>NC_047659.1:99748754-100110004 GCF_011762505.2 Arvicanthis niloticus
CATCATGTGGACCAGGCAAGCTTCTAAGTAGAACCAACCCCCTTCCTTTGCCTCCTGAGTGCTAGGATGATGGGTATGCTCAACTGGACATTGTTTTGTTTTGTTTTGTTTTGTTTTGTTTTGTTTCGAGACAGGGTTTCTCTGTATAATCCTGGCTGTCAAGGAACTCACTCTGTAGACCAGGCTGGCCTCAAACTCAGAAATCTGCCTGCCTCTGCCTCCCAAGTGCTGGGATTAAAGGCGTGTGCCACCACTGCCTGGCAGACATATTTTTATTAAGAAAAAATAGCATCCATAATTTGACAGCACTTAAAGCCACCAGATTCAGAAAATGGGCTGCACATACCATGGGAGTCACCATTTGTAAGAATATATTCACCCAGAGGGAGCTACTGGGCAGGACACTTAGCTTGTCTTGAGCTAAGGGTGAGCAAGGCAGGCAGGCAGGCAGGCAGGGATGGATGGAGACAGAAAGGGAGGGAGGGGACAGGCAGGCAGGCAGGGATGGAGGAAGAGAGGGAGGGAGGGAAGGGACAGGCAGGCAGGCAGGGATGGAGGAAGGGAGGGAGGGGACAGGCAGGCAGGTAGGCAGGGATGGAGGGAGGGAGGGAGGGGACAGGCAGGCAGGCAGGCAGGGATGGGTGGAGGGAGAGAGGGAGAGAGAAAGGGAAGGAGAAAGGGAGGAAAAAGATTGGTTGTAGAGAAGTAGTCATTTAGAATGTAGTGTAAAAGCATAATAATGTGTTGGTGTCACCTGACTGTGCCAGTATTACCCTGGAGCATCTGTCCCTGACTTCATAAAAAGAATGCAAATTGCTAACCACAGCCTGGCTTGTCACCAGCACAGGCACTGTTCCAAAAAACATCAGGGCCAAGGTTGTGTAGACCCATGTCCTGTCCTGCTCAGCTTTTCTCTTGGCTGGGTAATTTGGGTATGTTTCTGTCCCTGTGACTCAGTTTCCATCTCTGAATAGTGATGGCAACAGATGTTCCTATCTCGTGGTGCATGGTAAGGAGAAAATGCATAGAAGAGAAGACATGTGGCATGTGTTCAGTACATGTCATAGAGACGATGGGCTAGCATGGGTCACAGCTTGCCAAGTGGTGAGAGAGGAACAGGAGAAGCCACTGTTACTGTTTCCATGATTGTTTAAGAAAACAAAAAGGGTTTGGTGTGAATATAAAATCACCAACAGCCAGTAAGGAACAGATTAAAGCTGCAGGCTGTGTGTGTGGCTCAGTGTGTGGATTCTATCCCTGCTAACACACACACACACACACACACACACACACACACACACACACGCACACGCACACGCACACGCACACACACGAGAGAGAGAGAGAGAGAGAGAGAGAGAGAGAGAGAGAGAGAGAGAGAACCTCAAAATGCCTTGTGGCTCAGGTCCTCAAAGGGAGACTCCAGCTGCAGGCTTTTGACCATTAATTTTGTGTCAACTTAGCTAAGTCATGCCTTTCCTATATGTTGCAGGGAGAATATTATTCAGATGTGATTAACATCACATCAGTGACTTTAATCAAAGAATTACTCCCCTTAAAATGGAGTTTTCCTCTTATGCAAACAATAGAGGAAGTTCTTCCAGGCTGCCTTTGAACTTGAGGTACAACAGCAACATAGACCTTGCCCCACAATTACATGAGCCAATGAGCCCCTATCATCCCATCTCTCTCTTCCTTTTTCCCTTCCTCCCTCATGAGTGTGTAATAGGAATGCAGGTATCACACACACACACACACACACACACACACACACACACACACACACACGATATGTACCAAGGCTGGAGACATGGCTGTGTTAAGAGCACTAGCTGCTCTTGCAGAGGACCTGGGTTCAGCAACTAGTACCTGCATAGTGGTTCACAAACACCTGTAGCGCACATAGTGGCTTACAAACATCTGTAACTCCAGTTCCAAGGGATGCAACTTCCTCTTCTGGCCTCCACAGGCACTGCATACTTTTTGGTGTGCAACATACATACCGGCAAAACACCTATACACGTCAAATTTAAAAATAAATCAATCTTAACAATAAAAATATGATATATACCAAATATGTATGTTTTACCTTACATATTAAACTCATCTTAGTATATTAACTATGTTTGGTCCCTGTTTATTTCCTGTTGCCTGTGCTTCTTTGGAGAACCCTGACTAATGCTGAGGCTGTGGGCAGCTCTTGGGGTGACTTCTCGAACTTTCTCTGCACTTGCGTGTGTGTGCTCAGTGGAGGGGTTACAGCCCTAGACTTGATCTAAAAGTAAAGCTCTAGAGAAAATGCACATTTCCCCATGACTCGATGGTGAGGGCCTCAAGCCTTGGCTTAGCAAGCCCAAGTTGGCAAGTGCACGCTGTCCTCTCTCAGACCTAAAGGCATCAAAACATCTGTGTTTCCATTAAGAATATGCTGACGCGGCACATAGCTGCGGCTGAGGGGGAAGCAGGGTGAGAGGCAGTCCCTTCCAGTCAGAGGGGTCATCTGTGGCCGCCTGAGAGCTCAAGGCTCTATCAGCAAGGTAACTGTTGAGTTTGTTGCCACACTAAGACACTGTGAAGATGTCCCCTCAGCTTCATACATCAAAGTCTCAAGGACTGTCCAGTCCTCACCTGAGACATCTTGCCTGTGGAAGTCTTGACAGTAGGCTCTGGGTCTTGACTTCACTTATAATTCAGCCCAACAGCAAGGAGGCCTGGACGGGGTGGGAAGGGCTAAGCCTACTAAGTTCTGGGATGGAGGACAGGTAATCTTGGAGTCACACGACATCTTTAACTGTGGGTCCCTCAATCACCTGGTGGGATCTGTGTATAAAGTGTACTAGCAGACTCATCTCTCCTGGTTGGTTCTCAAAGAAAGGTGAGCATGGCAAGCCCTGAGGGGCTTTGAGAAAATACTGAGAGACAACTATGAAAGGTTGAACAAGGACTTCCCTGAGCAGGATGGGGGAGGTGGAATAATTATGGGGGGGGGTGCGCATGCACGTGCATGCACTTGCTCCTGAAAGTTCCTGAAAGCACTTGCTCCTGACCTCAGGTGTCCTGATTCCAAACACTCTGTCAGTGAACCTGGAAGTGGGCTGGGGCCTCGCTTCCGTGATCCTCCTGTCCATTCTCATAGCCCCAGGTTGCAGATGCACTCGCCCATAGGCAACCATCCTTACCCACTGAGCCATCTCTCTAGGCCGCAGATAAGAGTATTCTCATCACTCTCTTAGAACCTCTGGCTCTTCTGCCTAGTGCTCAGCAGTGATGTCATGTTCTGGAACCATCCATGCCTGAGAAGAGATGACGGTGTGACCCCACTCTTCACTGAAGGCTTCAAATCTGTCACTTCTGATGTCTGAGTTTGAATTAGGTGACGTGTTGTCTCTTTCAAGAGTGGTACAACAAGAATGATAAACCCTAAGCCAGGCATGGTGGCTCACGCCATTAATCCCAGCATTTGAGAGACAGAGGCAGGCTGATCTCTGTGGGTCTGAGACCAACCTAGACTACAGAGTGAGTTCCCCCACAGCCAGGGCTACACAAAGAAACCCTGTCTCTAAAAAAGGAAAAAAAAGAAAAGAAAACAAAGATAAACTCAGGTCATTTTATTCCCCCAGAAATGGAAACTTTCCCTATCTTGGTTTTACCCTAAATGTTATTAAAATAAATAGAGGCAATTTTTCTACAGCCTTTTGTCAATGGTATAAACCGGTTGTGTGGCCAGAGATTTTTGCTTTGTTTTGGTTTTCATTTTTTGTTTCTGTGGTGATGGAACTAATGACTTGAGCATGCTAGTGAAGAGCTATACCACCATCCTGTCCTTTCAGCCCCAAAGCCAGTGGCAGATACTTACTTTAACCGAGGGGAATCTCTTCAAGAGAAAAATAAAAAACAAATCAAAAAACGAAGCACTGAGGGTCCTGTGAGAGCCTGTGAGTTCGAGGGCCCAGACCGAGTGGGCTTTGTGTCCTTCCTGGGCTGTGGGGGCCTCCTGCAGCCCTGACTGGGTCTAACCTATGCCCACTCACAGCCTTGCTTAATTTTTTCTCCAGAATGGTAGGTCTGTTGTAGAAGGTTGTGGGGAGCCTAGGGTCACCTTGTACAGATGGAGTCTGGGATCTTCCAGTGAGAAGGACCAGCCCCTTCTCATTGCCTCAGACTTTTGTTGCCACACAGGCTTGCCTCTTGCCTTGGCAGCTCCTCGGGCAACCTCAGCAAAGGCTATATTTGAGAAGTAGGAAATGGTCTGTTCCCACGTCTCAGGTGCTCATGTTCTGAGCAGGCAGTGATGCTGGGTAGGAGAGCACAGTGGAGAGAACGGATGGGGAAAGAAGGCCCCCTCCAGGCCAAAAAACGTACACAGAGGGAGGGAAACGAAATTGAGAACAGAATTACACACATGCTGTGTCCACTGATGTGAAAGTAACAGTACATCCAATGGAAGGAGGGACAGACAGCCGTGTGGCTATCTAGGCTGTTCAGATGGTAGTGAAGATGTGTGTGTGTTGGTCTGACTCAAAAAGTGACACAGAGCAGGAAGTTAACGTTGGTGTCTCTGTGGATTAGGTTTATGTTTTGAGTTGTTTTTCAAGGTGGATGCTTTCCCTGATCAAGTAAGATGATACCGTTTCAATTTGAAAATGGGGACTGTTTGGGCATGACCTACTGGTCCCCCAAACTCAGGCCTCTTGTGCACTTGCCCTGGCTGAACAGGGGTTCCAGTCTCATCACCCCATTGTCAGGTGGGCTTAATTCTGGACTAGGCAGCAGCAGATCGTGGGCCTGGCTCCCACCAGCTCTGTGTCCACAGAGCTGCCCAGTTAGTGGCAGCTGCAGTAAGGAACCTCAGACATTCTGTGGAAGGCATCCATTAGCTAGCCCCTGTCTCTCATCCAGAAGAATAGCACCCAAGATCTTCCTTGCACTACCTGAGGCAGGTCAGGCAGGTCAGGCCAGAGAGAGGCTTTTGACCGTCCTCATCAAGTTATCACAAACCTTCTTAGTGGGCTCCCTTCCCCCTCCCCCCTGTCAATACAGCCTGAGGTTGCTAGGTCTCACCCCAGCGACAGTGACAGTTGAAGGGATAAAGCCTCTGGTGTCAGTTGTCCTGAGGGTCAGCACTGAGGTTAGAGAAACCTGGCTGCCCCAGTGGTCACATACAGGCTCTTCCCCCGCCTCACTCTCCTCTTGTCTTACTTCCTGGGGTCCTGGGGCTCCACTCCAGGTCCTATGTGTTTGCCCTTCCCAGCAAAGCCTTTGGAATTGCGAACTCTTGACTTCAACACTGAGCCCTGTGTTGTGAGCTGACATCTGTGTGATGAGGGTTACCTCCCCACTTCCTGTTTTCATTGTCCATTAACCAACTTTTTAAGAGTTAAAGAGGCCACTCCAGGGGTGTTAATTCCTAGTATAAATTCCTGAAAAAGATCCCACCATATAGGGTTATGAGGGGGTAGATGAGGAAGCTCCTTGGGGAAGGTTGGAAGGCACCAATGCACAGACTCTACCACTCCCAGGTTGCATGATCTGGTTCAAATCACTTGCCTTTCAGCCTCTGTGTGACATGCGGACCAACATAGTCCTAATCCTAATCACAAATAGAGGCTCTCCACACGTGACCGCTACTCCACACGTGACCGCCACTCCACACGTGACCACCACTCTACATGTGGCTGCCAGCCAGCTGCTGAAGCAGCAAAGCAGCAGCATCTAAGGAAGAGAAACATGGTCTCTGTAAGCCGAAGCACATCCCAAATGGAAAGGACACAAGCCGCAAAAACATCCGTTTCCTTGTTAGCACAGGAAGATAGGTGTGGGAGTTTAGGTCTGGAGGGGTTGGCCATACAGTGCTAGGCAGGTAAGAACAGGCCACCGCCTGAGTGCCCAAGACTTTGTGTGGAAAGGATGGCCAACCATGGGGGTGGGGGGGAGTAGAAAAACAAACTTCTCTTTTCAGAAGTTGCCTTTGGGGCTAAGCCTCATCAGGCCCCGGTTATGGTGGAGGCCAAGGAGCCCCTGTGGGTTCACGAATTTCAGGGGCGACTGGGAACTCGATTTTGTCAAAAGTATCCATTGAATCTAGCCTATGAGTCATGTGTTTGGTGAAAACTCCAAGGTGCCGCGGCCTGGCAGCCTCTCCGGGAGAATGGCCCATTGTGGCCACAGTAGCTCCACTGAGAGGTTGGACATGGCCCAGGCTGTGGAGGCCACATACCTCAGCTGCCCAGCTGCCTCTCGGGCTTTTACACAGGTTTTTAAATTATAAAACCTGTACTTGGGACTTGATGACCTAGGAAGACATAAAATTAACCTCTGGCCTCTTCATATGTCCCTTGCACACATGTGGCCACATACATGAACACATATACACTACAATGCATACAGCTGATGCTCAGTGAAGAATAAAAGCAAACTAAACCATGGTCCGCATCCCTAAGGATGCATTCGTCATCAGTGTTGATGTATTGCCTTTCCCCCCTTGTGCAGAGTACAAGCCAGGTCAGACAAATTATGCTTTGTGACACATAGTTCCCAAATGAAGGAGAATGACCATAGCCCAGAATCGGTTACCCAAGGCCAAGGTCCTCTCTCCTTCCTGGTTATTCCTTGTCTTTGCTCTACCCCCACCCTAGCTCTTTTCTCCTTAAGATTTCTATTTTAACTGAGTGTGTGTGTGTGTGTGTGTGTGTGTGTGTGTGTGTGTCTGTGTGTGTCTGTGTGTATGTCTGTGCATGTGCATGTGTGCACGTGCACAAACTCTCACATGTGTGCAAGGGCATCAGTGGGGGGGGGGGGGTTGCAGTATGTGAATGTGTAAGTGAGGATGACCTTAGAATGCAGAAGAGGGCATCAGGGCCCCTGGAGCTGACAAGCAGTTGCGAGCTGTTCCTGATGGGTGTTCGGAATTAAACCTGGGTCCTCTGCAAGAGCGGAAAGCACTCTTACCCACTGAGCCATCTCTCCCTGATATCCTGACTCTTAAAGCGATAGGAAACCTTTTATCGTCCAGCATGATGTTTACATTGCTTTAAGTCAGATAGTCTTTGCCAATGTTAGGTACAATAATGATTTCCTTTTTTTAAAAAGGCTACTTTTAAATAATATTAATAATACTATTTTTTAAATGCCCCTGCTCTGGCATTGACTGTATTGAACACTTCTTTATTCTGTTTTTCCCTTATTTTACTTTTTGCTTTTTTTTTTTTGGTTTTTTTGAGACAGGGTTTCTCTGTATAGCCTTGGCTGTCCTGGAACTCACTCTGTAGACCAGGCTGGCCTCGAACTCAGAAATCCCTGCCTCTGCCTCCCAAGTGCTGGGATTAAAGGCATGTGCCACCACTGCCCCGGCTATTTTTTATATTTTTAAAAGGCTCCCCTGCCTGTCCTCTGTGCCCCACTGTTCTCTTGTTTTTCAAAGTGTCCAATGGAGAAAGAAAGGGAAATCTCACCCAGCCCAGAACTCAGCGTCTTGACTTAAGTAAGGTGGAATTCATGTGTCTTTGGAGTGACAGGCCAGTCATTAGAAGGAACTTTGCTTAGCTACCCAGTCATTTAGTCACTAAGTCTGCCCTTGCTTTGTTGTGTCTAAGGGTGAAGTGGGGGTATGATGTGTGTACTTGGGCTGTCACCTAGTGACTTAATTAAACAGATGCAGTCAATAGTCCAGGTAGAGCAGTGGTCCTCAACCTTCCTAATGCTGAGACCCCCTTAATACAGTTCCTCAGGTTGTGGTGACCCTCCAATCATTAAATTACTTTGTTGCTACTTCATAACTGTAATTTTGCTACTGCTGTAATATGTGATATGTGATATGCAGATGGCTTTAGACAACTCCATGTGGAAGGGTCATTCAGCCCCCAAAGGGGTCAAGACCCACAGGTTGAAAACCACTGAGGTAGAGTATCCAGAAGAGAGGGGTGCCTTGGAGTGGCTGATCTACCAAGGTGTTTTACAGGGCACCAGGGAGTTTGAAGCCCACGGTTCAGAATTCTGCAAGCCCAGAGCATGATGGTAGGATGACACCAGCTGCAATGGCCTCTTCTCTCCCCAGAGCTGTCTCAACAAACAGCAGCTCCTCACAACCATCCGCCAGTTGCAGCAGCTGCTGAAGGGCCAGGAGACCCGCTTCACTGAAGGCGTTCGAAACATGAAGAACCGGCTGGTCGCTCTGCAAAACACTGTTAACAAAATGACCCCGGATGCACCTCCAGGTGGGTCCCAAATCATCAGAACCTCCCCGAAGAAACTTACACTCAAGAACCTTTCCCGAAACTCTCCCCATCCAGTTTGTCCTTCATGTGTGTACACAAGTGTGTATGTATGTGTGTTTATATGTATGTGAGAGATAAATAAAGAGTGTGTGTGAGTGTGTGTGCATGAGAGTGTGTGTGTGAGAGAAAAAGTATGTGTGAGAGTGTATGTATTGTGCGTGAATGTATGTGTAGGTGTGTGTGTTAGTATGTGAGAGTGTGTGTATTGTGTGTGAATGTATGTGTAGGTGTGTGTGTTAGTATGTGAGAGTGTGTGTATTGTGTGTGAATGTATGTGTAGGTGTGTGTGTTAGTATGTGAGAAAGTGTGTGTATTGTGTGTGAATGTATGTGTAGGTTTGTGTGTTAGTATGTGAGAAAGTGTGTGTATTGTGTGTGAATGTATGTGTAGGTGTGTGTGTTAGTATGTGAGAAAGTGTGTGTATTGTGTGTGAATGTATGTGTAGGTGTGTGTGTTAGTATGTGAGAAAGTGTATGTATTGTGTGTGAATGTATGTGTAGGTGTGTGTGTTAGTATGTGAGAAAGTGTGTGTATTGTGTGTGAATGTATGTGTAGGTTTGTGTGTTAGTATGTGAGAAAGTGTGTGTATTGTGCGTGAATGTATGTGTAGGTGTGTGTGTTAGTATGTGAGAGTGTGTATATTGTGTGTGAATGTATGTGTAGGTGTGTGTGTATTAGTATGTGTGAGAGTGTGTGTATTGTGTGTGAATGTATGTGTAGGTGTGTGTGTTAAGGTTACTCCTCTCTCCTGTATTTGACAGTCACCTATTTCCAGGTTTTTTTTTTTTTTTTAATGATTTACTTATGAGTGTCTGTATGTATGCACATGTGTGTACATGTACCCAAGGAGGCCAGAAGAGGGCACTGGATCCCTGGTCCTCTGCCAGAACAGCAAACATTCTTAACCACTGAACCATCCCCACAGCCCTCTTGTTGCGTTTTTATCGCATGTAGCTCAAGTTGCTACATAACATGGCTTCAAACTTGCTGTGCGACCAAGGATAATCTTGAACTCCTGATCCTCCCGCCTCTGTCTCAACTGCTGGGATTATGGCTTGCATTTCTAGGCCTGTTTTTTTGTTTTGTTTTTTTTGTTTGTTTGTTTTGTTTTGTTGTTTTGTTTGTTATTTCAAGATAGACTCTCAATACATAGCTCAGGCTCACATGGAACTCAAGGCCCTCCCATCACTGGCGCCCAACAGCTATGGTTTGTCACCACACCCAGCCCATTTCCTCTCGTACCTTTTATTCTAGGCTTAATAGCTACATAGGTAGCAACCTATGATCCCACAAAATTGTCAAAAACATCCCTCTGCAAGCAAAGGTGCTTTTCAGCTCCCTGCCCTCCCCAGAGGGCAGAGTCAACCCTGGTTTTGCTTTTGGTCCTGTTTTTATTTTTAGTGCAATAGCCTATTTTTCAGAATAGTTTTAAGTTAACAGCCTGGAAGCTTCAGATGCTTCTCACATCTGCCCTCCAGGCAGGCATGCCACCCTTCTGCCCTGATGTACCAAGCTGTGCTTACAATGTTTGTTATTTTCCATGAACAAGCATGCCTCTGGCTTTTCATTCCTGAAAGTTCATTCTTCAGTGACTCCACTCATTTGGGGTGAAAGAAGGGCTTTGAGGGCAAGTCCCACTTATTTGAGGTACAATGGAGCACCCCGGTTTCCCTCCAGTAAGGGAGAGCTCTAATGCTGGGGTATGTCTTCCTGGTGACATCTTTTACACCTTCTAGGCTTAGAGGTGAGTTTCCCCTGGTCTAGGGGCTCAGGGGACAGGAGATGGAACCTGTGGGATGTCTGACATCATTGATTCCTATACTGTAGCCTCATTTCTTTGGGTCTCCTTTGTTGTGTGAGGTACCATTTCCAGAGAAAGTTTTCATCAGAGGTTCAGTAAATCCCATTTCTTTCAAGGCTAATTTATAGAACATACTCCGTGTGCCAGGCACTTGGCTGGGGCTGAGGCTATAGGAAGCGCACAGGCCAGATTTCACTCAGGCAGAGAACACTGATAGTGAAGACAATGAACATGGACACACCCGGCAGTCATGAAGGCTGAGAGGAAAGCAAAGCGGATGAGGGAAGGAGATGCATGGTGGCCAAGGCTTCATCTGGGAAGTGGTAGCGTTTGAATGAAGACCTGAAGAGCAGAGAGAGCCGACCTGAGGTAGGCTGAGCCTGTCAGGAGACTTTGGACACCCAGTAGGCTGGAGATAAAAGAAAAAGGAGGCAGTTAAGTGGTCATCTCACCAATCTGACACTCCGCACCACACTTCAAGGCCCTGCCCATACAAGCCCCTGAGTCTCTGAGCCCCAGTCTCCTCAGTTTTCACTAGGCCAACAGCGTGTTCTCCTCCTAGTCTCCAAGAACATTGGGAGGTTTCGTGAGATGTGGCATTTAGAAAGTCCAGGGCCATGCTCAGCCTGCAGCAGTCATTCAACACAGGGAGAGGTCTTATGAGTGATATCCATGTTTCCATGACTGCAGCCCAGGGGTAAGGCTCCTAATCCCTGCTCTCCTCCTTACAGTTTCCTGCCCAGCTCTGGATGCCCCTCCTGATGGCAAGAAGTTTGGAAGCAAGTACTTAGTGGACCATGAAGTCCATTTTACCTGCAACCCTGGGTTCCAGCTGGTTGGGCCCAGCAGTGTGGTGTGTCTTGCTAATGGTACCTGGACTGGAGAACGGCCCCACTGCAGAGGTATGGCCATTCCGCCCTATCTACACCGTATTGAGTATGCTGGTCAAAAAGGGTCATCTCAGAGACATTGTCTGATTCTTTTTTTTTTTCAGTTGTATGTGTCTGTCTGTGTTTGTGTGTGTGTACGCACATGCACATGTGTGTGCACATATGTTTCTTGTGTTTGAGTTGAATACATGCCACGGTGGCCAAAGGATGAACACCTTAGGTGTCAGTGCTTGCCTTCAGTATATTTGAGACAGGATCTCTTGTTAATTGCCACTGTGTATGCCAGGCTAGCTGGTCAGCAAACTTCCAGGGATTATCTCTTCTTATCTCATCATAAACTAGGATTACAGAAGTCTGCTACTGTGGTCTATGGGAAGGTTCTGGAGATCCAAACTCAGATTTTCACAGTTAAGTGGCAAACATTTCACCCACTGAGCCATCTCCCCATCTCCATGGTTCTTCAGTCATTCCTCAGCCACAAGCCAGGGGAACATGTCAGCCCCTGTGTCAGGCCTGGCTGGTCTCCATCGTCGTGAGCAGTGTTTCCTCTTTCTTATTTTGTTTGGTTTTTGTGTTTGCTTGTTTTTTGGTTGGTTGGTTGGTTTTTGGGTTTTTTGTTTTTTGTTTTTTGTTTTTTGTTTTTTTGTTTGTTTTGAGATAGGGTCTCTCTTCAGAGCCCCAGATGTACTAGAACGATTAAAGGCATGTGCCACCACTGCCTGGCTTGATTTTGGTTTTTTGTTTTTTGAGACAGGGTTTCTCTATGTAGCCCTGGCTGTCCTTTTTTTTTTTTTTTTTTTTTTTTTTTTTTTTTTTTTTTTTTTTTTTTTTTTGATAGGGTCTTATAAAGCACAGGCTGACCTTGGGGATAGCCTTGGAAGCCTAATCTTCCTGCCTCTATCACCTACCTTCCAAAGACCAAGGATCTTATCAAGATTGGTTCTTAGAGGTTGGATGTGGTGTTGCACACTTTTTAATTAATTAATTAATTTATTTATTTATTTATTTATTTATTTTATATGTATGGGTGTTTTGCCTACATGTACCTCTGTGGAGCATGTGTGTGCAGTGCCTTCAGAACCCAGAAGAGGGCATCAGATCCCTTGAAGTTGGAGTTTCAGACAGTTGTTAGCAGTCATGCTGGGAATGGAACCCGGGTCCTTTGGAAGAGCAACAGGTGTGCTCTTAACCACTGAGCCAGCTCTCCAGTCCCCAAAAGTGTAAAAAAATATATATATATATATATATATATATATATATATATATATATAAATTTGTTTCTTGGTTATTTGAAAGAGGGTTTCTGTGTGTAGCCCTGGCTGTCCTGAAACTTGCTCTGTAGATCAGGCTGGCCTCCAACTCACAGAGATTCTCCTACCTCTGCCTTCCAAAAGCTGGGATTCAAGATGTGCAGCTGGGAAGTGGTGGCACCTTTAATCCCAGCATTCAGGAGGCAGAGGCAGGCCGATGTCTGAGTTAGAGACCAGCCTGTACTACAGAGTGAGTTCTAGGACAGCCAGGGCTATACACACAAAACCTGTCTTGAAAAAGATCAGGTGTAATCTGGGTTTATTTACTCCAACTATAATCCTGACACTTAAGCTGAGCTGGGTGGGCTGCCTAGATTATCCTAGATGACAGAGAAGACCCTGCTTCAAAAATTTAAATTTAAAATAATTGAATCGTATCAACAAAGTCAAGCCCTGGGTTTACCTCAGCTAGGACAAGGAACTAGAAGAGGGGACAGCTGCTCTGCCCTGGAGCTGCTGTCTGCTTGTGGGGCTCTCGGTAGAGTAGAAAGTCCTCAACTGTCCTTTGGGTCTAGGCTAGGACTTGGTGTGGACAGTTCTGGGAGAGGTCAGCATGGGAATAAAAGGTCTCTCTGACCTGGGCTTGAGAACAGGACTGTTTGACATAAGAAAAGTGAGGCTTGGCACATGTAATTTATTGCTTTTCAAAAGCCTTTAGAACACAGTTTTAAAAAATCATGGCTATCAGTCATTTTTTTCAGGCATCCATGGAACATCTTTTGAGGCAAAATGCCCATGATTTTAGTTAGGGCTACAGGGAGCATAAATCTCACACAATTGGAAGAGAATCGTGGAGAGGGGACTCAGGGTGTGAGTTCATTTGAGGTAGGGCCCAGGCTGGTCTCAAATCCTCAGTGGGTACTAGGAATCTACAACGGCCTCATGCATCTGAGACCAGAGCTCTGCCACTCTGCCACAACTGATAGCCCTGAGTACTTAGGTCTTGAAAACTAACAGACCTCAGGAAGCATAGTGCCTCTCAAGAAGACTGACAGGAGGAGCCAGCGTCGAAGAGTCCAGCATCTTTCCTGTCTCCTGGAAGGGATGACGAATGACTCAAGGGTTGATTACAGGCCTGAGCTCTCAGACCTCACCTGGAACCATCTAGGCAACAAATCTGAGCCATGCAAACACATCAGGGAGATGCCAGTGGCTGGGCTTCCCGACTCTGAAGGAGTTCCATCCCATAAACACTTCATGGATGATAAAATGCCATCAGAGGCGTGAACACAAGGAATTTTCTTTTCATTGCTTTGGCCATCTACAGTCTTAACTTCCAGGCTTAGTTGCAGATCCCTGGTAGGTTCTTTCTATGTCCTCTGCACCTGCAGGTCCTATTCACGTGCCTGCCTATGGCCTGATCTGCCTGCCTGTGTTCTGTAGACCGAACCTACACACCTACCTGTCTCTTGCCCTGTCCTGGTGTCTTTGTGGTCCACCATGACAGGGCTGACTTGGTCTTCTCCTTTTCCCACCTTGTCCCTGCACTGAGTGTCTGTGTGTCTGTGGTGGAAGTCAGCACTTTGGACTGGAGACCTGGGTTCAATCTCTGGAACCTACTTGGTAGATGGAAAGAACCAGCTATCTAGAAATGCTTTCCTCTGAGCTTCATAAGCACACTGTGGCACATACACATGCATGTGCATGCATGCTTACACACACACACACACACACACACACGATAAATAAGTAAATTTATTTATTTATTTATTTATTTATTTATTTATTGCCGAGAGGCTGGAGAGAAGGCCCAGCAGTTAAGAGCTCTTACTTCCTGCTCTTGCAGAGGACCTGGGTTTGGTTCTCAGACCCACTGAATAACTGAGTTTGGATCCCCGGAATCCACATAAATGTCATATGCAGAGGTGTATGCCAGTAACCCCAGCACTGGAGAAGGAAGGGACAGCTTCCAGGAGATCCGACACCCTTTTCTGGCCTCCATGGGCACTGCACACACATGATACTCAGACACACACTCAGACACACACACACATAACTGACTATCTTCCAACTTTCTCCAAAATATTAGGTGATAAAGAAGGACACACAGAATGAAGGCAAAGAGACACATGAGCCATAAGATACTGTGGAGCTTTTTTCCTCTGGTCAACTCTGTCATATGAATGTATGTATGTGTGTATGTATGTATGTATGCATGCTCTTCATGATGGATGAATTCAAATTTCGTGATACTGAGGTAGCTAGAACCATTAAATAGATTAATTAATAAACAAGTTATTGACAGTGAAGGCGTAAGAGCCCAAGTGAAGCTCCATGGCCCTAGAGTGGCTTGTCTAACTGTATAGACGTTCACTGAGATGGACAGAGTCGGGGCAGGGCCAGTGTCTGAGTGGCTGCCTTAAGCTAGCTATGTCATGCTTTATTTGTGAGTTGGTTAGAATAAAGTGATTGTATTTTTAAAAAATGCTCAAAATGGGATCTTGGATATTTTCCATCTCATTAAGTGTAAACTGAGCCTGGACGCTTACCCTGTACTGATTGATGGAACAGAATATTTGTATGTTACAACTCACTGGATCACCATCTAGGCTCAGCCTCTCCCAGGTTGGCATCCCGTGCCTGCACTGGTACTGGCAGATGCTGTCCTCAGCCAGAGCCCCCACAGCAATGCCATTGGATCTTCTCAGGGGACAGTGACAGTCTTGATGATATGGACGAGACTTAGTGTTGCTGAGGTTGTCAGGGTCAGAGTGTGAGCACTGGCAGCCTTTACAGCCCACGTGTGCCCACCCATCCTTGGAGGCCAATTAAACAGACAAGTAATAGTGAAAAACACGTTTGTTCATTGAAGCCACGCTGGGGAGGGGAACAATATAAAAGGTGCAGTGACCACTCAGCAATCCGTCTCTGGGGTCCTGACATGAACTTTAGGTTTAAGTAGACAGCAAGAGGTTTTCGTAACTGAGCAGTCACTGTCAAGGTATGACATAGCCCACTGTCTTTACCTGGGCTTCAGATTCTCCCAGGAAGATGATACGACAAGTTGTCAACCTGTGTGAACCCGTGGGTCTGAGGAGATGACTCAGTGGGCAAAGTGCTTGCTATGCAAGCATAGAGATCTGAGCGTGGAGCCCACCTAAAAGCAGGGTGTGATGGTGTGTGCCTGTAACCCCAGCACCTGGGGGCAGAGGGACAGGCAGGCCACCAGAGCTTGCTGGCCAACAAGTCTAGCTAAATTGATGAACTCTGAGATTTCAAAAACTAAGATGGAGGGACTGGAAAGGTTGCTCAGTGGTTAAGAGCACTTGCTGCTCTTCTAGGAGGTCTGACTTGATTCCTCTTCTAGAAGACTCCAGCCACATGGTGGCTCACAACTATCTATAACTCTAGATCCAGGGGATCCAATGCTCAATTCTGGACTCCATGGGCACCATACACACACATGATACGCAGATAAAACATGTAGACAAAACACCATTCACATAAAGTAAACTAAACATAGATGCAATAGAAAATACATTCAATGTTGACCTCTGGTCTCCATTCTGGTATGCAACACCCCCCCATACACATACACACACATTAACATATATACATATATAACACACACACACTCGAACAAACACACACATACACACACACACACACACACACACTGCCTGAAATACACTGAAGACTATCTGCACTCTCTTCCTGGGAGACAAGTTCCTTCTCTGGCTGGCACCAAACTTTAGCCTTTTTCTTCCCCATAGGATGAAATTCCTGGGAGAATTCCAATTATCGATGTCCATTGTCTCAGCACTATGAGAGCCAAGGGGTGGGGGTGGCGGTTACAGATGTCTTCAGAACATCTCTCCTGCCAAGACAGTTCCATTAGGCCGGAGCTCGGCAATCTCATGACCAGCATTAGAACCGCCCCAGCAGCTGCTGAGTGTGCCCAGTTCAATGTCCACATCAGCAGTTCTGTAGCTGCGTGTTGTGACCATGGGGGACAATAATCTTAATTACAGCTGTTTACCTCAAGACACAAAATGTCAGTGCCAGTGAAACTCTTGGCAACATTTAATAACTGGCTAGTACCAACTCTGCAGTCAAATGACTGGAAAGAGGGTGACAACCCTACTTGGCAGAGAAGGAAATTATACATAACGACACTGTTAAAGATGCAGTGGGCAAAGAACTCCAGAAGGCCAGTGGAAAGCAGCCATTTGGCTTCCTGAGTTTCCTTTTTCTCTTTGTGAAGGGCAGGAATTTTTTGTTTGTTTTTTGCTTTTTGTTGCTGTTCCTTCTGAGACATAGCCTCATGTAACCTAGGCTGGCCTTGAGCTCAGTAAGTAGCCAAGGATGACCTTGAACTTCTGGTTCTCTGGCCTCTACAATTACCCTGAGTTTATGTGGTGCTACAGAAGAAATCCTTCGATGTTGCATGGCAGGCAAGCACTATCAACTGAGCTGGCTCCAGCCCATGGATACGTATTTCAGGGTGTGCGGCTTTCTGAGCTGGAGAAGCCATAGCCCTTCCTTTTGATCCTTTGGCCCCAGGGGCAATGGAAGGAAGTGCATGAAAAGTAAAACAGTTGTCATTTACCACCATCTTGAGGCATTTCCCCACAGGGGCCGTTCAGTTGCTTCACTAAGTGATCTTTCTCCTGTTTTCATAGTCAGAAAAATGCCAATCATTTTAAACATTTTTTTTCTCATTAAGAAAAAATTCAGGCCGGGCGGTGGTGGCGCACGCCTGTAATCCCAGCACTTGGGAGGCAGAGGCAGGCGGATTTCTGAGTTCGAGGCCAGCCTGGTCTACAGAGTGAGTTCCAGGACAGCCAAGGCTACACAGAGAAACCCTGTCTCGAAAAACAAAAAAAACAAACAAAACAAAACAAAACAAAAAAGAAAGAAAGAAAGAAAGAAAGAAAGAAAGAAAGAAAGAAAAATTCAGGCCAGGTGCACATAATTAATCCCAATACTCGGGAGGCCGAGACAGGCAGACCTCTATGAAGGCAGCCTGGTCTACACAGTGAGTTCCAGGACAGCCAGAGATACATAATACAGAAACCTTGGGTCAATGAAGAAGAACAGAAGGAGGAGGAGAAGCAGGAGAAAGAGGAAAAAGATGAAGAAGAAGGAGGAGGAAGAGGAAGATGAAGGAGGAGGAGGAAGAAGAGGAAGAAGAGAAGACTTCTCAGTGTAGGAGATATGGCTCAGAGGTTGTTACTCTGGCTGCTCTGGGTTCAGTTCCCAGCACCTATAGGAAGGCTCACAACCACCAGCAATTCCAGGTTCAGGAGATCCAGACACTGCACATATGTGGTGCCCACACATACATGCAGGCAAAACATTCATACATATAAAATAAACTTAAAGAATTCAACATAAAAATATAGAAGATCTTATAAACCAAAACTTCTGTTATTTTCACTAAGTAAACTCCTTAATGTCATAAAATATCTAATTAAAATAAAACATTTCCCTGTTTCCTTATATATTTAAACACTGTTTGCCTTGGAGCCCAGATCACCACCATGTTTCTACCTGGTTGTCCTGTTTCTTACATCTTGAGGAATGTCACTTGGGTCCTCCTACTGAGCTTCTTTGGTTGATTATTCAAGAAAATTTCAGGGCTAGTTCTCTGAGCTCACACATTTTTTGAAACACTCTGTTAGAGAGCAGCTTGATTGTGTGTAAAACGCCCATCTCACCTTTATCTCCCTTGACTCTCTTAGATACTCTGCATCTGTTTACAGGTGTGGACTACACACCCAGTTTTAGGCAGTGATGAGGACCAAGCCAGATCCTGATGCATGCATGCTAGGCAAGTATTCTACCAATTAAGCCACACCCCCAGCCAGGACCTTCAACAGGAAACCGTAGCTCTGGGGAGAGTCTGCCCAAGAGTCCCTAAAAGTTTCCTGCCAAAGCTGTTACTTTGGATCCAAGTTGAACACAAAGAAAACAAGTGCAAATAAGATATGGTTGTTCACATAAAAAGGCCATTGAAAGGGTTAAAGAACGGGCTCAGTAGTCCAGAGCACTTTCAGAGGACCGAGGTTTGATTCCCAGAACCCACATGGCAGCTCACGGGTAACAGTACCTGGGGATCTCTCTCCCTCTTCTGGTAAACTGCATTTATGGGGTGCACATACATATATACAGGCAAAGCACTCAAACACATAAGATCATAAAATAAATCTAAAAACAAGTTTAGTGTCATCAAGACAGAGCTGAGGATGTAGAAGATTCTGGTTTTTGGTCACATTGGAAATATAACAGGAGAGGAAATTTTAGAGGCACACACAAAGCTGCTGCAGGGACACTGGGAAACTTACTTCATGCATAAGAGAAAAAAGTGGGGAGGGGACTCCTGTCAAATCCCATACAAGCTCCATACAAAAACAAAAATTAAAGAGAGAAGCTGAGGTGGTGCACGCCTTTAGTCCCAGCACTGGAGAGGCAGAGACAGGGGATCTCTGTGAGTTCAAGGCAAGCCTGGTCTACAAAGGAGACCAAGACAGCCATGGCTCTGTTACACAAAGAAACCCAGTCTCAAAAAAACCAACCAACCAAACAAGCAAACAAAACCAGAGAGAGAGAGAGAGAGAGAGAGAGAGAGAACACAAAGTTTCCATGGACAACAAAGAATTGCCAGAAAGATACTCATAAAACAAAAAAACAAACAAACAAACAAAAAAAGAAAAACAAAAGGGAGGCCAATATTTCAAAACAACCCAGTAGAACTTTTTAAAATATAAAGAATGCAGAATCCCGTCTAGGTTAGGGAGATGGCTCAGCAGAGAAAGGCTCTTGTCACCAAGTCTGATGATCAATCCCTAGAACTCATGTGGTAGATGAAAAGAATGAACTCTTGGAAATTATTCTCTAACCCCTCTGCTCATGACATGTGTTCTCCCCCACAAAAAAATGAAAACAAAGAAATGTAAAAGAAAAACATTTAAAACAGCAACATACATAAAAGTGAGGAAACCTTAGAAATAAAGTTACTGGGACAACGGGAAATTTGAAACAAACACAGAGCCCAGAAACAAAGTAGAACGAAAAAGGGGGATGAGAATATAGCTTAGATGGTACATGCTGGCCTGGTGTGCATGAGGCCTCAAGTTCAGTGTCCAGCATCACATAAACCAGGTGCGGTGGTGCTTGCCTTTAACCCTAGAACTCAAGAGAAAGAGACAAGAGATCAGAGATGAAGGTTATCCTTGGCTACATATCAAGTTTAAGGCCAGCCTGGGGTACTTGAGACCCTGTCTCACATACATACATATATACATACACACATAAACACACATGCATACATATATGCATGCATACATAATTAAAAAAAAGAGTATTCATATAACTGTTCACTTTCATAGAGCAATAAGTACTCATGAAACAGGAGATGGAAACATGGCTGTGCCCAGACCTTGGTTTGCCAGCCTCTCTCACCGTCACTGCCATTGTCCTCTTCAAGTCAAAACTGAATGCCACAGCCTGGGACACATGTGAATGTGATGACAGTTATCCTTCAATAGGGATATAGATAGCAGTTGCCAGCCTGGGCGCCAGGCTGTTGAATACCTCTGACTGCTCATCAAGATAAGAAGTACAGAACCCCCGTCTGGAGCCTGTGAAGAAATGGATATGCCGGGGCACCCGTTCACATCACCAGCAAGCTGATGTCACACTAGCCCCTCCTGAAGGGTCCAGGTGTAAGACTGCTCAGTGTCTTCCACTGGAGTCTCCCAAGGACAGAAAAGGACAGATGTAGGCGTGCTGAGACCAAGCTGGGGATCTAAGTGCTCACACTTTCTGGCTTCTTTCCCGTGCCTTCATGGCTTATTGATCTGCCCACTTTCAAAGGGGGCCAGTAGGCAAAGATAGGGTTGGACCTGGAAAGACCTTGGAATACTGACCCCAGGGTGCCATTTGTGTGTGATGCAGTCTCAGACACATTCCTTGAAATTGATCATCCAAAAACAGGCTGGCTGGGGAAGCATGTCAGAGACTGAGGTTACAGAGAAAGGGAAACGGCTCCTTCCCTGGCATAAGCAGTGTTTGGACAGCCTGAATTCTTCTAGATGAAAAGAAACTTTGAAATAGTCTCAAGCTGTCTTGAGAGAAGCAAAAGTCCATTCCAAGTGGCCCAGAATGAGACTATGGTCCTCACTGGAAGCAAAGCACCTGCTTCGCTCTCTTGGGAGACTCACAGAAAGGTCACTCTTAGGCCAGAAAGGGGCTGTTCTCAGGTTTCCCTCCCAGGCACTGCAGTTAAATCAGAGAGATGACAAAGCTCCTCCTGAGTGGAAATGACCTATGTATGCACGGGTTGAAAAGGGGCCTGGGACATTCATAACGGCGAAGGTCTTACGTTAAAATTATCCTTTCCAAAGTAAGACATCTTATAAATATTTGTTGTAGAAAGGGGACAAACACAAAAGGTATAAGGGAAGAATATATGGACAAATAAAACATCCATGAGCCAATCAGAGAAGAGCCAAACCTCAAGTCAACGGTTTCCTTGTGGGAGCAGCACTGAGGGCCTGAACCCAGGGCCTCGACCTCCAGTGCTCAGCTGCTGAGCTACCCAGTGCTGAGAGAAATCTACTGAACTTTCTAATTCATATTCCCTCTCCCTCTCCCTCTCTCCTTCCCTCCCTCTCTCTCCCCATCCCCCCTCCTCCCCATCTTCTCTCCTCTCCACAGAAATCTGAGTCTGTAACCTGGGAACTACTCCCTCTGGCAACACTATGGAACTGTCAATAGATCCCCTATTGATGGAGCCCAGGGGAGCTGAGTATAAACTTGGAGAATTAATTTTCCCCATCTCTGGATATTCCACTGGGTCATCCTCTCTCTCTCTCCTTTTTAATTTTTGAAATTTAGCTCCCGTTTGAAAGATGATCCAGGGCTGGGGATGTGGCTCAGTTGGTAAAATGAGCCTAGCATGACTGGGGCCCTGGGTTCCGGGTTCCATCCCTAGCATGGAAAAAATGCAGGCATAGTGATACACACCTGTTAATCCGAGCCCTCAGGAGGTGGAAGCAGGAAGGTCCTAAATTCAGTGTCATCTTTGGCTATGCAGAGAGGGAGTTCAAGGCCAGCCTGGGATCTACCTTGGAAGAGCTGAAGACCAGAAGGGCCTCACTCACAGGCAGATGCTAACACCTGGCCACAGCTGTGTATATTACACCCTCATAAATTACAGTATTGTTTCTTCACAGAGCATGGTGGTGTTCTGTCAGTTCCTGCACACAGTATAGATGGACACAGTGTGAGGCAGGTACTAGAGAAGCAATGGCCTGTGTGTGTCAACCCATCAGTCCCCATGGAGTTCCCACAGGTAGAGAGAGTGGCCAGTAGGAAGATAGAAAGCTGAGGTGGTGACAGTGTAGTGGTACACGACTATACCCAGGAGGCTGAGACAGGAGGATCACAAACTAGAGTGCTAACCTGAGCATCATAATGAGACCTTGTCTCAAAATCAAACCAGAACCAAGCCAGACAGGAAGCTGGAGTGGCCCCTACGATGTAAGGGAAATCCTGTTGTTAGTTTCTGTTTGATTTAGCACTAGAATCTATAACCACGGGTTTGCATCCTTTCCTAGATATCACTGAATGCTCCAGCCAGCCTTGTCACAATGGAGGGACGTGTGTGGAAGGTGTCAACCACTACAGATGCATTTGTCCTCCAGGAAAAACTGGGAACCGATGTCAGCATCAGACCCAGGCTGGTATGTAGGCACTGTGGGACATGGTGAGGATGATTCCCTTGGGGCTGGTGAGGATAGTGGTCATTGTCACCAAAGGCAGATGTGGTGGGAACTCTGTGCCTCTCATGACTCAAGCTTTTCCTCTCTGGTTCCCACCCACAGGCTGATCCCTCTAGGACCCTAAGGTGCTCACGCAGGTGAGCTTAGCTTTTTTTTTTTTTTTTTTTTTTCTTAATAACCAGAGTTTTGATCCTTCTTTTGGAGAGACAGACTCCGACTTAACATCCTGCAGATTAGGGGTATGGCCTGGGAATGTGCACTAGGGTACCTTTGCCTGGTTAGTGTTTCATCTGCCAGGGGAGAATCACTTTTGCTTCCAATGTTCCCAGCGCACCCTGCAAGTCAGCAGTACAAGGTATTTTAAGATATGAATGAGCAGACATTTGATTAGTGAGTCCTAGCACAGGGCAAGAAAACCTAGTGATAAGAAACCTATGAAGGGTGGATTGGGGGCTTCACACTATTCTCCAGCCAAGTTCAATCCCAGCGATGCCTGGCTGTCTTATTTCTCAGTAGACTCCTTATGGGGGAAGGGCATTGGTGGATAGTGTAAGATCCAGAGAATAAGAGCTGTCAAGCTCTTAGGGCTGGAGACAGAGCTCACTTTGTAGGTGCTTGCCCCCACTGCAGGAAGCCACACATTTGGTTTCTAGCATCACATAATGTTGGGCATAATGGCTTGCATCTGTGATCCTAGCACCTGGCAAGGAGAAGCAGGAGAATCAGATTTTTAAGGCTATCCTTGGCTTCATAGTGGAATCTGAGCCCAGCCAGGAACACAGGAGACCCTTCCTAAAATAAAATAAAACAAAACCACTTTATATTCTCTATGGCAGCCAGCCCCAGGTGAGGGCTGAATAGGGTGCCCACAAGCTTGCTGCTCACTGTGTCTTGACCAAGTGGGACTGGCCTGCCAGATCCTTTCTCACAAGGAAGCTGCCCACAAAGGCTTCCTACAGCTCTGCTGTCTAGAGTTACCTTCTGTTGAAACAGTGCGGAGGCAGGGCTTTCCTGGAAGCCTGCCGACTCTGTTTACAAAGAAGCACAGAAAAAAAGATCCCCCTGCACCTCAGTGGTGCCCTACTGGCCACTAAATGCCCCTATTGGGAGTGTTCTGCTGTGGGACCATTGGGTCATTGTTCCTCAGGCCCCGGGATCATTTTATGAAGTATCCCCAGGAATGGAAAGTAAGGAGTGAGCAGGTACACATGACGCCGACAGGCTCACCTAGAACCTTCTTCCCATCAGTTGGATGAGCCTCTCTCCCAGTATCCTGTAAGCCTCTCCCAGTATTTTTTCTAATTTTAAATTTTAAAATTGTGTGTGTGTGTGTGTGTGTGTGTGTGTGAGAGAGAGAGAGAGAGAGAGAGAGAGAGCGCGAGCCCGCGCGAGCACTTGACTGCAGTACCTATGGAAGCCAAAAGGGGGCTTCTGATCCCCTGGAAGTAGAGTTACAGGCAATTATGAGCATCCAGATGTTGGTGCTGAACATCAAACTGAAGTCCTCTGAAACAGTAATTCTGGCTCTCTCTAGTCCCCACTATTATCATTTTAAGACTGAGGCTGGCCTTGAATTGGATTCAGGAGATTCTGCCTTGGCCTTGAGAATAACTACAAGAATTATTTTTTAAAAATCCACTTACCAGAGCTAGAGAGATGTTCAGAGGTTAAGAGCACTTACTGTCCTTGCAGGGGTAGCAAGGGTTCCCAGCACCCACATGGTGGCTCAAGGCCACCTTTAACTCTCCAGATCCAGGGAGATCAAAAAATCCTCTTTTGGCCTCCAAAGGCATCAGGCACCACAGGATGTGTGTGTGTGTGTGTGTGTGTGTGTGTGTGTGTGTGTGTGTGTATTCACATACATACATACATACATACATACATACAGGTACACATAAAATAAAATCTTTTTAAAACCCACCAGGCTGTGGTGGTTACCCCTTTAATCCCAGCACTCCAAAGGCAGAGGCAGGTTAATCCCCAAGTTCGAGGCCACCTTGGTCTACAGAGTGAGTTCCAGGACAGCCCAAGGCTACACAGAGAAGCCCTGTCTTGAAAGAACAAAAACAAAATCCTTTAATCCCAGGACCGGAGAGGAAGTTAGAGGCCAGTCTGGACTACACAGTGAGTTCCAGGATAGCCAGGATCATGGTTTGCTTTTCATCCGTTTACTTTATTTTTATTGTGTTTAGGAAACTAAGTTCTGGTTTTGGAAAGATGAAGAAACTGTAATAATAAAACAACTACCTTGAAGACATTTAAGAAGCTGCAAGCTTGTATACACACGCAGACCCCAAATAGAAAAAGTGGAGACTCAGAGTTTTAAACTCTAATGCTCACTGCATTGTGGGCGTTGTACAAGATTCTCAAAATGAATCTCAGACTTGACACTGCAATATGCCTGGCTGCCCCGCCTTTACATTCCAATCTCTTACCCTGTCCGGGTCGCAGTAGCAGTCGCTCAGTTTAGGTTAATCACTTGACATTCCTTCCCTGCTATAGAGTATGCCCTGGGAAATAGGGTCTCACCGATCCCGGGGCGCACGGCAGGTTCCGGGGGTCCGAGCGCTGAGCGTGTTTTCTTCCCGCAGCAGCCCCGGACAGCGGCGTGGCCGGTGACCCCGCCTTCAGCCGCGCGCCCCGCTGCGCGCAGATGGAACGGGAACAGCACTGCAGCTGCGAAGCCGGTTTCCACCTGAGCGGCACCGCGGGCGGCCACAGCGTCTGCCAGGGTAGGCTCGAGCTACCCGCAGAGCGGGACTGGAGATCCCAGTCCTGAGGCGGAGCGCGGGGGTGGGGAGGTGGGGGTGGGGAACCAAAGGGTCTTCCTGGGCGTGGTCTCATTGAGACCGGTGATTTAGGTAAGGGTCGCCAGGATGATCGAAATGAACAGGTAGACGGCAAGGGTGTTTTGGAGAAAAAAATGTCTGTTCGCCCATCTTGGTTCTCTTCCTCATCTATCTGTTTTATCTTCCTACGGTTGGGGTGTAGGAGGGTGCACCAGGGCCTTCTCTGAGACGTTATAGACAATAAATGAAGATATGCATCAGTCTCTAGCATGCACATTCGTCCAATCCCATCACCGTTTAAACTTGGAGTGATATGGATATAATCCCAACACTTAGGAGATGGAGATAGGAGGATAAGAAGTTCGAGGTCATCTGCTACTTATGGGGTAGGGAAAGAAGAAAGCAGCCAGGGCGACAGGCTTGTCCTCAGACAGAGCCTGGAGCTACTATGCTCAAGAGAAGCCTTTTGCCCTGTCGTGTGCAGCCCCTACCATCACACTTCTGGCAAAAAACCCTATGAGCTGGTGGCAAGAGAGGAGCTCAGATCATATATGGCAGCCAGGACCATGGATGTGGGCACAGCCTGAGACTCATTCCCCGGTCTCCTCCTCTCAGGTTAGCCCACTATAAAGCAGTTCCACCCTGAGATCTGGTTAGTTGGTGCTAAGAAGCTCATGCCACAGCATCAGAAATAAAAACACTCCCCACCCCCTTTTAAAGAGGCATCTCAATGTACAGCCCAGACTGGCCTCAGATGGAGATCTCTGCGTCAGCCTCTCAAATACTGAGGTCACATGTCTGCAGCTCCTCATAGGCTGCAGGACTGACTCTCTCTCTCTCTCTCTCTCTCTCTCTCTCTCTCTCTCTCTCTCTCACTCTGTTTCTCTATTGCTGAAGATGAGGAGATCTAAGATGAGAGTCTGAATCTGGTTCTATCTCTGAGCTGGGTACCTGACTTGCTAACCTTTGTAGAGTTTCCCATTTACACTGAGGAGCCCCTCTGGGGTCTCCACATCAGCTCCTCCCTTTAGCCCTCTTGGTCTTAGACTGGGTTCAGGGGACCTCTGCTCATGTGTACAGTCACTTAGTCACAGCTGCCGAGTCTGGTTGATGGAGGCTGGGTAGCCTCCTGGAATCATGGGTGCTTTTGTCCCTAGATGTGAATGAGTGTGAGATCTACGGGCAGGAAGGACGCCCCCGGCTCTGCATGCATGCCTGCGTGAACACCCCTGGCTCCTACCGCTGTACCTGCCCGAGTGGATACCGGATCCTGGCGGATGGGAAGAGCTGTGAGGGTGAGTGAGACTGTGGAGGCAGGTGACTGTGAGGCTAGAGGTCACCCTCCACACCTGGTCACCTGCTGCTGCTGTGACCCCTGCTCTCATCCCTGATTCCCATTCAAGAATGATTAGATTAAGAGAATCAAAGATCTGGGTACACATTTGATCTTGAAAACGAAGTCAACGAACAGGTCTTCCAAAGGTCAGGCTACATATCCTACACAAATGGGTTGGCTGATCACCCGGCATCTTCTGACCTCATGTGCGTGACATTTCTGGGTAAGATCGCTTCCTCTTATTCAGCAGTGCCTTCATCCAGACCTGGACCCACAGGCTAAGAAGCCAGCCAGACTCCACCTTATTAGAACCTGAAGGGACCTGGGAGGCTTCACGGCCCTGTGTGTCCACATTCTAGTGTCCTCTGACAGGAAAGGGACCTTACGGTCACTGTACCTCAGCATGGCCAGGCTCTGCAGCCATGACCATGTGTGGTGGCTATTTGAGAACACCAGAGAGCCACCAGGGTCAGGGCTCATAAGGGCCTGGCTAGTTGTGACTGGGTTGTAAGTTAAAAAAAAAAAAAAAAGAAAGAAAGGAAAAGAAAAGGAAACAAAACAAAACCCACCTGACTTGGGTTCTCCCTCAGTGCTACAGATCCATGTGGCTCCGCAGAAAACAGGGCTGAAATTTATCTCTTTCTAGTCATGGTTCAAATAGGCACCATTATCAGCAAATCGACGAAGCTTCACAGCCTTCCTTGTATCTCCCGCAATACAGATGTTGATGAGTGTGCCGGGCCACAGCACATGTGCCCCCGGGGGACCACATGCATCAACACTGGAGGAGGCTTCCAGTGTGTCAACCCTGAGTGTCCTGAGGGCAGCGGCAATATAAGCTATGTGAAGACATCTCCCTTGTGAGTATATCCAGGGCTGCCCACGGCTGGCCAAGCATGACCCTTACTCAGTGTGGCTGGGTTAGATTCTTCTGATAGGTTCATGGGGAGGGGGGAGATAATTACATCATACAAGGAAATATGAAAGACAGAGATGCTTCTCTGAGCTTTCATTTCCCCTATAACTATCAACTCACATGAAATACAGACATTTTGTTCTCCAAAAGAGATACTAGCGTCCATGGGAGTGTGGCCTCTTCAGAGGGAAGGTAGGGCAGCCCCTCTTGAGTTGAGTTTTCCCAAGTCTAACTCTCTCCATTTGCCTCTGCTCCAGCCAGTGCGAGAGAAACCCTTGTCCCATGGACAGCAGGCCATGTCGCCACCTGCCCAAGACCATCTCCTTCCATTACCTCTCTCTCCCTTCCAAGTTGAAGACGCCCATCACGCTCTTCCGCATGGCCACAGCGTCGATTCCTGGCCATCCTGGGCCCAACAGCCTGCGATTTGGGATCGTGGGTGGGAACAGCAAGGGCCACTTTGTAATGCAACGTTCAGACCGGCAGACAGGAGAGCTCATCCTTGTACAGACCCTGGAGGGGCCTCAGACTCTGGAAGTAGATGTTGACATGTCAGAATACCTGGAACGCTCCTTCCAGGCTAACCACTTGTCCAAGGTCACCATCTTTGTGTCTCGGTATGACTTCTAAGAATCCCATGGCAGTCGGGAGGCTGGGGTTTGAGATCTGGGCTGATTTCTCTTCCCCAAGGACATACTGTGGGCAAGAGCTGTGGTGGTCATTTCTCCTCTCTGTCATGTTCCCACCTTCTCTGCCTGCTCACTCAGGCTTCTAGAACAATGTTGTGTTCTGACCCAGGGTCTGTCACAGAAGGGAAGCCACAAGCAAATGCTGTTTCCACCATCTTACTGCTTTTTTTTTTTTTTTTTTTTTTTTTTCTGCTTTAAGCCTCACCCCTACCCCCTTAGGAGACAGCACAGACTTTCAAAATGCTATGTAAATGACCATGTAAGTTTGAACCAGCTGAGGTGGGGAGAGAAGCTCATGGTGTGTGCTTGAAACAACAGCCAACTGTTCTGCATTGAGTTCACCAAGCTTTTTCTGGCTGAGCATGTTCTAGCTCTGTGGATGGTCCTAATGCCCCTGTGAGCTACCTACTATGATACTTTACCCTGTGACTTTCCAGCCAACCTTCTCATCAGCAAGCTATAGGGAAGCCTAGCAACCCGGAGTGGCTCCTTCTAGACCAAGGAGTCAACATTAAATCATGGATTTTGTCAGTTTCTTCATTTGAGAGAAAACATGTCTCAAAAACATGACCTGGTTTTATGGCTGTGGGACTAGAGTCTGTTTCTATTCTCTGCCCATCTGACTTCTCCTTGAGTGTGCGAGCACCTTCTAGGAAGGGATAGCCCTCTTTCTACCCAGTTGGACTTGGAGGATGGAGAGAGTAAGAGAGGTGATATGTAAGATTGCTCCAACAGTTTCAATATGAGCTGGTCACATGGGAGATTGGTAAGGCCAGCATCTGGCCATGGAATGTTTAGGAGAATACTCAAATTGTCTTTCATTCCATGGTTTCTTCTTTAGTTGGAAGAACCACGAGTTGATGGCTTCCACATGAATGAATCAGGAAAACTCCGTTGAGCACTGGGTGGGACCATTCCAGTTAAAACTTAAAAGCTGAATGGATTGAGAGGAGTTTCAATGTCCAAATACACGCTAACCTACGGAGAAAGTGCTTTGTATACATTTTATCTTAAAAATTATTTCTTGAGGATGGGACAGGCTGGCTGAGTTTGAGGGCAGAATGGATGACATAGTAAGACTATGTTTCCAACAAAACACGACAAGAAGAGGACTAGAGCTGTAGCTCTGTAGGAAGAGTTATTGTCAAGTGTGCACAAAGCCCCAAATTCACTTCCTTGCACTGCATAAAACTGAGCGCAGTTGTACATATCTCGGCTACATAGCCACTTTGAGGCAGACCTGGACTCGTGAAACCCTGTATCAAACAACAACAACAACAACAAAAAAAAAAAAAACCAAACAAACAAACAAACAAAAAAAACAGAAAGAAAGAAAGAAAATTCAGCTCTCCATTTCCCATCTAAATAAATCTTCGTATCTGTCCTGACTTCATCTATGAAGCCTTAAGTCTTATTAGTGATAAGCCTTGTATGACAATCCTAGGAGAGTTTGTACCTGGCCTCTTTTGTAAGACAAAGACTGAGAGTCCTCCCATGGCTTCAGCTGCAGTTTCTAACAACAACAAGGGCCTGAAGATCTGCTTTTCCAGGTTGTTACATGACTCATTAAAACAATTTTCAGAACCTTGTGTTTCTAGATCAGCAGTTCTCAACCTGTGTATCCATACCCCTTTGTGGGGGGTCAAATGACCGTTTCATCGGGATCACCTAAAACCATCGAGAAATACAGATATTTACATTATGGTTCATAATGGTAGCAAACCGGTCATGAGTTAGCAATGAAAATAATCTTATAATTGGGGGTCACCACAACATGAGGAACTGTGTTAAAGGCTCCTAGCATTGGGAAGGTTGAGAGCCACTGTTCTAGATGGTAATGTGGTACATGATAGTGACGCTGGTGTCAAAGAGGCCCTATGGTAAGTAGTATTTTTCTCCACCAAGATCTGCTAATATCAAAGCTGCCTCCCACTTAGCAAATCACTCAGCTTCAGTCCCTATCATACCAAAGCAGGAGTGCCTGATTACTTCAGACTGTCATGTGGACTTAGGACCTTCTTCCAGGTCTCTCTATTGTGCTAGTAGGCTTGCTGTTACTGTAACAAAATAGCTGTGACCATCCATCTACTCATGAGGAGAAAGGATTTATTTTATTCTCACAAATAGTAGCCCATGATCCTCTGGCTCTCTCGTTTGGGGCCATGCTGAGGTGATTGATAGGAAGGAAGCACAGCAAAGCCTGTTCACCTCGTGGCTGGGAGTAAAGAGCCCAGAAGACCTTGTCTCATAATCAGCTTCAAGGGTACACCCACAAAGACCAAAGATCTCCTGTTAGGCCCTGCTGCTCCCTGGTGTTTCCAAATACACGGGCTTTCGGGGAGACATTCTGGATCCAAACCACAGCAATGCTGTTTGCCTTTCCCCGTGGACAGCTACTGCTGGGTCTTCTTAAGGCTGCAGTCTGTGTTAAGTCAATGTGACGAGTTGTCAACATGTATTAGTTTACACGTCTTTCTGGGTAATACAGATCCAAGCACTGCAAACACACAAACTGGAACAGCACTAGGAACCCCTTGCGTCATCGTCAGCTCTAACCATCAACACCTGCCAATCACCTACTCCCACTCCACCACATGAGGACTTCGAAGGAGGTCCTAGACATGATGTCATTCCAGCTGTATGTCATCGTGTGTTTCTAAAGCACTTCTCTAGAGCATGACCTCAACATTGTCCTCATTCAATATCATCTACAAGTTTACCAGCAGGGCCTGAGGGATGGCTCAGCAGGTGGGGGGTGGTTATGGAGACTAACAACCTGCCTTCAATCCCCAGGAAGCATGTAGTTGGAGGAAGAGAATCAACTCCCATAAATCATCCTCTGACCCCCACATGTGTGCTGTGGCATGTTCTCATCCACATCCATACACATAACAAGGAAATAGAATTAAAAAAATATAAATTTAAAAAACGATTCCTCACTACTCCCAGCCATAAAATTATTGTTTAATTTTCTCTGAGTGGCTTGGGTTTTTTTCTTGCTTGAATTAGGTCATGTGGTATAATGTATGGATGAGTTTTAATATGTAGCAGGGGTCTTTACATTTCAGCATATATCAGGTGACCTGGAGGTTTGTTAGAGGGTAGAATATTGGATTTTTTTTTTTTTTTTTTTTTTTGAGACAGGGTTTCTCTATGTAGCCCTGGCTGTCCTGGAACTAGCTCTGTAGATCAGGCTGGCCTCGAACTCAGAGATCCATGTGCCTCTGCCTCCCAAGTGCTGGATTTAATGGACTGGGCCACCACTGCCTTTGGATTGTTTATTCCTGTAGAATTTCTCACACTCTGGGTTTTCTATATAATCTTTTGATGTGCTCCTCTGTCCCTTCTCTCTCATATACAACTGAGGATCTATGAGATTTGGTTTGGTTTTATTCTGAAGACGACTTTATTGGTAGTGATGGGTACCTAAGCAGAAGATACACAGTATTTGTCTCTTTTTAAAAAAAATTTTTTTTTTTTTAATTTGAGGCTAGAGATACGGCTCAGCAGTTAGGAACACCAGTTGCTTTGGCAGAGAACCTGGCTTCATTTCCTAGAACCCACATGGCAGCTCACAACTTCTGTAATTCTAGTTCCAAGGAATCCAACCTCCTCTTCTAATCTCCTCCATCATACGTGTTGTTCACACACTTGCATGCAGACCACACACACACACACACACACACACACACACTAAATATAAAACACTTTTTAAAAGAATTTTATTTAGGTCAGGTGTGGTGGTGCACATCTTTAGTCCCAACACTCGGGAGGCAATGGCAGGCAGATCTCTATGAGTTTGAGGTCAGCTTGGTCTACACATCGAGTTCTAGGCTAGCCATGGTTATAGAGTGAGACTCTGTCTCAAAACAAAACAATAATAATTTTATATCTTAGAAAATATCTCCCAGAAAAACATCTCCAATCCTGCTAGTTACAATAATTCTTTCATGGTTTGTTTCTTTGTTTGTTTGTTGTTTCCTTTGTCCTTCAGTTTGTTGTCATCGAGCATGAGAGTGGTGTAGTCTGTTTGCTTTTTCAGATCACTTAAAATAACTCTTTTTTGTCTTTTTTAAAATTTTTTATATTTTATTTACATTTCAGATACCATCCCCTTTCCCCATTTCCCCTCCCTAGAAAACCCCTATCCCATACCCCCTTTTCCTTTTTGCTTTAAAATAACTCTTTGTGGCTATGACTCAAACTACAGTCAGAACAGTTGTAATTCATTTTGCTAAAATTTAAAAATATGTTTCACTTTTTATTGATTTGTTTGTGAGGGGGTGGCGTGCGGCACGAAACACCTGTGGAAAACACCTGTGAGACTCAGCTCCACCCTCCCACTACATAGTGGTTCCAGGGGTCAAACTCAGGTCACCAACCCTGGCAGCAAGTGCCTTTGCCCACTGAGACATCTCGTTGGCCCAAAGCTTTTAGCAATTGTTTGTTTTTTATTTCATTAAATTTAATATGTGTGGGTGTTATCCTTACATGTATATCTGTATACCACATGTGTACCCAGTGCCCACAGAGGCCCCATCTCTCTATTTCCTCCCTTTCAACAGCCATTTTTTCCTTTTATCTTTCTATTTAATATAATGGGGCTGGAGAGATGGCTCCATAATTTTGAGCACTGGCTGCTTTTAAGGAGGACCTCGGTTAGATTCCCAGCGGCACCAACATGGTGGCTCACAACTGTCTGTAACTACAGTTCCAGGAGATCCAACACCCTTTTCTGTGGTACACAGACATAGAAATAGACATAACACACATATACACAAAATAAGACAGTACAACTATATTATTAATATTAATATAAATAAAATTTAAAGTAGAATAATATAACTTAATGATAGATGATAGCATGACATTTAACCTATCCTTTGATCTTTTTTGAAAAAAAAAAAATAACGTTGGCTATCACTCTGTATAGCCATATCCTATATCAGTTCTCTACTGTGAGAATTTTCCATGGTTTATTCATTGAGTCCCTTGGAGTTGACAATATTTTCAGTCCTTTGCCACTGAAAGTGTTACATCAGTGTGTAGCATATTTCTGACTTCATGTCTTAGATGCCAACGTTTCCTCTGCAAAACATAGGCAACCTTCCACCCCTCTCCTGCAAAAGGCAATGCATGAAAGGCCCTGTTCCTGAACCAAGGAAGGTCCCAGCACCACTGTTTGTTCACTGGTCACAGCTCACTGAGCAGACCCTGCTTTGGAAGCAAAGGCAGGCTCGAGTGGAGGTCTGTCCTACAGCCAGCCCATCTGTCTGTCTTGGACCTCTGAGTAGCAGTCAGCAGCCACCAGGAAGACAGGAGCAGCCAGCCAGATCATGAGCTGTTGAGCAATGGAAAATTAAGTAGAATTTTGGATGAGTTTTTTAAAAAATCACTTTATTTTTAAATTGTAACATGTCCAACAGTAGCAAACAAAATGGAAACTATGCCAAATCCCCAAATGCCATCCCAGGGTCATAGTCAACCTGACAGGTTTATAGTCTGAGGTCAGACTGGAATGCTTTCCACCAGCCACTGTCCCAGCTTTGCCAAGCCCTCACTGCAGGGCTAGGAAGATGAACCCTCTGACTCTGGACTTGTTCATAAGAACATTGCTAAATGTTGTCGATCATCTAGAAACTGGATAGACAGCCTGCATATCCACCGAGGACTGGGTCCTGCTCTGGTTACTGAAGACACAATGAATGACGAGACTACTGGATTCTGACCTACTAAAGCTTACATTTAGCAGAGGGGATTAAAATGCACGTGAAGTCAAGAAAAGTACATGATCAAAGAGGGATGGGGGCTGCAAAAATAAAAAGCCATATAAGGTGTCTCACATCTTTAATCCCAGCTCTTGGGAAGCCCAGGTAGGAGAAATGTCATAAGTTCAAGGCCAGCCTGGCTTATATAAGTGAGTGCTAGGCTAGCCTGGACCACATATGAGACTCTCTCTCTCTCTCTCTCTCTCTCTCTCTCTCTCTCTCTCTCTCTCACACACACACACACACACACACACACACACATGAAAAAAACCAAAAATTAAAATTTAACAAAAAAAGAGTCAGAAAATATTACTTTTCCCTAAATCTGCTTCAGCCTTGTCTATTCCAATAAACTAAAACAGAACTTTCTATAAATAAGTAAAATTAAAACATTAAAAGGGAGCTGTGAGCATTCAGTAAATGTATACATGCTATATGACTATATGTAAATACTGCATATCATCCATGCAACCTGAATATTGCAGACACAGATCATATGTGGTGACAGTTGGATCACACATCCAAGGTGTTTGGGATTATGGCTCAGAATCTCTTGCAGGCACAAATCAGGATATAAACCCAGGCCTGTGTGATCAGGTTGAGTCCATATGCACCAAGAAAAGGCCTCTTGTATGGATATAGAGAACAATGATGCTAACAAAGGAAGGGAAGGGATGGTCAATATAAGCATTGTCTCTGTGAGTTCAAGGCTACCCTGGTCTACAGAGCAAGTTCCAGGTCAGCCAAGGCTACACAGAGAAACCCTGTCTCAAAAAGTAAACAAAAAAACCTCCTTATATAAGATCAGTCTGTAGGCAACCTGTAGAGCATTTTCTTAATCAGTGACTGATTGGAAGGACCAGCCCATTGTGCATGGTGCCATTGCTGGGCTGGTGGCCCTGGGTTCTATGAGAAAGCAGGCTGAGCAAGCCATGAGGAGCAAGCCAATATACAGCACCCCTCCATGACCTCTGCATCAGCTCCTGCCTTCAGGTCTCTGCCTTGTCAGAATTCCTGTACTGACTTCTTCGGTGATGAATTACTATGTGAAAGTGTAAGATAAATAAACCCTCCTTCCCCATGCTTTTGGTTATGGTGTTTCATCATAGCAATAGTCACCCTAATAAGGACACGTAAGTTCATAAAACTGACGTGCAAATCAAACATAAATATACTAATACTATATAATACAGACATATACTAATAAGTCATAAAGAAATATTTCAAAGCAACTGCTTGATGTCCATATAATTAACCATCTATTAAAAACTAAAGCAAGTTTGCATTCTAGTGAGGTGGATGTGCTGAAAACCCGATATTGCAGAAAATAAAGCATCATCAATGTTTCTCGGAGTTGGCTACTATTTTAATTTTGTGAGCATCAATGCTGAGAATACCACTTTATACAAATACGTAGTGCTGGATGACAGATGAGTATATTTAGGACCATTTCAGAAACTATTGGCAATGCTATTCTAACCCCAAGTCAGATTTTATTTAATACTTTAAAAAACAAAACTCAAGTTAGTAATTCAAGCAAGTTTTAAAATAAAAATTCCAAGGCTGAGGAGATGGTTCACCACCCAGGCAAGACGACCTGAATTTAGATCCTCAGAAACCCACATAAATACCAGGTGGGCATGAAGACATATCTGTGATTCCAGCCTTGGAAGAGATAGTTGGCTAGCAAACTGGAGTTCTAGTTTCTTCCTTGTCAAAGTAACTGAGGAAGGAGAGGATTTATTTGTCTTTCACTTCAGGCTCAATGTCCATCACTGAGAGAAGTAAGAGCAGAAACTCAAACAGGGACTTGACACAGAAACCATGGAAGAACTAACTGTGCTTGCTGGCCCATGCTTAGCTAGCTCTCTTATACAGCCCAGGGTACAGCTGCCATCCATCATAGGCTAAGCCCTGCATCAGTTAACATGAAGACAACCACAGAGACACCCTCACAGGCCCCTCTGATGGGAGCAGTCCTTCAATGGACTCTAGACTGTGTCAAGTTGACACATAAAGCTAAGAAGGACTATTAGTCATATTGGAAAACTGGGCTTGACTGAAAGTCCCTGCCTTAATGAGTAAGGCAGAAGATCAATCAAGAATGACTTCCAACATCAATCTTAGGCCTCTGCATATGCACATACATACAAAAATGTGTACACAGATATATACCACACACATGAAAAATGAAAAAGGGGGTAAAGATAAAAATAATAAAATCAAGCATTCTAACACAATACGATTTAAAGATATACTAAGTTGATGTTCTTATGCTAAGAAACCAGGGTAGGAAAATATTACAAGATTTTCTTTCCACGATTAAATCATTATATTTCTGTGAGGGCAGAAAAGTTGTAAACTGACTGCAGTTCATAACATCACATACAAATGGTCTCAAATTTGTGCCATGGCGTTTCGGGCAGCAGGCAATGGTGTTTTGTGGTGTGCCTCCATGTGCAGTGCACAGCATGCCCATTGCATGTTCAGAACCAACTCACATGAGTGAGTCCTGCCAGAAACACCTCATAGTCATTAGTTATAAGACCACATGGGGTCAGCACCTAGTTAAAGAAGCCTGGAGCTGAGAGCATTGGGATACATGTCCACCTGCTGTAATACTTCCTGAGCTGTGAAGACTCTGTTCCTGAGGCTCTGGCTGCCTAAGCGTTAGTTGGTTTGGGGTTGATTTGGCTCTAATGTCAAAGACAGACCAATGGAGGTCTACCTTTGGGGCCTCCATGTGATTTAGCCCTCTCAGAGCATGGTGGCCTCAGAGTAATTGGACTTCGGACACTATGACTCAGAAGGGACATTTCCTGGAAAGGTCACAGACCGTTCATGAAGAAGTTGGCCTTGAAATGGTTCTTTTTAGAGTAAATATGATGAGAAACACAGGCCAAGTCCTTTTGGTATAAGGATTTCCGACAAGGGCCAGCATTAGCAGAGTCATGGGAATGGAAGCTGACTCACAAACATGAGAGTCTGGTTGATGCCGAGTAGGTTTGGGCTGATGAGTCTGACCCTCTCTTAATGAAAACTAACATCTTGGCCATCCAGTTCCTCATCTCACGAAAGGTCTCAGGGACCTTATTGGAGGAAAGTGGCTCTATCATATGCCAGAACTCACAGCCACCATGGCTACAGTTATATAATAAATAGCTTGCCTTTCTGTTTCTCTTCATGGGACACACACTCTGTGTTCAATAAGGATTACTGTGTCTTCCCAGAAGCAGTGAGATCTTGGAGTGAACCCCAAAATTCTTGCACTGACTAGTGACCCAGTCCCTGCTGATCTCCTGGGCCTCAGACTGGCTCATTGTTCATGATGATCTTTATGTGCTCCTGACTCTGGCAAGCACCTTCCTGTTGCTAGGCCGTTGTATCTGCTACTTCTTCTTTCAGATCCCTACTGGACTAGTGCTCAAAGTCTACTCAGAGAAGCCTCCCCAGCCTCCCCTGCCCACCCTTCCATCACTGTATTCTCATTTATCTTTTAAGGAAGAAATTTTAGGGTGTTGGCACAAATATTTTACAGCCACTTTAATAAGGGCTCAACCCACCCTTTAGCCCACCACTCACCAGAGGTAGTGGAAGAGAAAGGTTATTAAGATACAGGGGAAATGGACCTGTTTAGAAATAGTTCTTCAAGGTGGTTACAATCTTCGTTGTTCTCAGTCCAGTCCACTCGCAAACAGCAAACACGAATCAGAAGCTGCAGATCAGTCCACTCGGCAGACACCACACAGGAATCAACAAAAGCAGTTCAATAAAAAAAAAAAAAAAAAAAAAAAAAAAACCGTGAGGCTCGACAACCAGCCTAAATCTGTGGAAGTGGCAAGAAGCCACAGGGATCTCATGAGAAGTTCTCTGGCGAGTTTCTCTCTATGAAGTCACCACAGGCGAAACTCAGCAACACAATGTAAGGTGAACCAATACATATGGGTCGTCAGCAGAGAATAGTGAGGTGAAGCAAAATGAACCAATGCTCGCACTCCCACTGTCTGTGGGGTCATATTTATATTCCTTCTAAACATCACGTGTCCTTTTACATGTCTGCTATAGCAAAGCATCCTTTCACCTGTGTCTGCTTCAGCAAAACATTCTTTCACATGTTTGCTTTAACAAAACACCCTTTTACCTGTTTGCCCCAGCAAAACATCATTTGACATAACTGATTTCCAAAGAAACCAGAGGTTTTCACTTCAGCAGAGTTCTGTCTAACACACGAGGGAAAAAGAGTGAGTTGATGAAAGTTAACTGGGCATGGTAGTCCACATCTGTAATTCCAGCACTTAGGAATGTGTTTTAAGCCAGCCTGGAGTATAAAATGAGTTCCGGGCCGTCCTAGGTTTCTTATCTCCAAGAAAACCCAACAAACCCAACCAACCCAACCAACCCAACCAACCCCAAAGCACTTTTCTCTACTTGAAATTATCATTTAAAAAAACCCTTCTCTACCTTCTGGGCCCAACCTGTTGGCTGTCTATCCAGCATTCATTTCCCTTTTCTACATTCTTAAGAGAAATATTTGGCTCACACCATCTTCATTCCTTGTCCTGAGCTAAACTTTGTGATACATGCCCCTCCACCAATCCGTATGCTGAAGCTGTAATCCTCAGTACACCAGAATGTGATTATATGATGTGATAGTGTCTTAAGTTGTTGGAGATGGCATTAATCTAATATACCTGCTTCCATGTGAGAGACTAGGACTTGAACAGGCCTTCAGGGGAGACTCTATACAGATCAAATGAGTAGGCAGCCAGATATAACCCAAAGAGAGGTCTCACAAGAAACCTCCTGTAGAGATAGCCTAATTTCACACTTCTGGGCTCCAGACCTATGAAAAAATAACTTTCTGGTTTATCATTATCATTTTCGTTATTATTTACAGGACAAAGTCTCACTGCATAGCTCTAGCTATCCTGGAACTCGCCCTATAGAGCAGGTTGACCTCAATCCCACTGAAATCCCCCTTCCTCTGCCTCCCAAGTGCTGAGATTCAAGGTGTGCGTCAACATGCCTGTCAGGTTTTTTGTTGTTGTTTTTAAGATTTGTGTGAGCTTGCGTGTTTGCATGTGCCTATGAAATCAGAAGAGTATCAAATCCCCTGGAGGTGGAGTAACAGATCATCATGAACTGCCCGACATGGAAACTGAATTCCAATCTTCTAAAAGAGCAGTAAGTGTTCTCTCTTGGGCAGGAGAGATGGCTCAGTGGTTAAGAGCACCTGACTGTTCTTTCAGAGGTCTTAAGTTCAATTGCTAGTAATCAAATGGTAGCTAACAACCATCTGTAATGGGATCTGATGCCCTCTTCTGGTGTCTCCGAAGACAGCAACAGTGTACTCATACATAAAATAAATAAATAATTATTTAAAAACAAAACAAAGTGTTTTCTCTTCAGCCCTGATCTTTCTATTGTTTGGCTCATTGGGTCTATGGTACTTTGTGACAGAAGCTATAGCTAACACACACTTATCATTTCAGTCTGTGTCTGAAAGGAAAATGATAACTCACCTCCCACCCTCCAGACACCAAGGGGAAATATAATGAGTCAATAGCAGCAAAAACTCAGGCTAGAGGAGCTGGGAATGAGGGATATTCCTCCTAGACAACTGCTACATCTCTACAGGGACCGTCTTAGACAGACTGAAGAACTGTTCTTATAATATCTTGTATATGTGTGTAAGTGTTCTGCCTTCATGTGTGTCTGTACACCACATGTATGCCCATAGCAGCTAGAAGGCGTCAGATTCCTTGGAACTGGAGTTATAGACAGTTGTGAGCTGCCATGTGGGTTCACATGAACTTTGGTTCTCTGAAAAACCAGCCATCTCTCCAGCCCCTGAAGGAATTTCCTTTCTAAATAGTTTTTTTTTTTTTTTCTTTTCTACCTTTGTGAGAAACTATCTCATCATGGCTACAGCTGGAAACCATCTTTTTTGGCAACAAAGGAAGCCAAGAAAGGACAAAATGTCCTAGTGAATAGAGCCAAGAAAATGGAGATGGGCTTCCAGCAGGAATAGACCTGGAATTATTCCTCCTCTAGAGTCCCAACTATGTGAGATGACATGGGATTGACATGGTTTCAGATGAAGTCCTCATCAAAGCCAAAAGCATCCTTACAGATTGAACCCACTGGAATGCTAACTCCACCAGAAAAAAAAGGCGGCTTGAAGCAACTCCTACACCTGCCTGCACCATGGACAAGATGATGGATAGGCCACAAAAGAAACGTTTGCAATTGTAGCTGGCAGTGGGGAATTAGGCCACCTCTGGGCCTAATGGTGGGCTGGCCTTTCTGCCCCTTTGTGGTTGGATGTAGTGGGTGAAGAAGTGGTACAGTGGCTTGGAGATGCTAGGACCCCCAGAGTGTTCCCTCTCCTTTTTCATATGGCAACTGGTCCCCACCAGGTCAACTGCCAGAGTTATGGCAGTGGACCACTGCTACAGATGCAAGCAGGGATGGACATGTTTGTTAAGTCCACTGTGGGTACTTGAGCATTGTTATCCAGACAAAAATATGGGAAATAAATTAAGACGCCTCCCACCACTGACAGAAAGATCACACCATGAGACACAGAAAGTACCCAATTCCTTCCACCTGCTTTATAGGGTTTTTTTCCCCTTTATGTTGTAAAACTGGAGCTAGAATGAATTTGAGAAGGTTCTTAAGATCAAGCCCTAGTTTATCCCAAACTTGCCTGGAGGCCATAATAGGCCTGTGCTGAGAGCCCAAGTATCCTACATGATGCTGTGTTTAGTGCCTAACAACACTCACTAGGACCTGACTTGAAGCAGGGCTGCAGATGTAACCAGTCAAAACGAAGTCATCCCAGATGGTGGAAGACCCTTAATTCTGTGACTGGTGTTTAAGAGAAAACAGACACAACCCAGCGAGGGAGATGGTGGTCAGATTGGAATTGTGCCGTGATAGCCACGCAAGCCTGAGGACTGCTGGAAACATCCAGAAGCCAGGAAGAAGCAAGGGAGGATTCTTCCCCAGAGCCTTCAGAGGGATCACTGCCCTGTTGATACCTTTTAGAATCACAGTCTTCAGGACTACGAGAGAAGAGATTCTGTTATGTTCAGCTGCCTAGTCTGTGCTGCTTTGTGATGATATGACACTAACCCCAGACCCCCTGAAAACATCAGCTGAGCTAGGGAGGCTCAACCCCATCCTGGGAAGCAGTGGGTACCACCAACTGCTAACTACATGCAACATCTCTTTACAGTGCCCCTTCCAACTAAGTCACTCTTTTCTTTGCCAAGTATCTGGAACAAGATGGTGACTTTATTAGTGTAATTGCTGTTAAATTTAGTCAGAGAGGCAAGCCGTTTGTAGGAAGTTCAGAGTAGGACATTCAGCAGGCCAGTTCAAACATTGTGGTCTTTTTTTTTTTCTTTTTCTGAAAGAGACATTGACTAATTTTATATTACTAATGACATAATCCTGCTTACTTCAACAGTAAAAGTGGAAACTAGGGGCTCCATCAGCAGATTTCATAAAGAGATTCATTGAGTTCAGGAATAGGAAGGAATCTGGATTCTTAATCCCAACTCTGGATTAGCCTAGAGCCCAGCTTCTCAAACTGGAGGACTGTAGGCTGCAGCCACAGGAGACATGGTAACTGAAGGAGAGAGGGCAACATTGTAAGGTTTCTGAACGTGTGATGACCAAAAATTAATTCAAATTTCAATGTGCCACGGATCCAAGGTACTAACAGTGCCTGCAGCAGGTGTGCCCGAAGCTTCAGTGAAACTTTGACTGTGACACACAATCATGCATTTGGCATTGTGCAGGTTGTCACACCACACTTAGCCCCAGGCTAAGACAAGGCCAAGGCATGTTCTTAAGTAGTGTTTCTGCCATACACACCAAGTTCTCTGCTCCTCTAGAAACATAATGGAAACAACACAAAACACTTTTAATTTACAATGTTTTCCTATTATCATTTCTCTGATTACAAACATTAAATTATTGTATCTTTAGATTGTATTGTGCTAGAATGTTTGACTTTAAAAAAATTATTGCTTGAGCCGCTCCCTTGAGTCTCGTGAGACAAATAATCAGTGAATTATGGCATAGGATTAGTAAAAAGAAATTTCAACTATTTCTGAAATGGCCCTCAGCATATTTTCTGCTTTTTTGTATTATGTTGCATGGATTAAACGCATTAGTGGTGAACTCTGAGTCACCAACAATGTGCTGGTTTTGTATTAAGAAAAGAAATTACTACCCCCCTCATCTTCACCTCTCTACCTCTCACCTCACTCCCCAACCCTCTCCACCCCCAACTCCTGAAATGAGCAAAAAGACACCTTGGTGGTGGTAATGTTATTATATCAGTCCGGGGCAAAGCATATGGCAGTCTGTCCCGTCACCCCTGACACCTGAGGTAGTCAGGGAGCTGACCCTGGAGTCATGAGGGGAATGAGCTGGCCCTGCCCCTCACCAGCTGCAGTACTTGAGAGAGCAGGCCTGTACCTTGCCTGGGCAGCAGAGTAGGGCTGCCCTGGCTGAAGGGGCACAGGAAAGTTAGTCCTCAAGGACAGGGTGAGCAAGAGCTGGCTTTGCCACTCATCTGACATGAGGAGAGCTAACCCTGACCTCTCTCTGGCTGTAGCACTGGGAAGAGAGGGCCTTGCACCTTGCATGGGACACACAGTGGATGTGGCCCTGATGGCAAAAGCAGTGAGCCAGCCCCAAGAGTGTGAGCAGGGGAGTTGGCCCAGCCCCTCACAGGCTGCAGCACTTGAACCTTGACTGGGCAGCACAGTGGAGCTGGTTCTGGAGGTGTGGGTACAGGTGAGCTGGCACCAAGGGTATGAGAGCTGGAGAGCTGACTCTGCCACCTGCTGATGGCAGCACCGGCATTGGATGGCCTAGCTGAAGCAGTGATGGAGAGCTCGCCCTGGTGGTACGAAAAAAGGAGCTGGCAGGGTGACCAGCTCAACTACTACCCAGCACCAAATCTAGGGTTCTGAATTGGCCCACCCCAAAATCTGTATCATCTGTGAATGGCTGGGATGTGTGAAAGTGTCAGTCCTACTGTCCCAAAGCTGCAGGATCTCTATGACACAGGGCAACAACGGGACAACCCGGAGGAGGTCCAGTGAGGATCTAATATCGATAGTGTCATAGAAGCCAAAGATCTCAAACCAGACCAATGACTCATTGCAATGAACATTTGCAAGTGAACATTGTGGACAGAGGGATAGACTGTGGAACACACTGTGACATACTACAGCTTCTATGATGAGATTTTTTTTCTATGCTTGTGTGTGTGTGTGTGTGTGTGTGTGTGTGTGTGTGTGTTATTTTGGGAGGAGGTTGCAAGGGTGAAGGGTAGATATGAGGGGATAGGGAGATGAGCAGGATTGGGGTGTGTGATGCAAAACTCACAAATAATCAATACAACCAATACAACGCTTTATTTTGTTTTACAAAAAGGAATGAGAGCACTTCCTCTTGGTGTCATTTAACCCCGAGTGAGCCAGGAATTGAATTCTCTGCTTCGTGTTCCCTGTGCCTTCTATCCTCTGTCTATTTGTTGTCTGGATCTGAATCTGCCTGTTTGTATCAGTTTCTGTCGTGTGTGTGTGTGTGTGTGTGTGTGTGTGTGTGTGCGCCCGTATGAATGTGTGTTTCCCATTAAAGGATTTTATACTTATTGAACAGCACAGAAAATATCTCATGGGGGAAAAGATGAGATACTTTACCAAAACCTTAAACAGAGTTTTATAAGGGATTAAGTCACTGACTCCAATGGACCCAGACAACAAATAGTATTACAAACATTGTTGATTACCATGTCACATGCAAATGTTGTGTTCAACACTAGGGTGGGCATTCAGTTTATAAAGTTGCTTTCAACCTCTACTGTTGCCACTTTCTGCAAATGGGTGTTAGAGCACAGGTGTATTACAGATGGGTGTTAGAGAACAGCTGCATCACAGATGGGTGTTAGAGCACAGCTGCATCACAGATGGGTGTTAGAGCACAGCTGTATTACTCTGGGTCAGGGTGTGGAAGAGTATGCAATGTAAGATTACAGCTATGCATTAGCTTAGGCTGCAAAGGTTGATTACATGGAAAATCCAAGGTAAGATTGTTACATTGTTCTCTTTAAAGCAAGTTAAACAGGGTGAGTGCACAGTAGGATAGCAGCCTCAAGTCTTATGTGACTTCAAGGTGTATTATTAGCCATGGCTGTGAGGTCCAGCAAAAGTTTTCCTCTTTTAGAATGTAAGGTATTTTTTTTTTATCACACTGTATCACCATAATACACATTTATATGAACTGAGGTAGCATTTTCAGTGTGATGGTGATAGGGTCAAAATATTAATCAACACTGTAAATTGTGAAAGATGACTTATGTCCTACTCTGTCAAGTAGTCAAATGACACCTAATTCTTGTCATATATGTGCATGGACATGCTTATGTATATGTACATGTGTGCACATGAATGTGGAAGCCAAAAATTAACACTAAGTATCTTCCTTAATTACTCCCCACCTTCTTTATTGAGACAGGGTCTTTCATGGACTTGGAGTTTACCAGTGCAGCTAAATGGTCAACAAGCCCAGGATACCCTATGCTCCCCCAGCACTGGGATTACACAGGTGCATTCCACTACACCTGGCTTATACACAGGTGCTGGGGTAAAAGCCAGGCCCTCATGCTTGCCTTGTAAGCACTTTCCTAACTAAGCCTTCTCCCCAGATCCAATATCTAATTATTTATGTAAAAATAAACATACACATTCATTTCATAGTATGTAAAATTGCTTTCATCTTTAATAAATTATAGATGTACACATGTCAAAAAAATTCTAAGATTTGTTGTTTTGGTTTTTTTAATTTTTAGTTATATATGGGGGGAGCAGGGGGGTACATGTGAGCACAGTACCCATGGACGTCAGAAGAGGTCAGATCCATTGAAACTGGTATAACAGTTGAGAGCCACCTGCTATGGGTGCTGGGAATGGAAATCGGACCCACTGAGCCAGGCCTGCCAAAGAACTGTTTCAAAAATAAGTATAAAGATACCTTACAAAGGTAAGGTACAATCCGTCTTGGCAGGGAAGGGATAGCAGCAGAACTGTGAAGCCTCTAGTCATACTGTGTCCAAATGTCAGGAAGGAGAGAGAGAAATGGAAGCTGATACTAAGCTCATGTTCTCCTTCTTATTCTAAAGCCCAGGACCAGAGGCCATGGAATGGTGCCACCCACACTTAGGGGAGGCTTCCTACTCCAGTTAGAAACTTCCCACCCAGTCTAGAAACTCTGTCACAGACAAAGTTCTGAGGTCTGTCTCTTAGATAATTCTATTCCCTGTCCAGTTGACAATTGTAAACAGCACACCACATGGCAGGTTTATCTATTTATTTTTATTTAAGATGTATTTCTCTTTTATTTTATTTATATGAGTACACTGTAGCTGTCTTCAGTCACACCAGAAGAGGGCATCAGATACCATGGTTGTGAGCCATCATGTGGTTGCTGGGAATTGAACTCAGGACCTGTGGAAGAGCAATCAGTGCTCTTAGCTGCTGAGCCATTTCTCCAGCCCCCATGGCAGGTTTATACTGAGCTATTCCAAGGTGATGAAAACCAGAATGCAACTGAAGAGGCTCAGCTTCCCGGATGTCACAGGATGAACAGCTTTCCTGCACCATGTACTTCCTCCATGGTGTTTATACCTTTGCAAACTCTTAACAGCAACACAGAAAACTGAAACTGTTGAGCCAAAATACACCCTTCCTCCTTTATGTTGATCTTTCTGAGGTTTCTTGTCATAGTGAAGAAAAGCTGACTAATCAGGAGTGATCAGGTCAGGAGTGCTCCATCTCTGCATGTGGGATGAGTGTCCTTATAAAGGAGACCCAGAGAACCTATTTGCTTCTCTCTCCATCGGAAGATGCAGCATCCATGAACCAGGAAGTGGGCCCTCACCAAACCCTGAATTTTCTGGTACTTTTATCTTGCACTTCCCAGCCCCCAAAATGGTGACAAATGGATTTCTGTTGTTATAATTCATCCAGTCTAAACTACCAAGATCTCATGTTTTAACTTCAGATAACAGTTCAGAACAAGTAAAGAACTGTGTGCGTGAATCACACCAGGCCATGGGGCTGCAGGCCTTTCATCCCAACACTGGAGAAGCAGAGGCAAATGGATCTCTGTGAATCTAAGACCAGCTTGCTCTACATAGTTCCAGGCTAGTCAGGGCTATACAGAGAGGCCCTGTCTAAGAATCAAATGACAAATGGGAGGGAATTCCACAGGAATTCTTCCCAGGGTGGTCTCCCTCACACCTGAGAAGGCACCTCAGTGCTCGCTGGCATCTCTACATGTGGCTCTCCCGTACACACACCGTGCTGGTGGGAGACAATGTGAGGTAGGAAGGCCATTACTCAGTCTCTTCATCTCATTTGCTACACTCTCCTCATGGTGGAGAGAAGTGATTACCAGAAGTGAGGCTGTTGGGGAAAAGTAAGAATTGAATTAGAAGCCGCAGCTCTTGAAAGCATGCTGTTTTAGGTCTCGCAGCGCCCATAGACAGTGCCTGTTCAGAGCAAGCACCACAGACCACATAAGCACACACTTGCCTAACCCTGCTGACCCACAGCCAACCAAACATCCCTGTCTCCTCTACCAACTTTCTAGTTATGAACTCTGGCCTTTTCCTTCCACAGCCATCGTAAGGTCTCAAACACCCTGTTACTATCTTTAACTTCCTCCGGTTGAAATGTCCCCAGTTTCACCCTATATGCAATCTCTCTTTTGTAGAAAAAAATTGTAATGTTGACAGTGGGATTCTGATGGTCTCTGACTGATGGGCATCGGCTCCCAATTTGAATGGCCAATAGTCTGAGCAGCTGCCCCTAGATACACCAGTATGTAGTGATCAGCCTTAAAAGTGTCAGGGCGCGTTGGGTAGCTGGTGTCAGTATAAACAAAGATCCTCAAGTTTGGAGATGAAGAAAGAGCATGGCTTGCCCAGGAACTAACTGTGCAATGCAGTGGGAGACACGGTACATGTACTTGTGACTGTCATATGTGCCTGGTCCATACACATATGTCAATAGGGAACCACTGGACTGCACTCTTGTGTCCCCTTCTTCATTTCTGCCTCTGGGGAATTCTTGAATTGCCTGGGTTTAAGAATACATTATTCCTATATGTGCCTCTTTGTGAATTGACCTCACCACGGCAAGGTTTGAACATTACAAAAAAATATTTTTATTCTTTCACATTTAATAAATAATATTTTTTTACAGTGGAAAGAAAACCCCTTAAAGATAATTTACATTTTATTGACTCATTGAATACTGAACATGTCCCTTCTCTGGACCTCTTGCAGGAAGTACAGCCTTGAATGGAGTATACAGCTTTGTTGTACTTTATATTCCAGAATATTAAACAGGGCAATTTAACACAAGGGTCCCAGGAGGGTGGAGAGTTAGAATCTGCTCTGCCAGCTCCACAGACAAGTGAGGAACTCAGTAACCCAGCAAATGCGGGTGTGACCTCAGAGACAGGTGTGGCTCAGTAACAAGGTCTGTGAACACCAAACCTTGTTAGTTCCTAGGTGGGCACAAGAGGCCTGTTTAACCAGTGTTCATGCAGCTCACACATGACAGTTCACCCCAGGTATGGTATTATCTTTATAAATTTTTATGTGTACAGGTGTTTTGCCTGTATGTATGACTGTGCCACTGGATCTCATGGAACTAGAGTCACAGACAGTTGTGAGCTGCTGTGTAGGTGCTGGGAATCTAACCTGGGTTCTTTGGAAGGACAGCCAGTGATATTTGTAATCACTAAACCATCTCGCCAGTCCCCACAGTTAAGGCATTCTTCCCAAGATTCAACAAGGCCATGGCTCCATCTTCCCAGCTGAGTGTCTCCCAGATCTCTCCGTTCCTTCCAGGGAACCATCCATCCAATGAAAATACCTGCACATCATGTTTCAAAGGGGTGCCTTCCCTCTCCTGGTTCTTTTTCCTGGTTCAGATTTAGCTGCGGGGTGAAGTCCAAGGAGCACAGCTCTCTAGAACTCTTGCAAGCAAGAACTGATGGGAGCCAGAGAGATTGGGCAAGCCTGTTTCCTGAGGGGCTGTTCACCTCATCTCTCCAGCATTCAAGAACACAGAACCCTTCACAGCTGCATAAGGATAGGCATTCAGTCTCCGAAACAATAAGGAATTCACAGTGACCAGGCTTTCCTTCTCCATGAACTGCAATGACTGTTTTAATGTACAGTTGGCTAAAATTAGGATCATTTCTGTTGATTCTAGGTTTACCTAACTGAATTCAGCTACACGAGGAAGTTTAAATTGGCTTGCAATCTGGAGACATATGGGAGACTGGAAAGAGCTGGTGTGTCAGCAGACACAGGTCTGGAATCAGAGATTCATTCAGAAAGTCCAAGATTAAAGTCTAGTGTATATTAATATATGAAAAATCTACCTGCCAAGCAACACATACGAAAAAATACATGTAGAATATTTTTGCATAGGATATATCTAGGATGTAAAGAATATGTTTGTTTAAGAATCATGGGGATTATAAGACCATTTCTTGTTTATGGAGTCTCTTAAAAAGATAGTTTTAAAATCTTGGAGCAAAGTATAAAGAGGAGACAAGAGCTTCCTGCCAACAGTCCCATGCACGCTGGTGACTGTTTACTGTCTCATGCTTCTGTGTGGGATCGCATTCCCTGGGAAGATGAACCTGGCCATGCCAGGCAGGAAAGGAGAGGGAAGGAGACTTCTGAGATTAAAGTGCTCGCATGCACACACGCGCACGCACACACACACACACACACACACACACACATGCGCGCACGCTTCCTTTTCTATTTATTTTATATACATATTTACACATCTGAATTTTCAGATAATACTGAGAAATAAATGCGGCTTTCTAATTTTGGAATGGCAAGGGGGGTGATTTATAAAACTCTGACTCGTCTATGAAAGGCTTGAGAACTGGTAAAGTGATCAAAATAAAATTTTCCAGAATCCTGAAAATGAATTAATAGCTTATAAGAATTTGGAGAGAATGGGCTGGAGAGATGGCTTAGTGGTTGAAAGCACTGACTGCTCTTCCAGAGATCCTGAGTTCAATTCCCAGCAACCATCTGTAATAGGATCTAATGCCCTTTTCTGGTGTGTCTGAAGACAGCTATAATGTACTCATATAAATAAAATAAATAAATCTCTTTAAAAACAATTTGGAGAAAATGTATTCAAGTGAAAGATGAATGTTGATGAAACATCTCCTACTCTCCTTTCTCTAACGTCCCTAATCCAGCACTGCACGGCTGTGAAAACACCTAGTAACAGTTGCTGGGGTGGCTAGTCCATACTTTGAGCATCCTATTACTCTCTGAGTTCCACTCCTCGGTCTGTTTGACTTACTGAAAAAGCTGCACAGGTAGGAACTGCCTTCATCTGACAGCTTCAAGAGCTCACTCTGTGTGAACAGTCCTGGAGGCTGGAAGTGTAACTGGCCTGACATCTAACATACACATGGTCCCAGGTTGGAACCCAACACTGAAAACCAAAACAAGGTTACATTTACTGGTAGGGTTATTTGGTCAAAACAACCAACAGCAACTGTTTAATACTCTTAACTGCTGGTGCTGATGTTACCTGTGGGAACCAAGGCCAGGCTGTTTTAAGGCATAATAATAAAGGCTGAAGAGAGGGCTCAGTGGTCAACAGCACTGGCTGTTCTTCCAGAATACCAGGTTCAATTCCCAGCACCCACATGGCAACTAACAGCCATCTGAACTCCAGCTCCAGAGGATCTGGGTGCATTCTTCTGGCTCCTGTGGGCACCAGGCACAAATGCAGTACACATACATAAATGCAAGCAAAACATTCATACATATAAAATAAATAAATCTTTTTTAAAAATTTAAAAATTAAAATAAAAAATCAGACAAATGAGATACCCAGTTAGACATTGTTTTGAAAACCTGTGCCTCATTGTTGATGATTAAGAGAGCTACCCCAGAAAGACTGTGACTTCACCTGCAGCCAGCCTGGAGACTCTACCTAAGAACCACAGTGAAACAGAGATGTAGCTGCCTATTTGGTCACATTGAAGGTGATGTCTACGTCATGTCACACTGGCAGGAAACAAGCCATCCAGATCGCCAGCTCTTCCCTACATGAAGGGGGCCAGCAAGAATAACCCAGCTTCCTTGTCATTTCAGGGGTGGAAGGCAGACCTGATGACGTCAGGTCTCCCTGTAACATACTGAGCAAGGTCCATACCCCTACCAGAAAAAGAATGACTGATCGCATAGCTTAAGTCACATATGCACTGCTTGCCTATCTCTATTATGTGTCATGGTTCACATATTAACTGGGCTCATATACCTCCTCAGAGGAAGTGTGATCAGTTATATAACATAAAGATAAGGTACTTAATAATTAAGTCTCCTTTGCATTGCAAGATCTCTTTCTTGGGGAAACCTTATATATACATATGCATATGCCTTTAAGGGCTGAGCCATCTCTCCAGCCATATCCATATATATATATATTTAAGACAGGGTTTCTCTGTGTAGCCCTGGCTGTCCTGGAACTTACTCTGTAGACCAGGCTGGCCTCGAACTCAGAAATCCGCCTGCCTCTGTCTCCCAAGTGCTGGGATTAAAGGCGTGGGCCACCACTGCCCAGCCCTATATATATATTTAATATTTTTTTGTATGTACGGGCGTTTTTGTCCACGTGTGTCTGTGTTTCATGTGTACTCATAATGCCTGTAGAGGCTAGAAGATGTTGGATTCCTTGGGACTGGAGTTACAGATTGTTAGCTGCCAATGTGGGAATTTGGAATTAACTCTGGGTCCTCTGCAAGAATAGTCAGTGCTCTTAACCCTTGAGCCATCTCCTCAGCCTCCCTATGGGAGGGGACCCTTAAAAGTAGACACTTTGTTCTGTCTTTGCAGGCTTGGCTGGAGCTTTTTATCTGAGACCCCTGATGTGCCATTGACATTAATAAAGTCTCATTGGAGGACATCTGACTCAGTATATTTCTTGCTCAAGTCTCCTCTCCTCTACATCTCTATATTCTAGTATCTGGTGCTGAAACCTGGGAAAGAAGTAGTATTGAGAAGAATTGCCCCATAAGGCTCCTCCACCCTTACACAATCTGTATTCAACAAAAAACGGGAGAGCAAGGTCAAGCGCTGGCCCTGACTTGGGTCAGCTCCCTCTCCTCTACCTGCCGAGTCTAGGGATGCCTTTTCTCTACATCAGTGTTCCGTAAGTAGTCTGGCTATACCTCCAGAAGGGAAACAGGAATATGAGGATGCTTGTCTCCCCCACCCCTTTTCATCCCACAGGCTTGATTCACCAGGTTTTATGAGTACCAATTAATCTCACCTGCCTAAAATTTCTCCCCTAAGCTGCCCTCTCCAGAACCTCAGAATTCTTTATTCTGGGGAGAGATGAAACACTATGCTCTTGAACTGTGAACCAAACAAACCTTTCTTTCCTTAAGCTGCTTCACATCGGGTATTCTGTCACAGCAAAGGGATCAATAATGAACACACCCATTTTTGAACATAATTAGTACTAGAATGGGCCTCAACATTCCGGCAAAGCAGATGTGGTCGCAGAGCAGTAGCCATGTGACAGAGTACTGAGGGGGCAGCTAGAGAGTTTCTGAGATCAGAACTGGGAGGCAGAAGTAACAAAGACAAGAGCTGAGAAACTGGGGTTTCTGGTTGCTGCAAGAGAGCTGCCATGCCTAAAATGCCTGATGCCCTGGGCCAGAGATCTGTAATACTAGCTGTTGTCAAGGCTGAAGATCTTGGCATCCTATGTCTAAGAGCTGTAACAGTTTGCCATGGGCCTAAGGGTGCCAGCACCTAGGTCTGTATGAGAGCTTCCTACTGTCATTGTTGCCATCCATGCTGCTCAAAGGCAATGTAGGAGCTCAGGCAGTAGCTGACACAGGAAAGGGCCATTGCTGATTAAAGCCCAGTCTCTCCAACATGAATGTGCAAAGCTTTTAAGTATCAGCTTCTAAGGTAGAAGCGATACGTTCTAGCTCTAAGGGTTTGCAGCTATGAGCTTCTGGGTCCACAGGTCCAACGCCAGCATCTTGCACTCAAAAGCCCCAGTCTGCTGGCACTGGGAGAGCTCCTTGCCTATCCAGGTAGAGCCAGAGGATCCCAGGCACCTGACTGCTAACATTGAAGGGTCTAGAAGGAAAGGAAAAAGAAAGAGAAGATATTTGAAGAAATGATTGGAAAGTTTCCAAATCTGGTAACACACACAAACCTGTACATCCAAGAAGCAAAAACAACTGCAAAGAGGCCAAACTCAGAGATTTACACCTAGACACAGCTGCAGAATCAAACAAGTTTCAAACTAGAAAAGGTCTTCAAGTTGAAGGGAGCCTCAGTAAAAGTGACAGATCAGTTCAAAGCAGAGGCCATGCAGGCCTAATGATATTTGACTGACGTAGTATTCAGATATCAAAGAAAAAAGAAACATGCCAACTAAGCAAGACTGTTCTTCAAGGAAGAAGAAATAGAGGTGTTTCACATACAAACAACCCAACAATATCCACCCTATAAGGAATATTAAAGGGAGCCCCTCAGGCAAACACGAAAGGAGTTGCTAGTGTGCTAAACCCCAAAGAAGAAATAAAGATCCCAGTGTTCCAGTTTCATTCTGTTGTGATAAACACAGACTAAGAGCAACACGGGGAGGAAAGGATTTATTTGGTGACAGTCCACAATTGAGGAGAGTCAGGTAGTGACTCAGACAGGAACTTGAAGCAGAAAACATGGAGGAATAGTGTTTGCTGGCTCATCCACAGGCTAGTTTTCTTATAGAGACCAGGGTTCTCTGCTCTGGTGCCGCCCACAGTGGGATGAGCTCATTAGTAACAATCAAGACAACTAGTTGCCCCTCATATGTGTCCTCTCCCCAGTCTGATTCAGGTAATTCCTCAGTTGAGGATTTCCTCTGATGACTCTAGTCAGTCAGCATCAGGTTGATTACAGAGGCCTCCCTGACACACATGTATCACCGCACATGCCTGTCAGTTTTGATTACTGTAACTGAGAGAGTTAACTCTTATGTTTGGGTAGTGTGCCTTTTTGCATTTTTTGTGTGAGTGAGGTAGTGGGTGTGGAACCCAGGACCTCGTGTGTGCTAGCCAGGCACTCTACCACCGTGCCAGATCCTCAATCTCAAATATACTATTTTTAAGATTGTTTTGGTTATTCTGTCTTTACAGTCCTTTCATATGAATTTTAGAATAGGCTTGTCTCCATCTACAAAGAGTTCTATTGGGATTTCTATAGGAGTAGGTTAAGCCAGATCAACCTGGAGTAAAGCAGGAACTCCACGGTTGAGATCATAGCACTGGTGTTTGTTGCTTCTTTACATTTTGTGACAGAACATGGCCATGGAGACGTCTATGAAATCTTAAAGTACAAATCTAATGACTTCAGTAGTTACAAGAACTAAAGCATGAAGGCCTTGTGAATACCAGGCAAGCGCTTCACCACTGAGGGATGGCCACGCCCACCCCCCACTGTTCTTTCTCTCTCTTTCCTCCCTCCCTACACACCCCCTTTTCTGAAACAAGACTCAAATGTAGGCTAGGTTGGTCTTGAACCTGTTATCCTCCTGCCTCAGCCTCTTGATCTCAAATGGCAGTTAACTACCACAGTTCTTTATGAATTATACTCAGTGGGTTTACAGGAACTGGAGAATATGTTAATTACTTTTCTAATGGGTGCAACAAGATACCCTACGGAAACAATTTAAAGGAAGAAAGTCTCGGCTCACACCTTCAGAGGGTCAGGTCTACTACAGTGAGAAGGCAGTTCCATCCAGCGATAGGACTGTGTGACAGAAACTCATTCACAAGGCAGCAGACAGGAAGCAGAGAACACAGGTGGAAACCAGAGACCAATACAACACTCAAAGGCCTGAACTAGTGATCTACTTCTATCAGGTTCCACACCTTCAAAACAAAAACAAACAAACACACAAACGCAAGCTGGGAACCAAGCACTCTGAGCCTGTGGGGGAATATTCCAGATCCAAACCATAACATTTGCCTCTGCCGTCCAAAGGCTCTTGGCCATCTGATAATGTGAAAATTGCACTCATTCCAAATTGGGAATCCACAGTCTCAAGAGTCACAATACTCTTCAAGTGTTTAAAGTTTCTACTGAGATGCAAGGAAACCACTTAGCCATAAGCCCCATAAAGCCCAAAAAATAAGTTACAGACTTCCAATGCATAATGGCACCGAATAAACATTCCCAACCCAAGAGGGATGGATGGGACACAACAAGGAAAGAGTAAGATAAAACAAAGCCAGGGTAAAGTTGAAACTCACAGTTCCATGCCTGACATCTGAAACATACGGAATTATTGCCCGGGCACCAGCAGGCTTCAGAAGGTCCACCTTCACGTCCTTAACATTTGCAGCAAATGCAGACTCTTTGTGGCCAGCTCCATTTAGTGCCTGCAGCTTTCCTCAGCATGTCTCTAGGATTTCCAACACCTTACTACCTTCACTCCGACTCACATTTATATCTTGGTGCATTACCCTGACTCTTTGTGGGGAATCTGAGCCTGCTACACATTCCACTTCTCTATGGCAGTGCAAAGCCTCTACAGCCCCAAAACTCTTATACTCTGCCCACTTACAAAGTCAGCATTGTAGAGATGATACCACGTTCAACATGTAGCCACAGCCGGGCCCTCTTGGATCATGACTACAGCAGTCCTTCAGGGTCTATGCTCTCAGCCTTTTAACTGAAGATATTTTAGACGCATGTGCAAACTTACATTTTGGAGCCTTCAATGGGAGGAGTCTCCCCATAAGGCAATTTTTCTGTTGTCACAACACAAAGTGCACAGCTTCTCCATAACAATTACAGTTGCCTATCCAAAACCTTAAATGAGGTTTTGAACCTTTTCTTCACCAAATAGCAGATTTCTTACCGCCTTCTGCTTTGCTTAAAAGAAACCTCATTTCTCACATAAATCTGGCTAAAAGCAGCAGGTAGCCATTCCCCCCGAGTTTGGGGGCAGGTTATCTGAGACAGTTTCACTACTCATACTACATAGCCCTGGCTGGCCTGGCGCTCACAGGAACCTGTTTGCCTGTGCTCTCCAAGTGCTTAGACTGAAGGAGTTTGACATACTGCTATTCCTGAGTAGTTAGCTCTTACAAAAGTAGCTTTGGGGGATTGGAGCAGTGGTTTAGTGTCGCGGCCCAAACAAAATGTTGAGGCCTGGGCCGACCCATGTTTGGGGCGGCCACTCTATCCCGGCCCAAGCTGCTGCTCCCGTCCGCAGGTCGGGGTTCAGCAAGAGAGAGAGAGAGTGTGAGGTCGGACTCGAAGAATGGAGACCAGACAGTGTGTAATTTAATCCCGTTTATTCTTCAGTCTAAGTCCTAAGTCTTGAGTTCCTAGTGCCTAGTCCCTAGCTCCTAGTGCCTCCAAGTTCCAAGTTACTTCTTCCAAGTTCTCTTCCAAGTGCCCTGCTACCTGTCTTCTCTGCTGTGTCTGGTGTCTTCTACCTAATGTCTGATGTGTCTACTGTCTGCCTCTGCCTTTTATATGTCTTACTTCTAAGCCACGCCTCTAAGTTACACCTTTAATCATGCCCTTAGGTCTTGTCTCTAAATCTGATCTCTACACTTCTAAATCATACTCTTAAGTCACACACCTTTAATCTCACACACCTTTAATCTCACGAACCTTTAATCTCAAAGTATCTAAACCAAGATTATCGGAGTGTGTTCAGCTGTTGAAGGCTATTGTAATCCAAGTCACATGTCAGGGTATATGGCTCAAGATGGCTGCAAAGCTGATAGCCGCTTTCTGCTAAAAGTCGGCCCCCAACAGTTTAGCAGTTAAGAGGACTTGTTGCTCTTGAAAGAGGACCTAGGTTTAGTTCCCAGCACCCACATGGCTCACAACCATCTGTCACTCCAGTTTCCTTTATGGGCTCCCACAAGCATACAAAATACATACATTCACTCAGCACACACACATAAAATAAGCAAGGCCTCCTTATACACTGGCCAGGCCTATACATTTTTCCTATAGAGTAGTCCCTTTCTGCCTTTCTGCCACAATGAGGCACAGCTGGGAGGGTGGGGCATGGGAAAGACATGATAGCACCCTCACCAGGGACCAAAAAAAAAAAAAAAAAAAAAGGCTTTCAGTCAGTCTTAGTTAGGGTTTCTATTGTTGTAAAGAGACACTATGACCACAGCAACTCTTTTGGTGCTGGAGAGGTAGCTAAGAGTTCTTACATCAGGATCAGTAAGCACCAGGAAGAGACAATGAGACACTAGGCCTAGTTTGATCTTCTGAAAGCTCAAAGCCCATGCCCTGTGACACACACACTTCCTCCAATAAGGCCATACTTCCAATGATATATTCCCTGAGTCTATGGGGGCCATTTTCACTCAGACTATGACAGTCTCCAACACTGAGCTGATAAAGTGCACAGCCTCAGGCTTTATTACAGCAAATAGATCAGTGAAGATAAATATACATTTTAGACTACAATTATAAAATATTGTCCAGCTACATATTATTTTTTATGTGTTTGGGTGCTTTGCCTGCATGTATATCTGTGTGCCTTCCATATGTGTGCCTGGTACCCAGAGAAGCCGTTGGATCCCTTGGAACGAGAGTCATAGATGACTGTGAGTTACCATGTAGATGAAAACCTTAACTGCAGAGCTTCTTGGCAGCCTTAGACTACAATCCTTAATGAACCAGTTCTTATATGATTATGGCTATAATGGTCAAACTACTCACAGAACTCTAAAACCCAGGCACACAGGTTTGCCTTGATCCAGGGCAGATGCAACATGGTGAAGGCATGGCTGAAAGAGTAACATTAGGAAAACAATTCAGGTTAGCTGTGGGCAAGGAAAGCAGAACAGGCAGTAATTTTGAAGGAGCTGCAATAACTCAGGTAAGAGGCACAAAGCCCAGTGTGGATGTACAGGGCCTATTTAAGAAAGTGTCTTTCTGCCAAACTGACTGAAACCAAGTTAACAGATTTCATTGACACGCTTACCTCTTCAAAACACCTCATTGAAAAGTGAGACAATGACAAACTTCTATTTGACTTCAGAGCCCCTATAAGCTCTTCTTGGTTTTAAATAAACCACTAGGTGGGTCATCTTGAACGTTTTAAAGTTGAAAATGGTCTTCAGAGAAGATAAAATGTATGTAATAACAACATACCTTTGCACACTTTTATTACCTAAGGGTTCTCTAACAGATCCTTTCAAAGTGCCAGGTTTCTTCTGTAATTTGGATCAAGTTGCTTCTAGAGCACTGTCTGGTCATGTTCTCTAGCCACAGCTGGGGAGGAGACCAACCAACACAACAGGCAACTATAGGACACTGAGCAGAGCTCACCCTCAGACAACCTCCTGACCTTCTAGGGATCCATTCTGGTATCCTCCTTCCTAAAGTCTGATAGTTGGAGCTTGAACTTTTGATTTGGTAGGCTCCAATTACAACCAAAATAATCTTGGTTCGTATTTCCAATAAGATTCTGCTAAGTACAGTCGCTAGAATGATGAACTCCGTCTATCAGAGGGGTGCTATTATTTTTCCTAATAAAACAATATAATAGTGTCATGGTATATTTAGAATCTTATCTATATTTGGAAAATATTGTTATATGCTGTGTTCAAGACATCCCGAAACCCACATTTATGTTTTTTAAAGATTTATTTTATGTATATGAGTGTTCTATTTACATGTACAACTGCAAGCCAGAAGAGGGTATCAGATCCCAGTACAGATGGCTGTAAGCCAGACAGTGCTCTTAACCACTGAGTCATCTCTCCAGTCCATATATACATAAGATTTATTTATCTGAGTACACTGTAGCTGTTTTCAGACTCACCAGAAGATCCCACTACAGATGGTTGTAGGAACTGAACTCAGGACCTCTGGAAGGGCAGACAGTGCTCTTAACCACTGGGTCATCTCCCCAGCCTCCATGCTTGTATTTTATACAAGTATATAATTTGATCACTGTTTATGAGCCAGTGAGAAAGACATTCTTTAAAAAAATATTATTTGTGTATGTGTTGCACATACACACGTGCAGTGACATACATGTGGAGGTCAGAGGACAACTTTCTGAAGCTGGTTCCCTCCTTCTACCATGGCATCTGGGGATCAAACTGGTTGTCAGCCTTGCATAGCAATCACTTTTACCCACTGAACATATCTCTCACCAGCCCAAGGTAGTACTTTCATATTTTAACAACACAAAGGTTAAGAACATCAAGTATAGCCAGGCGGTGGTGGTGCACGCCTTTAATCCCAGCACTTGGGAGGCAGAAGCAGGCGGATTTCTGAGTTCAAGGCCAGCCTGGTCTACAGAGTGAGTTCCAGGACAGCCAGGGCTACACAGAGAAACCCTGTCTCGACCCTCCCCCCCCCCAAAAAAAAGAACATCAAGTATGAAAACACCACAGCAAGAGATATTATCTTACTTTATTTATAACAGTACTAATTAGAAACAAATATTCAACAGGAAATTGTTCTTATAAAAGATCACAGAACCACATTCTATGCTAAACCATAAAATGGAACTCTGAATTATTGCTAAACATTGTGCAAAGTATTGAATGACATGTAGAGGTGTGACTTCTTTATTCCCCCAATGTCCCCTAGCAGCTGTCATCATCCTTCCTGATATTTCTCCCATCCTCACTTAACCTCTCTTTGGCTATTTTGTGCTTGTTGGAGACTTCTGCAAGCTGGCACAGCACAGCATGACCTCTATCCAGCATTCACGTGCTCCTCTCCTGGCCCAGTGCAGAACCACCCTTCTGTCGAGCACTAGATCCACCACTGTGCACGTCGAACGGGAGCTGCACATGATCACGACGACGCAGGAAGGAGCCTTAACAGAGGAACCTTATGAACTATTCCAAGTCATCAGTCTTCAAAAGTCCTGAACAGGAATAGGTTTGTCCTCTACGTGCTGCAGAAGAAAATAAACACATCAGCTTGTGAAAATTCCTAACTTAATCACCCCCACCCCTCAGAAACAATCCATGCAGCAGACAAAAACAAAATCCAAAATGAGTTAAATATTCTTCTTGGGGAAAATGGAAGGAATACCTTGAATTGAAATTCTAAAAATCTAAAGGTAGAACTAAACATAAATCCAGAAAACACAGAAAGATACAATGACATAAAGAACAAACAAACCCAAAACTATATTGAGCCTTTAATGCCAGCACTTGGGGGCAAAATCAGGGGGATCTATGTGAGTTCTAGGCCAGCCTAGTCTACATAGCAAGTGCCAGGAAGGACAGCTAGGACTAGGACTACATAGAAAGACCCCGTGACTCAACCAAAAAAGTAAAGAAATAAAATAAAAAGACTACATTAACAATAGAGCTGAATGGAAATCTAACAACTCCTTTATGATTATATAGAAAGTTCACAGATACAGAGGCTGGTGAGTTGGCTCAGTGATGACAGATCCTTGATCTTGACTGAGGACCCAGCCTTGCTTCCTACCACCAACACCAAAGCTCACAATCACATGTAACTCCAGTTCCAGAGGAGGCTCTGCCCTCTGTGGGCATCAGGCCTGACTATGGTACAGACATATATTCAAGGAAAACACTTATGCACACTATAAACAACACAAAGCTCACCGATATGAAGACAATATTGTCAAGCTGTAACCACTACCCAAAGCAATCCACATGTTCAATGAAATCACTATGACATTACTATTTGGGGGAGGGAGGGAAAGAAGGAAAGAAGTTTCCTAAAAATTCACATATAGAATCTAAGAGATCCTGAATACTTAAACCAACACTGGAAAACAATAATGCATGGCAAGACCCTGTGTCAAAAAAAAAAAAAAAAAAAAAAAAAAAAAAAAAAAAAAAAAAAAAAAAAAAAGACAGCCTACAAATGGGAAAAGACCTGACATTCTTCACATTTGTCACAAAGGAATATGAGGAATATATAAAAGCAATGCAAATGGACAGCCAGGTGAATAAAACCCTTGGCAAAGACAGTAAACTGTATTACACTAATGAGGAAACTGAAGGGCCTGAAGGCCGAAGATGCTATGTTTCCTTCAAATAAGCCACAAGACACCATTTTACATCCACTAAGTTAGGAGAAAAGTCAAGTACAAATTATTAACAAGGTTGGAACAGAAATTCTATAGCTTACATGAATGTAAAGGGTTACAAAACATTTCTACTCCTTGGTACAGACCCTGAGTAACTGCTGCCAATTTAAACCAAGAAACGCTTATAAGGAATTACAGTAACAATGTGCATTCAAAAAAGTGAAACTAATCAAAATCTCCACTACTGACACCTAATTCTAACAGTCATAGAATAAAGTGTTACATAAGGGTAGCTGTGGTACTGCACAGCGTTAATCTTAGCACTCAGGAGATGGAGCTCTGTGAGTTCAACACCAGCAAGTTCCATGCAGCCAGCACTACAAAGAGAAATCCTATCTCAAAAATCAAACAGAGAGACAGAACTAAAGAAAGAGAAAACATACACACAAACACACATAACACATAGTAGGCAACCTCCCCCAAAGATAATCACATGGCAGGCAAACCCAGACAGAGAAGCAATATTTGTGCATATTTTTATTGAGGAAAGAAGGGAAAAATACTTTAATTTGAAAACAGAAAAACCTCTATTAAGGCTTTTTTGTTTGTTTTGTTTGTTTTTGTTTTTCAAGACAGGGTTTCTCTGTGTAGCCCTGGCTGTCCTGGAACTCACATTGTAGACCAGGCTGGCCTCGAACTCAGAAATCTGCCTGCCTCTGCCTCCCAAGTGCTGGGATTAAAGGTGTGCACCACCACTGCCTAGCTCTATTAAGGCTTTTATCCCAATTTCAAGAGATGATTCAAAGAATAAAAAAAATTAGTAGCATCACTTTTACCTTTTTAGTCTATTTGCAGGACTTCTTGTCAGTATCCAAAACCTAATACAGAAAAAATAATCAATAAAAAACCCTGTGTGATTTTTATTCACTAATACTTACTGGGCACACTGTCTTATCTTATACTTCTCAAATGGCTCTATAACATCCAACCTAACAGTATTTGGTATTACAAAAAGAAATAAAAAACAAATCTCTCATAAATAAGCATCTGATATGATCTGTGGGTCCAGGGACCTTCCCGCTTCAGAGATGAAGCACTGCCGAGACACGCCTCTGACTTTCTCATATTTGTCTATGCTCAGGGAGCTTTGGCCACAGGTGACTTTAGGAGGATTTTTTTATTTCACTTAAATCTAATTTTGAAGAGATTACTCTCAACTAATCTATGAAAATAGAGTGTCAATAACTGTAACTTCACAATAACCTTTCTCATAGACTAAGAACTTCTGAAGACAAGATATCTAACCAGTCTTCAACAGAACTAAAATGTCTGTCAGTCATGACTCTGGACTTCCCTTCTGCACTTATGTATGTCTCTATTTCCTTTATCTTGATTTAAAATAGGTGTTTCAAGTTGCTAACTAGAGTGAAGAGATGGCTCAGTGAGGAAAAGCAGCTGCTGCCAGGCCCAGCAATCTGAGCTTGCTCCTAGGGACCCGCATGATAAGGAGAGAAGCAACTCCCCAAAGTCTCTTCGGACTGCCACAGCCTGCAGACACACACATACTAAGTAAATAAAAATTTTAAATTGCTGATCATAATGAGGAGTTTAAGACCATTCTCATTCATACTATCAATGAATATTAATTTTTCTTTTAGTGACAATAAAAGAATAAAGTAACTTCCAAATCTAAGTAAACTTAAATTATCATACACTAGCCTACAAGGCTCTCTCCTTAAAGAAAAGTATCTTTTCAAATGTCATCCTACGTCCAAATATACTCTTTTTAAAAAGAAAAACAAGATTACCACTGTACTTACCTTAGCCAATAGTTCTTGTGTTTCAGCAGTCAGTGGGGCATGAGAAAAATTACAGTGATCACCCTGATAACATTTTGTTCCTGTATGATAAAACTTGCAAGGATATTCATGTAGCACAGTGTTAAGGAAAATAATAATTTTATCCAACTGAAAATTTGTTATTAATTTAATAACTATTTCCTCTAAATCTTTCCTACCAGTAGAATCACTGAATTTTCTATTTAAAACATGAGACAATCTTTCTCTGTCACATACAGTCTCAAAATGGGCCATGTGTAAGTTTCACTTACATATGAAAGAAATGTATTTTAATTACCTTGAGATGTGGTTATTGTAAAATGTTTTTTGAGACTGGGGTGAAATAAACTCAATGACAGCAGCAGAAATTACAAATCTGGATCCTTTGTGTATGCGGTTTGTTAAAGTAGAGCCAATTCAAACATTATTATCTAGGAAATGCCAAGTCAAATATGAAACTTCTATGTGACTGATGGTGTTATTACTGTAAACGATTGTATTTCATGATTTCATTAGAACTTAGGCTACCTTCAGGTTAAGGGGAACCTCCATAAAACATCTCTACTTTTCTATATGAATACAGACTCAATTAAACACTATCAGCAGAAATAACATTCTCCTGGGTCTGACTAAGTCTCTTAAACCTTCCACCACCCATCAAGAGCAGAACAGACCTATACTTTAAGAGATTTTTTTTCTGAAAGGTCCATTCAAAAACATATACAATATAATCACTCTGATACCAAGTTGGGCTTAGATAGAACACCTTTGTTATAGCAACAATTGTAGTTTATTAAAAAGTCTACATCTTTCACGTTATATGAAGAGGGCAGGGAATCTTGTGATAAAGGATATTATGTAAATACAGGCAGTTCTCACCCTTGGTACAATATCCTTGTACATAATACTTACACATTTCCTTTTTCTTCTCTATCTCTGCATCATGATCAAACTTACACTGGTCTCCCTGGGTGTAAGAATAAGTACAAGTTATGTCTCACAATTAGACCTTTGCAACTTAACTCTTACTAAACTTCAAATGGGCAAGCAAGTCCAGTAAATCCTAACTAGCTAGAATCTAAGCACATGAGTTAGCCTGCTGAACTTCTAAAAATTCTTAAAACATTTTTAATGTAAAGCATCTTTAATAAATTACTTTTAAAACATAAATCATTTTACCAATTCTCAAACTAAACTTTTTCTAAGAGCAAAGAGTTTTAAAAATCTTATAGGTATGTTTTAAGACTGTCCCATGGAGACAGTAGTTCTAGAACACTCTTGCCGTGACTCCACTGTAGTGTATTTTTGCTTACCCACTCTCATACCTTAATACATTTCCTTTCAAGGAAGTACTTGCAAACTTGCTTCCCTTTGCGTTCCACCGTGTGCTGGTTGATAAAGCCTTGACTCATCCTCACACGGGGCTGTTTCTCCTCAGCATCAGCCTATAATACAAAAACACAAACATGATAAAAAGAAAAGTAAATAGTTCACTTTATTTTACAAAACTGCTTTAAACTACTTTTACTACATTAGAATGTCTCTCTGATAGCTGTGCATGGTGACCAATGCATCGTCTCAGCATTCCAAGGCTGAAGCAAGGTTCAAGTTCAAGGCCAGCCTGGGCTATACTGCAAGACCCTGGCTCAAAAAAGTGTCTCTTCTAAAAGGGCCTTCAAGAGTTGAACTTTGGGGCTAGAGAGACAGGTCAGTGGTTAAGAGCACTGGCTGCTCTTCCAGAGGTCCTGATTTCAGTTCCCAGCACCCACATGGTGGCTCACAGCCATCTGTAATGGAATCTGATGCCCTCTTCTGGCACACAGGTGTACATAGAGCACTCATATACATAAAATAAATAAATCTTTAAAATAAAAAGAGTTGAACTTTGGTATATCAGTTTATAAAATGAATGCTTATCAGTTTCAACAGCATTCAACCACTGATTACTAGTATTGATAAAACTTGATATCTTATTGTACTTTGCCCTTATTTTGTAAAAAATGACTATAAGAAACTAAAAAAAAAAAAGAAAATATATTACTTGTGATAAAAAGAAATCTAAAATAGAAGGAGCTTCAGTATTATGGAAACAAAGCTGGGAATCACAACAAGAAGCAGTGGGAAATCTATAGCTCCAATGATATGTTTTTACAATTTAATATTTTAAAAAGGAAGAACCTTAAAATCTATTTTAGCTCTTTAGAAATAAAAACTATTTTTAATGTGTTAACTGTGACAGAGCTTAGAACTTCTGCAGCCTAAGTAGTAAATATGGTTTAGCAATATGGTATAATAAATATGGTATGTGCAATTAAAGCACTAATGTGCCCCCTAATCACCTAATTTGCATGAATATCAAGTTATTGATTTATTAAGACCATAAAATCATACATGTATCTCAGTTCAAATCTTTGGTTTTAAATGATTCTGCTATGTGAATCTAAGACAGGCTTAGAACTTGCTTTTCATAAGGGCTGTCAGTTCTGCGTGAAGAATCATTTGAGTCAATATTAAAACATAGAAGAGAGGTTAGGAAACAAAGTTCAGCCCTGACTTGGCTCTGTAGGACAGTCAAACATCTGAACTCTGAGTTCAGATTCCCTACTTGTAAAATATGGGGAAAGAGACTACTTTTATATAAGTTTATTTCAATCTTTAATATTTGGTATCCCCCGCCCCTTTTGATATGGGATCTCACTGTTACCCAGGATAGTCTTGAACTCCTACTTCCATTCCTAAGCAGTTGGGACTACAAGGCATTCACAACCATGCTCAGCTAACACTTGCTATTTCTAATTATTTTAACCTCCCCAAACTATTGACCCTGTGTGTAAGCTAACAAAAAGCTGGCTGTTCAGTTTAAAAGTCTTCAGAAAATCGGAGTCTAGAGAAGTCACTTAGTGTCCTATGCTGAAGTACATATGCATATTAAGGAAGGGCAGTTACAAAGCAAAATCAAAGTACCAGGGGCAGGACTGTAAAGGCCAAAGCGCAGAAGCCCAAACGCTGAAGGACTGCAATGTATAAACCGTGTAGGGCTGTGTGGCCTTTCAACTGTCTCCAAGGCTGTTTTCTTCTGCCACCCAGTTTTCTACAGATAGTGATGGTCTAACACTCAGAGGCCAAAGGACTGGTGCATTAGTATTTTGGGCCAACAGAGAAATCACAGAGGCTGAAATGGGTGCTGGCAGCCAGTGCTAAGAGGGAGAAGCAGTGGTTAGAAGGACGACCAGAGTCACCAGCAGGTACAGGCCTCCATAGAACCCTGCTATGTGGGATGTTCCTGCCTCCCCATGTCCCTGAGCACTTCCTGAAGCTGAAGTGAAAGATAAACACCCTGAAGGCATCCTCCTCCAAGACGACTCTTGTACCTTTTCTTGGGAGCCACTGTTCTTCAGCAAGGCCCTTGACCCTTTGTCTCCAGTGCCAGGCCACTTTCGCTTCATTTTCTTCTGCTTAACTTTCTTGTGACCAGCTTTAGATTTTTTATTTTTTTGTTTGGCAGCTAAAAACAAGCAAGTTCATTTTAAAAATAGCATAAAGGTAGGATATCAGTTTAACCTTCAGAAATATGCCTTATAATAATTCAGGGAAACTCTGAAGCTCAGTGAAGGGAAACTGGTGTGACAACAGTGTCCTGACTTTCTAAGAGCTTTGCTATTATGAGGCAAAAAAAGAGAATTCTAACATCCCAATTTCAAAGGCATTGTTTTTGAAAAGAATTGTTAGATGGGAGATAAGAGAAAAATAATCAATTAAATCAATCTTGCAAGCCACAGGCCAGAATATTTTGAAGATATCAGCAACTGACCGATATAATTAGCATTACCAGTTTTACAAGAGAAGAAAACTACAGAGGTTTAGGATTTCATATATTATAGATTTTTCCTTGAAAATATGTCATAAAGCTGAAGATGGTGGTGTACACTTGTGTGCTGGCTAGTTTTTTGTCAACTTGACACAAACTATAATTATCTGGAAAGAGGTAACTCAGTTGGTAAGATAACTCCATCAGACTATCTGCAGACAAGTTTGTAGGCCATGTTCTTAGTTAATGACTTATATGAGGGCCCAGCTCACTGTGGGTAATGCCAGCTTGGACAGGTGGACCTGGCTGATTTAAGAAAGCAGGCTGAGAAAGCCATGGGGAGCAAGCCAGTAAGCAGCACTCTTCCACGGTCTCTGCTTCATTTCTTGCTGTGGCTTCTTTCAGTGATGGACTGTTTGTTGCTCAGAAGTATATAACATGATATCATCCTCTTTCTCCTCAAGTTGCTGTCATGGTGTTTTATCATAGCAATATACAGCAAACTAGCACAACTGTAAGCCCAGCACTGAGGACACTGAGGTTGGAGGATTCACAGCTAACTTCACGTACACAGCAAGATTTAGACTACCTGGGCTAGATGAGACCCCACCTCAACATATCACAACCCCTGCCAAAAAGGAAAAAATAAAGAAAAAGAAAAAAATATTCCATATACACTAAGTTTACCTATAGATAGATATACTTTGAATAGAAGAAATATTTGGAGGAAAACACAGTAAATGAAAAGCATTAAGAATTTCATTTATAGCCAGGCAGTGGTGGTGCACGCCTTTAATCCCAGCACTTGGGAGGCAGAGGCAGGTGAATTTCTGAGTTCAAGGCCAGCCTGATCTACAAAGTGAGTTCCAGGACAGCCAGGCTTACATAGAGAAACCCTGTCTCAAAAAAACAGAAAAACAAAAAAACCAAACAAACAAAAAAAGATTTTCACTTACTGGGTTCTTGTGGCACACACCTTTAATCCCAGAACTTGGGAGGCAGAGTCAGGAGGATCTCTGAGTTTGAGGCCAGCCTGGTCTACAAAGCGAATTCCAGGACAGGCAGGGCTACACAGAGAAACCTGGTAAAAAAAAAAGAAAAAAAAAAAAAAAAAAAAAGAAAGAAAGAAAGAAAGAAAGAAATGAATGTCATGTGCCTTCATGTCTATGGCCAAATCCCATTTTAGCAATTTAAAATAATACATTTCAATTAAAAAAAAATAAAATTAAAAAGAAATACATTTCACCAGGCGAATGAGCCTGGTCTACAGAGTGAGTTCCAGGACAGCCTGGGCTATACAGAGAAACCCTGTCTCGAAAACCGAAAAAAAAAAAAAAAAAAAAAAAAACAACAACAAAAAAACCCATTTCTATGCTAGGGATATGGTTCTATGATGGCATATTTTCCTAATATGGGTGATCAATTCCCAGCACTTAAAAATATATGAACACAGACATACATGATCATCCAGTCAATTCTTTAAAAAGAGTCATACGAACAGGCACAGCCTATACTTCATACATGCAGAAGGTGGGGATTCAGACTTCTTCTGATAGAGACATAGCCTTTGATAACTCACTAGCAGCTGTCTAGCGTCTCCTACAAAATAAGCATTTATATATCAAGCAACCAAGTCTTGGGTTATATCTCACATCAAGCAAGCTCATATCTGACATAAAGAACAATAAAAGTCACCTTCTCATCATAAGATAAAGAGCAGATGATAAACATAGACAACCATGACAACCTCTGCAGATGGACCTTAAGTAAGTGGTAAGACAGTTTAGCGCTTACTCTGCTGGGTATCCTCTGCTCCTGCTTTCTTCACAGATTCTTCAGGAAGCAGTGACGGTTGAGCCGAGTTTGCCATTTCTTTGGCTTGTATGTACTGTTGAAGTTCTTTGTCAAAATTATCTTCTGATTCTTGACTGCATGTCTCACCATCACTGTATGGGTCATAGTCCTTACTTCTTGATTTTTTACGTGGCAAACTCTTTGGTGATGTTGCAGTGTTTCCAAGGTGCTTAAACTAAGTAAAGATGAAAATTGAAATTTCAAAACTTACGATATATAAGGAATAATGGCCATTAATTGACCATTATTGCATTTGTATGATGGATACATGGGTTTCATATAGCATTCTCTACACTCTCTTTTAAACACCTTAAGTTTTTGCAAAATTAAAAATGGGCTGGAGAAATGAGTCTGTGGTTAGGAATACTTAGTACTACTCTTCCTGAGAACCCAAGTTTGGTTCCCAGTACCTTGTCCAACAGCTCACACCTGCAAGTCCAGCTCCAGAAGAACCTGATGCTTCTAGCCTTGAAAGGCAAACCAGTACTCAAGTGTGCACACACTCATGCACACAATTAAAAAAATAGTTAGTATAAATTTTAAAACACATACACAAAAACCAACCAAACAACCACAGGGAGGCCAAGAAAGATGTCTCAGTCAGTCAAGTGTCTCCTATGCAGGCATGAGAGCTCAAGTTCAGACCCCTAGCACCCGCATAAAAGCTGGCTGTGGTGGCCTCATAGGTGTCCCTAGGAGACAGAACTAGGTGAATGGAGACAGACAGATCCTTGAGTTCACTGTACAGTGCATCAGTGAACTCGAAGGTCAGAGAAAGACCTGTCTTCAACCTCTGGCCTCTACATGTATGCACATACATGTACATGTATGTGTATACACACACAGAAAACAAAACTTAAACTACAGTGACATATTACCTTTAATGGTAATTTGAAGAAAGGTTGTGAATTTGCACAATGTATTTACATGTCTATAATCTCAGCACGAGGGAGGCAGGAAGATCTAAAGTTCAAGAAGAGGCTCAATTACACAGCTCAAGGCCAGACTCAATTACACAAAATCCTGTCTTAAAAATATTTTTATGAGCGTTGGTTATTAAGATGTCTGTACTTAGCAACATGGGCATATCAATTTTATAATTATGATAAACACATATAATGCATTTTAGACATAAAGTCGTTTTGTTTTTTCATCTTACCAAGACAGGCCCTTGCTATTCAGCCCACCCTGGCCTAACACTCAGTAATCCTCCCACATCAACCTCTCAAGTACAGGAGGGAGCCACTGCAGCCTTTGTCCTTTAGCCACCTGGCTTTATAAAGTAAGTTCTACTGGAAACCAGTCATGCCCATTCGTGTATAAGCTGTTTCTGCTGTGCTTAGTTGTGACAAGACTACAACCCACAATGTCATCAAGATTCACTAAAATGCTTTACAAAGAAGTTGGCCTACTCCTATCAACAGACTATGGTTTTAGTCTCTAATTTATTTAGTGGGCAAAGAGGTATGCTAAGATGTAAGACTTCACAAACAAACAAACAAACAAACAAACTATGGGACACTTGAGGGTTGTGTAAGCAAAGAGCTTGTTTTACAAGCACAGGACCTGAGTCTAAGCCACAGAACCCACCATTAAAAAAAAAAAAAAAAAGCAGGACATAAGAGATAGGAGAATCCCTGGGGCTTACCTGCTAGCAAGTATCTCACTTGGTGAGTTCCAAGTGAGAGACCCTGTCTCAACAAATATATTACACACACACACACACACACACACACACACACACACGAAGGGAGAACAATGCCTGAAGAACAATACCCAAAGTTGTCCTCTGGTGCTTTCATGAATACATACAGATACAGAGACACACACTTCCACACACATGAGCTGCTGCTAACAATCACACACATAACATGCTTAGAAAGATTTAAGACAAAGACTGTACAATATTCTAAAGATTCTAATTCCCCTCTAAATAATCTATAAATTTTACATATTCTCAATGAAAAGCCTACCAGGACTTTATGTGGTACCTGACAAACTAATTTTAAATTTATACAGATGGACTTACATATAAGAATAGCCCAGGCAAGCTGTGTGGTATGGTGGTACACGTCTTCAATCACAGCACTGGAGGGGCAGAAACATGTGGGTTCCTGAATTTGAGGCCAGCCTGGTCCACAGAGAGAGTTCCGGAATATTCAAGGTTACACAGAGAAACCTATCTTGAAAAACCAGAAAGAAAAAAGAAAGAAAGAAAGAAAGAAAGAAAGAAAGAAAGAAAGAAAGAAAGAAAGAAAGAAAGAAAGGTAAACAAATAACCAAGATACTTTAAAGAAGAAATAAACAAAGGTGCCAGGACTTGCTTATGTAAGACCAAATCATTATAAAACTGCAGTAATTAAGTTTGAAAGTCTTAGGGATAATTCAGAGGACAAGCACAGAGAGCTGAAAAGACTGAACATAAACACTTAATTCTTAACAAGAGTGACAATGTAAAACCACAGGGACAAGACAGCCCCTTACTGATAAATTAATGGTCCTGGATCAATTAGGTGTGATAATAACAAAATAAATGGAGAGATAGGTTGCCTGCATACCATAGAGATTATAAATTTCAATGTGAAAAGGTAAAATAAACCCTTAGAAGGCAATGTAAGAAAACAGGTTTATCAATACACAAAGGACTACACATATGAGAACATATTCTCAAAACCAACTACTTCAAAATAGTGACATTTATAAAAAGTATCACTGGATGGAAAGAAAGCACAAGTGAGGAGGTATCTGCCAACACATAACATACAAGAATGATGACCAAAAACTACTTATAAAGAACTCTAAATTAAGAAAACAAACAAACAAACAAACCACCACCACCAACAAAAACCCATAGATAACCTCAATGAAGGTAAGGCAGATGGAAAGATGTGAACAGTTAAGTAACAGTCAGCAAGATTCTGAAAACACAGCTGCAAATGGAACAAGACTGGGATGTCATGGCAGCGTCCTCAAGCAGAGCAACAGTGTCTCTCTCATCCACCCCTTCCTAACACAGTTAAGAATCAACTCAAGGGCAACACTGCTCATACGTGAGGATCCTGCAGCTCCTCTCCCAGGGCAATGCACAGTGCATGTGCAGGATACAAGTGCAAGAAGTGAGAGCACTGCTGATGAAAGCAAGGCCAGTGCCTACCTCCAATAAGATGTCCTGTGTTCAAAGAATGGACTGTCTGTGGTGCTGCAACAGAGTTGAAGGAGCACACACTAGATTTAAGGATTTTAAACTGTGTCCTTAGGGATGACCACACAAGCAGCAAGACTATAAAGAACAAGGAAGAGATCAGTATACGAGGTAGAACTGCTCATGTCAGGGGCTAACACGAAGGAAGGAGACAGCCAATACTTTGTCTTGACCTGCAGTGCTCACCTGAGTACCCTAAGTTAGTCCTAACCCTACCTATATTTGTATTAGTGATTGAAGTGCCTGGGTTCAAGCAACTCTGCTTGGGGATAACCTGGGTGTCCATCTTTTCATATAACCTTTTCGGAAATGCCTTTAAGATTTAAGATGCCACCTGCCTATCTGCTGGGGGACAGTACAGAGATTATGAACTATAGGCATGAAGGAATGTGAAGCCTGTATGACTACCCCTGTGGGAAAATAATGTGCAGTTTCTGGATGTAAGCCTCAGTTCTTTTCCATAGCAGCTACACATGCAAAGACAGTTTTTATGTGGTAGCTCAGAGGCTTCTCCAGTAGATGAAGGTGTGCCAGGTGTATTCTCTCTCCTGGATCTTTTTATAAAGCCAATCTGTGCCTTACAAGCTTTACTGCCGGTATGAACATATTCTTATGAAATATGTTAACATTTACAGCCTCCCCCAAAAACTTTACAAAGAAAGAAAGAGGAGCAGATCTTGACTTTGTGATGGACTGAACTCGGGTCTCCCCCCCCCCCACCCCCGGCCACTCTAAGTCCTTATGCATATGTCTCAATCCTTAGTATTTCAGAGTATTTGGAAATCAAGCCATGGCAGATGAGGTCAGGATGTTTCCCAGAGTCATAGAAAACCAAAGAGGACCAGAGGAGTCTGGAACAGATCTTTCTTTACACATCCCAGAAATAACAACCCTGCCAACACCTTGCTCTCAGATTCAATTCCAGCCCAAGAACTACAGGATAATGTACTTGTGTTGTTCTTACTGCTTTGTTGTGTCCTAGTTAGTACGGCAGCCCCAACACACTGATCTGGGTTTTCAATCAATCAGTAATTACTAAGATTGGTTGAGTTAGTGAATCAGACCTTAAATTTTACATCTAAGTTGATAGGAAAGAGTTTATATTTGTAGTTCATTTCAGGAACAGGGAAACTGATCTTGTTACAATACTGGCACATTCTCTGTCTGATGGGGAGGGCAAGAACGTTACTGAAAGATGACCAAGTTTCCCTGACATAAGTAACTGGGCCCTGACTGCTGAATACAGTGACACAACAGATCCTTCCCGCTCACAGCCACCCAGAGCCGTCTGTTCAACATGCCGGCTGAGTCTTACTTTCTTGGGGATTTGTTCACAGTCCCGCTTTACTTTCCATTTGACTTTCTCTGTCTGTGTTTCTTCAACTTCAGTACCATCTATTTCACCAGTTCTGCAGCAAAAATAGCAAATAACACAAAAGGGTTTAGTGCACAGCATTAAAATTCATTACTTGGGTTTGTCTTAGCCCTGAAATTCCAAGACTACTCTAAATACTCTGTAACAATAACAACATTAATACAAACAGCAATGTAGGCCAGGTATGACGGCAGAGTCCTGAATCCCAACACTCAGGAGGCAGAGGTCAGTGGATCTCTGTGACTTCCAGGCCAGTATAGCATAGTATAACACAGCAAGTTCTAACCCAGCCAGGGCTACACAGTGAGACTCTGTCTCAAAATAACAACAATAATGATGATGTTGACCAATAAATGTTATTATGTATGTGAATAATCTGTTAAACTGAAACTTTGTAGTATATTATCTTAATGCTTAAGAAGTAGCTTGTACATGAATCACCAGTCATTCCTCAGTCCAGTCACTCAATACACACCAAATATTCACCACATGTCAGGCTGTGGCCTCATGACACAAGCTACAACAAGGAAAAGGACAAGCTGTCCTTTTGCCTTCTGAGAGCTTCCTATCTTCTTGGGAGAAAATTAATACAGGTACACATATAAGGAACACTTAAGCTAGATTTGGGGTTTTCTAAACAGAAAAAGATATGGAAGATATACAATGCAGGATGCCTTCAGAGGTTAGGAGACAAACACCCAAACATAAAGATGAAGAACTCAGGCATGAGAGGTTGACCATGCATAGATAATACGTGAGGTAATTTCCCAGCATATTCTAGCACAGTGGTTCTCAACCTGTGGGTCTACACCCCTTTGGAGGAGGGGGGTTGAACCACCCTTTCATAGGGGTTACATATCAGAAATTTATATTATAATTCATAACAGCAGCAAAATTACAGTTATAAAGTAGCAACAAAAATAATTTTGTGTTTGGGGTTCAGCACAACATGAGGAACTGTATTAAAGGCTCCCAGCAGTAGGAAGGTTGAGAACCACTGCTCTAGCAGGACTCAAAATGAACCCAAGATGAAGGGATAGAAAATATTGATTGGGAGAACTGGGCCTTAAACCACAGGCAGTCATTCTAGTGCCCGCTCCACTTCCGTTAGGAACCATGATCCTCAGTCTAGTAAACCAGCTCCAGAAACACTGGGCTGTTCTGTTTCTTTTTTCCCTATTGTTGAAAAAAAAAAAAAAAAAAGAGGGTCCTCAAACTCAAGAGATGCACTAGCGTCTGCCCCCACGGCTGGGACTAAAGTGCGCCACCACATCCCACTGCTACTTCTTAATCTCCTTGGTTGGCTCTTCATCTTTGCAACTTTCAACAAACCCAGTCCTCACCTATCTTTTTTCTATACTTTCTCGGTGATGTCTTTCAATTTTCCGGCTTCTAATATCATCTTATACAGCTAATTCCAATACCCTAGTCTCCAAATCCCTGCCCTTAAAAACCAAACAGCCAGCTTCCCATTCAACTGATTTACCTGGATACCCACCATAAAAACCACCTTTCAGTAGTAAGACTTTTCCTTAACTTCCTTTTTTTTTTTTTTTTTTTTTTGGTTTTTCGAGACAGGGTTTCTCCGTATAGCCCTAGCTGTCCTGGAACTCACTCTGTAGACCAGGCTGGCCTCAAACTCAGAAATCCGCCTGCCTCTGCCTCCTAAATGATGAGATTAAAGGCATGCGCCACCACTGCCTGGCTAACTATCTTCTTTACAGCACTATTCTTATTATTAAACAAACACTTCCTATCTCTTCACTCGAGTTTTCATTTACCCCATGGCTTTCATTAGTATCTAAAATACTATGGATCTGTGGTCCACCTCAATAATATAAAATTCATGACCACTAGTATTTTTCTGTATTTCATTCATTTACTGTTGTATCACCATGACCTTGAATGATGTGTCTTCAGTCATTAGAGGTGGGTTTAAATAAATGAGTATTCTTACCAAGAAAAAAGTCACCCCTGTTTCAAGCTGGAGGAATGGCTTAGTAGTTAAGGGCATTGGCTGCTCTTCCAGAGAACATGGCTTGATTCCCATCACCTATATGGTGGCTAACAACCACAGGTAAGACTAGCTTCCTCTCCTCGCCTCCAAGAACAATGGACACAGCTGGCGCAGACAAAATATTCATACATATTAAATAAATTAAACCAAAAAAAAACATGTTTTAATGCACTGAAAAAAGTCTACAGGCAAAATCAAAAGATAAACTGAGAGAAAAATACAGAAATCTAATACATCTAATACGTTGAAAAAGACCTAAGGGCAAAGTGAAAAGCAGGCATATGAATAGACACCGGACCAGTCTTCACCTATCTTTGGGTCAATCCAAATATCTCTTACATATTTCAGCCAAACTTTAGTAAACAGGTATATAGTTTAATATATGTTCAAACTGTTAACTATTTTTTAAAAATCTTAATTCTCATACGTGTTAAAAATTTCAATTCATTTATCTTGCTGTTCTTACATGGACATTAAGTGTATCAATACACAGTATTGTTCTTCACGGTATCAATAATTCTTCACAATATCAATAGGACTTAATTCCTGAGTAATTCTGCTTTAGAAGCTTAGTGATGAATTCATATGTAATGAAGTAACCCAACCTGAACACCTTAATCCTATGTCTGCCACTCACTGCACAATCTTGAAGGGTGACTATGCCTCAATTTTCTCATCTGTAAAACGAGAACATCAGCCAGGCTGTGGTGGCGCACACCTTTAATCCCAGCACTTGGGAGGCAGAGGCAGGGGATTTCTGAGTTCGAGGCCAGCCTGGTCTACAGAGTGAGTTGCAGGACAGCCAGGACTACACAGAAAAACCCTGTCTCGAAAAACAAAAACAAAACAACAACAACAAAAACCCCAAAACAAACAAATAAAACCAGAACATCACTTTCTTCCTAAGGTTGATGTGAGGACTAAAAATTTCACATTAATTACACAGTAAAGTTCTTGATGGTAGCCTAGTTAGGATAATAGTTTCCACTAAGGTATTTGAGACAGAGCAGTGAACATATACATATATTTCCTTTCCCTTGAGACAGGGTTTCTGCTATGTAACCGAGGCTGGCTTGGAACTTGCTATGTAGACCAGGCTGGTCCTAGACTCCCAAGATCTGCCTGCCTCTGCCTTTCAAATGCTGAGATTGACAAGGCCAGCCCAACACTGGAAATATATCTTAATGTGGGTGGAAAAAAAATCGTGAAGGATGTGTGTCAAGGGTTCCACTGAGGAAGGAGATAACATAGAAGACAAGGATCTAGGAGAGATGAGGTTTGAGGGCACTATCAACTCAAAAAAACTGAGAATGGGTATCTGCGCAGATATCCTGCACTCTGTACTAAGTATGAGATAAACACGCTTTTCCAATTTAACAGAAATACTAAGCCGAAATGGTGCTTGCTGCTTTATTCTGGGATTTCTGGTTCAGGGTCACTAGCAGAGCAGTCTACGTATCCCTCAACCCTCAGGAACCAGAGGTGCAGGCAAAGCCATCTCGGAGGTGAGTGACAGCAAACACGTTAGGCGCACGTGCAAAGGGAGCAGCCAGCCATTGGGGGCAGAGTCACAGAGGCCGGGGCCTCCTCCCGCCGCCCGGCCACTGCCCTCGCCCGCAGACTCTACTCCGACTTCCACCCCACGTCCCCTCGCGACCTCTCCGCTCTGGTCTCGGCCCACGCGCCAGCCCAGGCTCGCGGGCTCCCAGGAGCGAGGGGGCGGAGCCCAGGCGAAGCCCCTGCAAAGGACCAAAACGTGTGGATCACCTTTCCTTAGGGTCGGCGGCCGGTTTTTTGCCGAGGGCCGGATTGGGGGGCTTTGAAAAGAGATTTTCAAAATCCATAACTCAGACAGGGACCGTCCCTCTCCACGCCGAGCAGCTACTAAACAACCACCACCAGAGCCAGAGGATGAAGAACCTTTAGCAGCGCCAAGGGCTGCACGCTCCGCCCCGCGCACGCGCACGCGCGCTCCGGATGCTTGGGCGCGACTCCGCGCAAGACCTGGCCTGCCACGCACGCGCAGTTCTCCTAGGGCACGTTTAGTGTCTGCGCTGCGCACGCGCAACTCACTGTACTTGGCATGACCGTTGCGGTCCTTAGTACCGCAATTTTATACCGTTAAAAAAATAAAATAATCTTTTGTATTCTTTTTTTTTTAAGCTGTAGTTTTTATGTGTAAGAAAGACAGAGAGAACATGAGCGCAGATGCCGGTGAAGGCTCGTTATTGTCACCTACCTGACGTGAGTGTTGGGAACCGAACGCAAGACCTGTAAGTTTTCTTTTTAAACTATTAAGCCCTATATCTCTTCCATCCCCTTTAAGATTTTGACAGGTGATCAAGCAAAATTATTTGCACTAAAAGGAAATTAAACGGTCTCTACAATAGAAGAGTAAACATAAATATATTTAAAGCAGGCAATTTCACTAGAAAGTACTAAGTATTAAGACTATTAGGAAGAGGAGGGCAGGACACAAGCTGTTCAGGAAAGCTTGAAAGGGGTAAGCCCTCAGTCCTGAAGATGCTTTCCAGAGGAAGAGATGAAATTGGAGTTAAACCTGTGTCCCGAGGAGAATTGTAAAGGCCAAAAAAAAGATAATGTTTGGAAAACAGGAAGTTGTCTCATGGAAATAAATAGAAGAAGAAGAAAAAAAAAAAAAACCTAAACTATGTCCTGGGCCAGGACAGAAAGCCTGACTCTGCTGCAACTGAAGGGATTATTAGATTCCTAACATGAATCATGGTTCACTCCAAAGACAAATGAAGAAAACTATTTCAGGTCAGACCTCTTCCAGAAGGCAATTCTACACACCCCCCTGCCCCTAGTTATATGGGCAGTCACCTTTTTTTGCACTTGAATAACTAACAATGATGAGAGAAAATTAAGGATGTAAAAACTAGTAATATACCTCTTTAGTGGAAAATACTAGATCATACAATTATTTCCATACAGACTTTTTCATACAAAAAAAGGGCTAGTGAGATGGCTTGTTGGTAAAGGTGCTTGCTGCCAAGCCTACCTGATGACCTGAATTTGATTCCTTAAACCCACAGGATAGAAAGGGAGCACCAACTCCCAAAAAAGTTGTCATCTGACTACCACATACTTGCCATAAATAAAATGTGATTTTAAAAATGAAATACCTTGGTCTTAGTGTGTTACATCTCTGAGGGAAAAGACTTCCCCAAAGTGTTGCAGCTCTGAGGGAAAAGATATTCTGATAGTCTGGAGCCAAGGAACACCACAAAGTCACACTGCACAACAAACCTTAGACAAGAGATTTATTGAGAGGGAAAATCCCAGGAAGGTGGGCGGGGCTGCCTCTGCTTGGTGAGAAGAGCAGAAGACTAGGCTTATATAGGATTTCTTGATGGGAGGAGAGCAAGAGCTTTCCAGGATGGAGCTTTCCAGGGTGAAGATTGGTGGGATTTCCAATCCGGAGCTTGGGCTTTTTAGAGTGAGTGTTGGGTCCAGCAGTTAGAACAGTTAAAGTGTTCTGTAGGTGGAACCTGGTGGCTGAGGTCCTCAGGGGAGGGGCCTGGCCACTTGTGTGTCTTAAGGAGCTTACACTTAGTGAGTTTCAGAACAGCCAAGGCTATGTAGAGACCTTGTCTCAAAAAAATAAAAATAAATGCTCATAATAGAATGAAAGATATGCAGACACAAGGAAATCAAATTGGGTGGGACATAAAAGTTGACATGCAAATGCATAAGAAATTAGTATTCTTAAATAAAAATTATAAAAGGTTACATATATATGTAGTAGATTTATCCCAAATAGTTCAATGATTAAAAGCAGTGGCTGTTCTTCCAGGGACCTAGGTTAGATTCCCAGTACCCACAAGGTAGCTCACAAGCTTCTGTACTCTGGGTTCCAGGGGATCTGATACCCTTTCTGACTTCTGAGAGCCCTGGGTGCACATGTGGTACACAGATAGACATTCAGCAAAGCACCCATACACATAAATCAGAGAAGCGGGGGAGGTCAGCCTTGGCTACATAGAAAGTTTGAGGCCAGCCTGAGCTACATAAAACCCTGTCTCAAACCATCACATACATACTCAAATAAACCAGTACAATAAATGAAGTAAGTGGACCGAAAAGGAAAGATGTCTATAATAGTCTAATTTATACAGATAGTAAAATGGGCATACCAGACACTGAAGAGTGGTTACAGTTTCTGTTTGAGACTTTTCTGTGGAAAAGTTTGGAAACCGGTACTAGTGACTGGTAAAATAGTCTGGGTGTGACTAATGGCACTGACGTGTGTAGTTTAAATGTCAAATTTTATGACATTTTAGAAAATGTGAGAAAAGGAAGTGTCTGGCATGATGAGAGGGTACAACAACCTCTATAAGACTTTGTCCCAGCGTCTGCCAGGTCCACTGTTGTGAGGGTTCATGCAATCACCAACAAAGCTTGTCTCATTACTCACCATTGTGGAGTCTGGGGTATAAACAGGAGTTGACACTTTTCGTGGGCCCTTGTGATGCCCCAGTAAACAGTGGACTTTCCTTCTCCCAGCTGCAGATTTTAGAGCGGTTCTTTCAACCTCAGCACAACTGTCATTGGGATTGGACTAGTTGCTGTGGAGGACAGTTGTGCACTACAATTAACCAACATTACGCTGTTTCTACCACTAGATGGCAGTAGCACGTGCTCCCAACATCAAAATCACAAGCTGAGGGGCAGGAGAGAGTTGTCATTTTGGCAAGCTGAATCATGTCTTCCAAAATTCCTATGTTTTCCCTTAGAGTAGACTATAACAAAAAATGAATTCCCGTGGTCCCAGATTTAGGGAATTTGTGTGCTGCCTCATGCATGCTAGACAATCATTCTGCAAGATATGAACTTAGAAGAGGGAGTTAGGTGTAAAGTTGGAGAGAGGAAGGACAATGTAGAAAACTTGAGAATCAATCTAAATCTGTATCAGTTTGTCATCATATCCAACATCTACAGTGTAAGTGGCATGCAGGAAAATCTTGCAGCCTTTATCACAAATATAAATACAAACCTGGTCCAGAACTTGGAGACTCTGAGAGAGGATCTAGAATGAAGGACATCAGTGCTGGTCTGGGCATTGTACATCAGCCAGGTGAATAAGCAGACAAACGGCAGTGTGTGTATATAAAGCCCTGGATTCAGTAAAACTTTCTGTGAATAAATTAATCTATGAAAAAGAGGGGGAAGCTGTAACATACTTTTTAGAAACAAAACCAGAAAGGTCACTAGCCATTATGAGTATATTATTTAAGAAACTCCAAAGAACAAATCTAGCAATGAGATTTTTTTTTAATATTTTTTTTATTTTTGTGCATGTATTTGAGTGGTTAAAAGCAAAAATTAACCCACTATGACTAGATTTTCAGTGTATTCAGTGTAGATGAATTAAGACCATGTCAAGAAAGTAAAAAGCAAATGGAACATTATAAAATCTGTGAGACACTGCTGAAGTAGTGCTTACCGAAACTTCCCATACTTAAATACATTAAAAAGTAAGATTTCAAATACCAAACCAAGCTGCAAGATTAAGAAATTAGAAGAGAAGGCAGGGAGCTGGAGAGATGGCCCAGCAGTTAAGAGCACTGACTGCTCTTCCAGAGGTCCTGAGTTCAGTTCCCAGCAACCACATGGTGGCTCACAACCATCTGTAATGGGAATCCAATGCCTTCTTCTGGTGTGTCTGAAGACAGCAACTCATATACTCATACATGAAATAAATAAATCTTTTTTAAAAAAGAGAGAAGGCCAGGCATGGTGCATACACCTTTAGCCCCAGCACTTAAGAGTCAGAGGCAGGCAAATCTTTGTGAGAGAGATTCTATTCTGGACTATAGAGTGAGTTCCAGGTCATCCATGGCTACAAAGAGAAACCTGTCTCAAGCATCCCTGCTCCTTCCCCAACCCCCTCAAAAAATAAATAAATAAACCAGAAAGAGAGACAAGCAGAGAGCAAGAAATATTCAAGAATTAAGCTGGTGAAAGACAACAGAAAAAAAGAATAAAGAAAAATAATTAAACCACACACAAACCCTTTGAAAAGTTCATAAAAGTGATAAATATCTGTTGCCGTAAATCTCTAGCCCATTGAAGTCCAGTCAAGGAAGACACAACTCAATTAATTACAAATGTATGCTGCAAGCCTAGATTGGGCAGATTTACCATTGAACTACTCTATTCCCCAGCTATGAGATCTCTTACAACTTGCAGTTTTCTAGGTCATGATCTTCTTCATCTTCTGTCCTTCCACCAACTGCCAAATCTCCAACAGGTTGGAGATTTACCGCAACAAATATCTGCCCAAACTGAAAAGATAAAAGAGAGAAAAAATTACCAATCAAAATTGAAGGAGGATTTTACTACTGACTTCAGAAACAATACAGAGAATGCCCAGTCAACATGATGAGGGCTCTGTGCACTTGAAGTTTCAAACCACAAACAGTGGGAGCTCATGGATACTCAGATGCTGCAGGGCTAAATTCCTGGCTCAGTTGTAGAGCACACTACTGAACACTCTTGAAGGCCTGGGCCCAAATATCCAGCATGGGAACAAATAATTCAAAACCTCAGAAACCCTCTGCACTTAGAAATAAGAAATCACGAGGCCAAGATGGTTTACTGTAGATAAACTGTTAAGAAATATTACTTCTATATACTCACATACAGAAAATAGAAAAAGGAATACTCCCAAGTTATATTTATGAGGTCAGCATAACTAATAAGAAATAAAAAAATCCGACGAATTTACTAAATATATAACATAGTATTGCCAAATTGGGATTATCTCACAAACACAATTGTGGTGTGTATGTGTGTGTTTTTGTTTTGTTTTTGTTTGTTTATTTGTTTGTTTGTTTTTTGACATGATCTATCACAGCCTGGAGCTTGACAGTTTCAGATGGTATGCTAGTGGAAATTCGCCTGCCTCTCCAGTGCTGGGATTAGGAATGTCTGCTAGCTCTTTTTCATGTGACTTCTCGGGGTCACATTCAGGCCCTCATGCCTGTATGGGAAGCTCTTTACTGATTGGCCTACCTCCCCAGACCCATAAGCACCATTTTTTTTTAAAGTTTTTGTTTTGAGGGTTTTTGGTTTTTCTCTTTTTAAAAATCTATTTATTTTAATTTTATTTATATGCGTACACTATAACTGTTTTCAGACACACCAGAAGAGGTCATCAGATTCCATTACAGATGGTTGTGAGCTACCATGTGGTTGCTGGGATTTGAACTCAGGACCTCTGGAAGAACAGGCAGTGCTCTTAACTACTGAGCCATCTCTCCAGCCCATAAGCACCATTTTTTAAAAAGTCATAGTATTGACAAACCTATAACTGTAATGTTAATGGACACTCTCCATTCACCTGTCAGATCATTCTCTACTTCTCTATCCTACTTTAATGGAGACTGGCTCTATATTCCTTTGCTCTTGACTTCCCAATGCTGGAAGGAGGGGAGAGATCTCTACATTAGTCTCTATCTCCTGCAAAGCCTTGCTTTAGCAATGGCTGGTTACCTTTTTGTTTGTTTGGTTTTTGTTTTTTTGTTTTTCAAGACAGGGTTTCTCTGTGTAGTCCTGGCTGTCCTGGAACTCACTCTGTAGACCGGGCTGGCCTCGAGCTCAGAAATCCGCCTGCCTCTGCCTCCCAAGTGCTAGGATTAAAGGTGTGTGCCACCACTGCCCAGCAAAATAAATAAATCTTAAGTGAGTATTATTATAGCTTGTTACACAGCAATGAAAGCAGAAATATCAGATTGTGAGAAGTCTATCAAAGGTGAAAGGTATCTATAGGGAAAATCATAAAGTTCTATTAAGATATGATTTCTGGGGCTGTTGAGATAACGCAAGTGCTGCCACCAAGCTCTGAATGTCTTGAGGTCAATCACCCAGGAGGGTGGCTGCCTCTGCCTGGGTGAGAAAATGGTGGGAGGAGAGAACTGCCTCCTGCAAGTTGTCCTTGTACTTCCACACATCTGCCCCAACACACACACAGACTGTGTGGCTACTGCATACTCAGAAAATTAAATATAAAAGAGTGTAGTCATCAGTTTCAAGTACGGGGATGATTTAAAAAATATATATCAATGAGCTTTGGTCACAGAATTTAGTAATCCTAAGAGTTGAATTAAATCCTAAAGTCTACAAGCTATTTCTTTTTAAGGGTAAAGGGCTGAGCAGATCCCAGGTATCTTCTATTCTGAGGTCACCAGAGGGTAACAAACGGAGAGGAAATAATCTTTGCTGATGATGGAAATGTTGCAGCTCTAAAAGGAAAGGTATCCTGGCAGTTATGAGCCACAAAGTCACACAGTACAACAAACCTCACATAAGAGTGTTATTGGGAGAGAAAACCCCAGGAGGATAGCTGCCTCCCTGCTCAGGTGAGAAAGCAGCCCCTGACTGAGTACACCACAGGGAATTCTTTCGAGCTGCTTGTTGTCTAAATAGCCAACAATAGGACTTCCCCAGCCTGTCTTAATTTTGTCTGGAGGCAACATTTTAAAAGTTGTTTTTCAAAGCATACGCTAATGCCCAGGATTTATTTTTGTGTGTGTTTAAACTTTCAAATGAATTTGAAAACAGTAAATACTCAAATGTGTACCAGTTCAAAGATTTTCTTTTTAATTTAAAAAAATCAAATTAAAACCCTAAGTCCCTATTTTAATGTCTAAGCAGAAAATGGAGTTGTGAAGAGCAGCTGTTACACCTCAAAAGCCTTTGGATAACTTCAGCTATTCGCCGTCCTTAGTAAATCAGTTAATTAAATAAAGAGGCTTGACATTTTAGTTCCAAAAACTAGGATTACTTTTCTAGATAAAATAGGCGTGCCCTTTTAAAAGTTTCCTATAAACAATGGGCTACTACCTGAAGAACTGTTAGGGTTCATGCCCCTGCCCGAGGGGATTCAACGAGACCTTAGGGAAGGGGGAGAAAGAATGAAAGGACAAGAGACACAAAGAATGAGAGCAAGTCTGACGTTCTGATCAAGCTCTGAAACTTTAATTTGTGGGGCAGGTTATAAAGACACAGCAAACCGGGAAGTTTGGGTGAGGGTCATTGCTTAGGGCTATCCTACTATTGTCTAAGACCAGTCCACTGTCATATCGTTATTGCCCTAGACCATCCCATTGTCATAACCAGATGTTCTTTTAAGTTCCTGGGGCCTGAGACCTGCGAACGTCCTTAACCTTGTACTGACTAGTCTTTATAGAACAGCAGGTAATTTCCTAAGGTTCTCTTAGAACAGCAGGTAATTTCCTACGTTTGGCTCCCGGCAGGTTCAAATCTTGTCAATAGCTGCGTTCAACTAAAAAATGTAACAAAAACTGATTTTTCTCTTTTCATACTTATCGCAATTGCTCTTTGAATGCACGTTATTTACACATCAGAACACCCAAAGACAAAAGACGTCATGTATTTAGGAAGATTGGACATTAAGCTTATCATTTTAATAAAAAAAGCAATTAACTTTCGTTCAGAACGAAGTATGCATTACTCATTTCAAGATTATTTCTGAAGGCCACGGACATATGAAGAAATGCAGTCTTGTTCTTATTTATGAAATACTCGAATGTAGTCCACATATAAAATGCTAACAGACATAAGGTCATATTTTAATGACCTCAATAGCTATTTTTAATCGTCGAGTAATGATTGGGTTAATTTAGTATTATTAGAAAAAGCTGCATGCCAAGCAGTCTTCCTTACACTACGGAGACATAACAGCCACAAGTTTAACGGCTTAAGGATGATTCTGAGTTCTTTCGGCAACAAAGGTTTTCTTTTTTTTTTTTTTTTTACAAAAATAACTGCCAGTCCTGAGTTCCTTTGTCGCTCAGTAATGATGGCGGGGTGCAGGGGGATAGTGTAATGGGTCCGGAATGCTTTAGACGAGGAGTCTCGCAGGAACATCGAGAAACGGGCACAGAGGACCTAGTGGACACCGCAGGCCTGCCGGGGTGGCCTGCCCCACCCGATATAACTACAGGCGCCACCAGACCGCATCCCTAGCTTCACAAGACACCAGATTGCTGCCTCCGCGGCCGCAGCGAGTGTCTTAAAAGCCCGCCCCTGGAGGTGATTGACGGGCAGTTTCCTCCAATGGCCAATGCGCTCAGCCCCGGCGGGCTGGGAGAGGGCCGCGGTTCGCGGAGGAATCTCACTTGCCCTTTAGTCCCGGGTAAGGTGTTGCGGTCGGCGCCATTTTCTGAGCCGCCTGTTTCGGGTGCCGCCATGTTGGTGAGGAGAAATCACCGTTACGGCGACTGTCCAAATCCCCGCGTCGCTGCACGCCGCCCGCCGGCTCCCACGCCTCAGCCTCCGGCGGCGAATACAGACTAGAGCGGCAGCGCCGGCAGCGCGGGGCCGTTGCCCAGTCTTTGCAGTTAGAGCCCCATCTCTCTGGCGTGGTTGTTAATAGACTGGAAAGTCTGTGTCTGTGTCGCTCACTAGTAACCGTGAGTTTTTACCACTTCGTCACCTGTCGGCGGCGGCCGGGAACAGGTGCCCGCAGGCGGCGCAGGGGTCCTCCCCGCGCCCCGCCGCCGGCCTCCAGACCTGCCCTCCAGCCCCGCCCCGTTCTTGACCAAACATGACAGACTCTGAACATGCAGGGCACGACAGGTCGGGAACCCTTCTTGTCTGTCTTTCTGTCGGATGAGAGGAGGGGTCGGGGCGGCGGGAGCGGGCCGGGGCCGGGCGCCTCCTGCATGACTTAGACGTCTCTGTGTGGCTCCATCGGTTCCGTGACGCGCACCTTCGTCCACCGCAGCAGGCTGCCCGCCGCGGGGGAGGCCGAACCGGCCGCGCCCGCCTCCCGGAGCCGGGGTCGCCGCCGCTCGCCGCCCCGCCCCCGCCGGGCACGTGCGAGCCCCCCGCCCCTGGCCCGGCTCAGTCTTCGGCGCCACGCGGGCGGCTGCGGCGTCTGCCCGCCAGGCCAGTGACCGGCGTCGGCAGCCCCGTTGGGACCGGCCCCGAAGGCTCAGTAGTAGGCCTTGTGGATGTTTGCCTCCTGCCCGAGTCCACCTCTGAAAATAAACATGTTTAGGGTTTTTTTTTTTTTTTTTTTGGGGGGGGAGCCTTTTTCCCTCCCATCCCCCAGTCCCAGGCCATGTGTCTGCCGCAGTCTTATAACCCCCAGGAAAGTGAAATGGCAGTTTTCAAATTCAATACGATAACACAAATAGACTGCAGACTTTTAGCTTTACCTGATTTCCTAGGTGCTTAAGATCATTTGACTATTTAGCTGGGATTCTGATCTTCCATTTTTAGTTTTGTTGTGCTCTGAGAGGCACGTTCTTAGCACCATTCAGTGATTTGGTGGCATTTACAGAATATAAGTTTTAAACTTCAAATTTACATTGATAACCAAATTTTTAAAGGGGTCAGAGGAGGACTTTTATTAAAACTCCTGGTGCAAAGTCTCATTCATCTGAATCCTACTTAGAATATTAACTAGAAAATGGACATCCTCACATTGTTTTGAGAGTCTCAGAGATACATTGTGTTCTAGTGTGACCCATAAGACTTAAGAATTCCTGAGTAATGTCGTATGCTTTTGATAAAGCATTGCACACAACTTCCTCCCCAAAATACAGAAGCAAAACAAAAAATCATTGAAATTTGAAATGCCAAAATATATGACAACCTTGAAAGGGATTAAAAAAATCCTAACAACTTCAATTATGTAATAATAATTCTTTAGAAAGACATCAATCAAGCATGTAGCAAGGTTTAGATAGTAAAATGTACTCAAATGTAGAAGCTTGTACTTGACATATTTTTAATGATTTTTTAAAAAAATAATACCTTTGTGGTTTTAGTGCTGTCAAATGGACCTAAAGACTCTGGTGTGATAGGCAAGTACTCTAACACTTGGCTACACTCATAGTCCAGTATTACCCTTTAAAAACATTTGAAAAGTGAGGTGCCTATAATAACGTTGAGAAGTCTATCAATAAGCCAGTGATTTGTTAATGTACTAAAATTCATTAATATGAAAGGAAATCTATTCTCACTTGTTAGTGGATAGTGTAACTTGAATATATAGAAATATGTATTTTATATAATAAACTTGTCACCAAGTTTAGAAATCAAAATAATGCTTCTAAAGAACAATGATATGGTTTTCTATTACTCTCAACCCCTTTTGAGATGTGGTCTCTTTAGTCTTAGCTGTTCTAGAACTTGATATGTAGACCAGTCTGTCTTAGAACTCAAAAAGATCTGCCTACAGAGTGCTGGACTAAAGGTGTGCACTACCATGCCTGGCTGCTATCAGACTTTTAAAAGAATTTGAGGCCCAGTGTGGCAGTACATGCCTGTAATCCAACACTCAGGCTGAGAGAGGAAGGTAGCATGTCCATGTCAGCCTGCCCTACACAGCAAAACCCTGTTTTTTTAAACAGTAGAATTTGAAGTTTTAAAATACTGACTTAGAAGTTAAAATGAAACTTTAGTTTGAAGGATATGGATTAACAGTTTTATAGGAAAAGCATATGATAATTAGCAAGAGTTTTGTTTTAAATTAGACCCAAAAGTATCTCAAGTTAGCTCAGTTTTAACATACCCAGTGCTAAGTGGTGCTGTGAATCATATATATCTATATAACCATGTATGTGAAAAGAAGTACATGGAGAAATTGCACTATCTGTCTGTGGTGAACTATATGTATAATTACAACACTCTGGAGGCCGAGGAGAATTGCTATTTGAGCCTGGGCTAAAGGAAAGAAGGAAGAAGCCCAACAGAGCAGGGGTCTACAGAAATGGCCCTCACTCTAGGAATGTCACCAGTTAGCTTTGTGAACTTGAGTTTCTTAGTGGATAACGAGGTGGTTAAACCTTACCAAAGCAGTGGGTTTTAAAAAAGTCTGCCCTGGAGTGCTTAAGTGCAGGGCATTCCACTGATGAGACTGGGGCTCAAATTTTAGAAACTCTCCCATGTAGTTATGAAATGTTAGGGAAATGTTTCTCAGTCTTATCTAATCGGACCTGTTTGATTCAAAATGAAGAACAACTCTGTAGGTAGGTTTGTGGCTACCTGTTTTTATAGGTTTCTAGTTGATTCTAAAGAACCTTGGGAGAAAATAATTTGTGGATTCCCTGCTTCTACATTATAACTTTTATACTGTAAATACAAGTTTATATGAATTACATGTGAAGAGTATATAAAATTTTGCATAGTCTAGGTATTTTCACAAAGATGTTTAAGCACTTGTGAAAACTAAAATATACATTCAGGAAAATAGTGAAATCTCATATTTATAATGGCTTTGATTTTATACAAATTAAAATAGAATTTATGGAAGGGAGAAATCCTAAATGTAAATGAAATTCATAAAATGTATTACTGCTTTAAAATTATTTTCTTGTACATGTTTTATATGGTGAGTGCTTTGTGTAAATTTGTTTACTATATTTTGAAATACATACATAAATATATTTGAAAAATCACCTTTTGAAAATATCTATTTGGGAGTCATGTGTTCTTGGTGCACACCTATAATTCCAGCACTCCAGACACTGAAAGAAGAAACACTGGCATGAATATAAGACCAACCTGAGCTATATAGTGAGACCCTGTCTCAAAACAGCAAACAGTTCCCCCAAAACAAACAAATAAAACTATCTAGTTGGTATGCTTTCCTTTAATATTTTCATGCCTGGAACAAAAAGTATTCTTTTTATAAGGTATTATCAATATTAATAATGCCTATAAACTTGTAGATATATAGAATGTTAGAGTTCTAGTTTCTAAACATAAAGTGGAAAGAATTGAGAAAGTTAGAGGTATAATCCCCCTTTCACTCAGTTCTCTTTCCTTCACTTCTTTTTTTTTTCTTTTTAAAAAAGATTTATTTATTTTATGTATATGAGTACACTATAGCTACCTTTAGACACAACAGAAGATCCCATTACAGATGGTTGTGAGCCACCATGTGGTTGCTGGGAATTGAACTCAGGACCTCTGGAAGAGCAGTCAGTGCTCTTAACCACTGAGCCATCCCTTCATTTCTCCAGCCCTTCATATACTTCTTTCAGGCCTAACTTCACCCATCTAACTTTATCCTTCAGTTGGATATTAACTCAGTTAATAAAAGTTTGTTATGATGCTTGATATCAAACCTATGGCCTCATGCATGCTAGACAAGGGCTCTATCTTTGAGCTATACTCCCAATCCTGCAAGCAATTGCTGAAGGTTAAATACAGTTCCTGCCTCAGACACTTCTACAGCAGAATGGAAAGATAAATGGAATCCTAGTAACTATTAGAGTTTTCTAAATTATGTTAATGGTAAAAAGTTACTCAGGGCCTGCACTGGAGGAAAAGATTTTAACATGAACCTAGTATAAGACTTTAGGGTTTATTTATTACTTGACAGGACGTATGGATATTTTCCTTGAGTTGAAGGTTATTCTTTGTTCTTTATGAATAATTTCATCTTTACTTCCCTCCTTTTTAGCTTTTTCTTCTAAAGCAATAACAAGACTCCAGCTAATCAGAAGGGTAGTGGTTTAACAAGTTTTCCTAGGTTGAAAACTTGACCAAGAGACTGCACCGGAGTTTGGCCAAGTACTGTCAGAGGTGTATGTGGAGAAAGCACAGGGAAATGAAGTGACACAGTAGGGTCAGACATAATGAAGGTCTTAATGTATAGACACTGGGAACTACTTGGAAAAATGAGGAAAAGTCTTGAATAAACTTAGGGCCAAACCCATCCCTAATGGGATTTGGAGACCACATCAAAATTTTTAAGCAGGACAGTGGTGATCAGTTGGTATGTATGCTACCTGAGGGCTAGAAAAAAGCAAGCTATAGGAAAGAGAAGGCTTTTGAGTTGTTTTTGGTAAACATTAAGAATGTAATATTTAATAATTACGGTCTACACATGGAGTATGTAGCAATAAAACATTACTAATATTTTCTTTGGAGAGAAATAACAAAAAAATTAAATATTAGATAAGCATTTGAGAGTGAGGTGAGTTCTGTGGGATGTTTCTATTTTTAGTAGGGTTAAGGTAACCACTTAATAAAAAAGTTATTTGTCGAAATTATGAAATAGGAGAGGAGTTCAGACCCAGGACATTTGTGGAAAGGCTTCTACAAATTCCAGATGGGGATGGTAGGTTTAAAAAAAGCCAGGACTCAGGATGAGCTTGGTAGGATTAAGGGAAGAATGAGGAAGTGGAAGCAGTGTGGCCAGACAGGTTAGTAAGCAAGGGAGGTAGCAAGAGAAGCACAGCTTTTGGTGCTGTCCAAAGTCCTCAAGACATTGTAAGGACCTTGAATTTTCCTGTTCAGTGATTTGGGAAGCACTGAGGTATTTGGACAGAGGAAGACTAGGATCTTGCTATAGGAAAAGAGGAAAAAGCAACTCCTGCAGTAATAGTTGATATATCTGTGTTAGGATATGATAGAACTAAGTTACATTATCTGGTAGTTGAAAATGGAGCATAAGAAAGAACAAGCCTAGAGTTAGGATAGACATCTAATAATTGGCCATGACTCAGACACAAAGCAAGATGCATGAGTTATTTCTTAGTTAATTCTTGGTAGAATTAGAGGTATCTGAGATGTTAGTTGAAATGATTAAGATTAACTGAGATATAAGTGTTGTAGACCATGGAGAAAAGAACAGTGTTTTTTAAAAACCAAAAGAGGAGAAAAAAAAAAAAAAAAAAAAAAAACTTTCAAGGACGTGAGAATGAAGATCACAGCCCTAAAAGAAAGAAAGAGGTTCCAAAAAGTCCTTTGATAGACATTGTTCTAGGTTAAAACCTTTTATTACTGAACTAAAAGGTGCTATAAACTGGTGGCCTTCAGCCTGAAAGTTTGAATGTTTGTTTGATTAGATGATTTTTCCCCCATGTATTGGAGATTAAACCAACAGCCTTTTACATGCTAGGTATGTGCTCTACCACAGAGTTAATGCCCAGCTTGTTTTGAAACAGCCTTGTTTGAATACATTTAAGATTTGACTTAATGTTTTCTACTCTCTATAGTCCTTTATCAGTACTGCATATACAAACTCACTACCCAAGATGTGCTTTGTTCGTGTGGGTAATCTGGTTAGCATTTTTAGCTATAACTGGAGGTTTTTTTTTTTATAAAGGCTTTCCTTTATAGCCCTGGCTGTCCTGAAACTCCCTGTGTAGACCAGTTTGGCCTCAAATTGATAGAGATCAGCCTGCATCTGCCTCCCTAGTGTTGTAATTAAAGGCATGTGCTGGCAATTGGAGTCTGTAACCCTTTGCTATGTATTAAACCAAGGTTTCTCCTGGACAGATGGACTGCCTATCTCACAGGGATAGCTGACCTTGAATTCATCAGATCAAGCCTTCATGCCAGGTCTGCCAGCACATTGCTTTGTGACTTTTTTCCAGAGTAACTTTTCAGAGTGACCCTGCTTTATCAGTTATTCAGGGTCAGAAGCTGACTCACTTCAGAGCAGTTTAGATTCAGAAATGCCAACATTGTCAATAACAATCACTTACTGTATGAAAACTAGTGTCTTATTGTTTCATACTGTTTCATCATTTAATCTCACAACAACCCAAGGAAAAAAGGTCGAATTATTAGTCTTCTTTTTCAAAGATGAGAAAGCAAATATGAAGGGTTTTGGTTTTTGAAGACAATATTTCTTTGCGTAGCCGTGGCTGGCAAATATGAAGATTTAAAGTTCCCAAAAGCACTGAGCAAATCAACAGGAACCTCAGTAATCTAACTACAGAGCCTGTACTTTTATCCGCACTATCAGGAGAATGTATATACGTAAGAATATCAATTTATTTCTGTGAAGACTAGATGTTTGCATCAGAGAGTGTATTCTCTATATAGAATGCTATGTAGAAAACTTAATATAAAGTTACCCGATGAATAAGAGCGTGATATTAGGACAAGAGGATTGGTTGTATCTGATTGATAGTTTTTTTGTTTTGTTTTTGGGTTTTTTTTTTTTTTTTTTTTTTTTTTTGGTTTTTCGAGACAGAGTTTCTCTGTGTAGCCCTGGCTGTCCTGGAGCTCACTCTGTAGACCAGGCTGGCCTTGAACTCAGAAATATGCCTGCCTCTGCCTCCCAAACGCTGGGATTAAAGGCGTGCGCCACCACTGCCTGGCTCATGATTGATAGTTTAATGGCATTTGTCTCTAATGAAGTGATGTTCACATCTCAATAATGTACCTGTCATGCACTTGCATAAAGGATATCTTTCCTCCCAGGCCTGTGGCAGTGCCCACATTTGCCATTGCAGTTCTTTTTCATTGCTGTCATTGCTGTCATTGCTCTTTCTCCTAAAAGCAATTCTTTGCAATGCATGCTAATATCTTAAATTTAGTTCTCATTTTTTTTAAACTTTTATTTATTTATAATGTTAACACGATTTTTCTTTTTTTAGATTTATTTATTTTATGAGTACACTGTAGCTGTCTTCAGATACACCAGAAAAGGGCATCAGATCCCATTACAGATGGTTGTGAGCCACCATGTGATTGCTGGGAATTGAACTCAGGACCTCTGGAAGAGCAGTCAGTGCTCTTAACCACTGAGCCATCTCTCCAGCCCCTAGTTCTCATTTTTAACTTGGTCCAACTTAATCGGTTATTGTTTAATATTTTGGCTTTATGGTTGGTTTCTCTTTCTTTCTTCCTTTCTTCCCAGATATTCTTATTCTAAACACATACACACACAGGTACACTGGGGGGATGATTGAGTTCTGGGAGATGTTACTTTACTGGTGTGAATACATATCAACCAAGATTATCATAATTACATGACTTTAACAAAAACAGTATTTACTCTTGGCAGAATAGGCTTCTACTATCACTGACTTTATAAATGCTTTCTTTTGAATGTTCTGGCTTACCCATTAATACTAGAGATACTGATACTGATTTAATACTTAAACTTTCACTAATCATATGTATATTTTAAGTGAAGAATAAATGACTAAAGCAAATCCTGTGTAGCTTTTAAAGAGTCTTAAGAGAATTATCATTAGAAATGTACCATAAAACCACAGTACAACTTTATTCCTATAAAGTTGACGCAAAACAACCTAGATTTGACTTCTAATAATCCTCAAAGTTTTACATGAATCATAATTTATAATTCATATATCACTTCATTTCAGAGTTTAGGAGCAGTCTGTATAGCTGACTGAGAAGCATGATCTGTCTGTGGCATTTAGTTTCACTACCTTTTCCACTGCTTTGAAATTATGATTACTCTGGTATCATATACAGAAATTATTAAATTATAGATAATTCTGTTGTAATTATTTATAAATTCCTCTTTAATGATATGTTTGACTAAATAGTAAAATGGAAACTTCCAGTTAATCAGACTAATTATCTTTATAATACATTTTAAAGAAAGTCAAATCAATTAAGTACAGCAAGTAAAGCTGCATTTTTAGCTATAGAAAATAGAAATTCTGCTATTGTATGAATGTTTCAGCTTCTTATGGGAATTAATTGAAAATTCACAATTTTGTTTGTTTGTTTGTTTGTTTTGAGACAGGGTTTCTCTGTATAGCCCTGGCTGTTCTGGAACTCACTCTGTAAACCAGGTTGGCTTAGAACTGAGATCTGCCTGCCTCTGCCTCTGCCTCCCAAGTGCTGGGATTAAAAGCATGTACCACCACTGCTAGGACACAAAAATATTTAATTCCCCTTATGCTTAAGTTTTTAATTACTACAGGCAGTTGAGAAATGTCTTGGAATACTTGCACATCTATGTGGGACTGAGTTCTAGGTTTTGACTTGCTATGTCCTTAAAATATATAATTTTATCTTAAATTTTTATTTTGTATAAGCAAATCAAGCGCAAATGAATACTCCATTGTCATAAGAAACACCTTTGTGGTTTGGTTGTACATATATTGCATCAAATGCCTCTTTAGTTTTTCTGAATGACAAAGTGTGAAAAACAATAGTCAACCAAAGCAGAGACTAAAGCCATTATCATTACTGTGGTATAAACATACCTCTAGCATTTGTGGAAAAGTAGGACCAGTTCCATTTCCTCATTAGAAGTTATAGTGGTCTCATTTAAAAGTAAGTCATTATAGTACAGGAAAGATTTTTTTTTCAGCACTGCTCATTGCTAAATTAGCCCAGTGGTTGGTTTTAATACATACACTAGAGTCATTTTTACTTGAGGTAGTAGGACATCAGACAGTTGGAAGAACTTGTTTCTTTTGTTGTTGTTTGTTTTTATGACAGGTTATCTGTGTAACCCTGGCTGTCCTGAAACTCATTCTGTAGACCAGGCTGGCCTAGAACTCAGAGATCTGCCTGCTTCTGCTTTCTGAATGCTGGGATTAAAGGCTTGTGCCACTACTGCCCAGTTAGAACCTGTTTCTTATAACCTGATCTTGTATATGTATATACCCACACATACAAAACAAAAACAGTTGTGTTAAACAAAACTTTAGAAGTTTTCCTTATGAAATTTTGAGGTGGCGATTGGTAAAATTTCAGTAAATAAGAAAGATTTTCATTCCAACTTGTACCTAAAACAACTTGTTAATTTGGAATATTCAGATACTAACAGGAAATCTAAATGTAATACATGTTTATGTTTACCTTACTATACTGATTAATTAAAATGCAAATGATCAGGCAGTTTCTAATCATGTGACTTGCAGGAATATCAGAAATTCCTTGACAGAAGCAGAATTAGAAAAAAGTACATTTTAATTGAAAACGTAAGCCAAAATATAAAGTAGAACATTTTCTTAAACAAAAAAGGATTCCTATCATACCTTCATATCATATGGTCTTAGTACCTCAAATTTACAATTAATGTAGCATCAGATGGTGGATATAATGAATACTTACAGAACTAATGGCCTTTGTATGTGTTACTAGGTGACAGGCAGTCCACTCTAACTAAATAAGGGAAATTTCTTGTTAGGTTCATTGTTAGGGCCATACAACAAAGATTTCTAGAGAATTGCTGTGTGAAAATGTAGGGGAAATTATTTGATGGAAATTTTTTGTGGATTTCTACCTTTTTCAGTTTGTACCAGAGAGTCTAAATGAACAGAGTCAAATGAAGAATGAAAATAAATTAAATCTAGTTTAATTGGATATCTAGTTAAATATAAAAATCCTAAAAAATATATAAAACTATTAAGTCTCAAAGAAGTTAGCAAGGTAATTCACAATTTTGATTTATTTACATACTACTTGGTTTTGGTTATTACAAAACTAGTTAAGGCTGGGTGATAGTGGCTCACACCTTAGTCCCAGCACCCAGGAGATAGAGGCAGTAGATCTCGCTAAATTTGAGGCTAGTCTGGTCTACATAGAGAGTTCTAGGACAACCAAGGCTACATAGGAACCCTGTCTCAGAAAACCAAAACCAAACAAACAAAACCCCTAACATTTGAGGAGTGTAACTTTGAAGAATAAAAATAAATTTTTCTAGAATAAAGGTACAGCTGCATTTCCCTCACTTCCCTCATTTTTTTGAGATGTAAGTTCAAGTATATATCTAAAGGCTTGCTAGGTGGTGACACAAAACTAATCTCAGAACTCAGCTGAGGCAAGAGGTTGCTATGCATTTGAGTCTAGCCTAAGCAACATAGCAAGTTCCAGGCCAGCCAGGACTATATAGGTTTTTAAAAACAAAAACCAAAACAACAATAAAAGAACACAGAGATGGGGGTGGGGGGAAGCACTGGGGACAGAATGAATGCAATAGCATCTTTGTAATCCTAGTGCTGGGAGACAGAGACAGGGTGATAGCTTGCTAGCCAGCCTAGCCTACTTGGTGACCAATGAGACCCTGTTTCAAAAAGAAAAAGTAGACGGTATCTGAGGAATGACATTGGAGGTTGTCTTGTGGCCTTCACACCCATGTGTAGACATGGGTTTGCATACCCCATTCTTACATGAACACAGTATTCCAAACTAAATAAAAATAAAACATTGTAGAATAAAAATATACTTTCTTAGGATAATGGTACAGCAGTATGTCCCATCTACTTTCTTGCAAAATGAAATGGGTCAGGGAATTTGGCATTAATAGATACTTTGCTATTCAGAAGCCAGTTTTTGGAAACACATTTGAATAAAGAGTATGCCTCGCCTCCCTGTTTTACTGAAGGTCCTTTTATCTCTTTTAGTTACTTTGAGTCTTTGTAAACATCTTTATAGTTCTGATGAACATTCCATCTTCAGTTTTGTTACTTTGGAGAGACTCTGGGAATACAGTCATTCAGACAGACTTCTGCTGAAGTTGTCTTAGTATAAGACAGAATGTGTTTAGGAACAGACTATGAACTTGGTCTGTCCCAGCTTCATTGCACTTTACCTGTACCAGATAATTTTTTATTATTATTTTCAGAAGGGAAATAAGGAAAATTTCTTGTTAGAATTCTTGCACTTAGATTTATAATTTCTCCTGACATAATACATTCTATTCAGATATGTATATTTCAGAGAAATCACAACAAATGTAAATAAATGAAAAAGGCAACTCCTTAGAATCCTGTAACTCAGTTCTTTTATTATCATCAGCATAAGTATTCTGCCTTAGAGGCCTCCATTCCCTGACAAACACTGAAATAACATGAGGATTGTGTATAACATGTGACCCAGTAACACTAATCTGGCTTCAGTTTTATAGTGTGTTGCATGTTTTACACAAAAGTTTTGCTTATTTTTGTCTGCAGAGATCCCTTCCTATGGCTCTGTCTCCAGCTGTGTCACCTAGACTGCTCTGACAGATGGCTTTATTCTGTGAAGAGCACATTCTCGTAGTTGCTTCCATGTATTTGGGTAGTTTTATTTATTGTGTGATGTTTTTTAATTGCCTGTCTGACCCATCACCAGATTAAAAACTTGATGAGGAAGGCTGGGTAAAGTGATTGCCATGCAAGTATGAGGATCATAGTTGGGATCCCTAACGTCCAAGAAAATGCCCAGTGAGGCCAGCCACCTGCACTATCATAGCTGTGCTTAAGAGGCAGAGACAGACTCCTGAGAGCAAACTGACTAATCAAGATTAACTGAATCTAGGGAGCTTTGGATTTGGGTCATACCTTGCCTCAATATTTAAGGAATTAAGTCATAGAAGAACACACACACACACACACACACACACACACACACACACACCCCAGAGAGAGAGAGAGAGAGAGAGAGAGAGAGAGAGAGAGAGAGAGAGAGAGAGAGAGAGAGACTTCCAGAGGGGGAAAACCGCATCTTGTTTTGTTTTATCCATACTTGAGAAGGTACTGAGTAAACCACATTGTTAAACTGTCAAACGGCTTTTATTAAGTTGGAGAGAAAAAAAATTTATATAGTTTTTAAAGAATTGTTGCTCCAGGTGTTGAGTATTTCATCCTTCGATTAACTCAGAACACTAGACAGGTTTGTTTGTTTGTTTGTTTTGGTTTTTCGAGACAGGGTTTCTCTGTATAGCCCTGGCTGTCCTGGAACTCACTCTGTAGACCAGGCTGGCCTCGAACTCAGAAATCCGCCTGCCTCTGCCTCCCAAGTGCTGGGATGAAACCCTGTCTCAAAAAACAAACAAACAAAAGAACCCAAAAACAACAACAACAAAAAGAAGCCATTCTTGGATTAACTCTATTTCTGGGAGGCATTGAATTTGCAAAACCCCTACCTCAGCTTCCCGAGTAACTGGGACTACAGGTCTATACTACCAGGACCAGATAATTAACTTTAGCCCTTAGCCTCCATGTAAAGTAAGCTTGCTTAGCCTCATCTTAAACTTTGGAATTTTAACTATATTTGCACATTTTATAGTTTGTTTAATAAGACTTTATAAATGGCAACAATACAAATGTCACTAGAGCTTTACTAAAAGAAGGATTCTAGGTATTAAAGTCCGAATTGGTTCACTTAGGAATTACAAAATTGTCACTTTCTTTGATTTATTTTTTAAAACCACAAGATTGGCTTAACAAGGAGATCTGAAATATACACATCAGAACTCGGTTTGAATAGTTTCAACCTCTTTGATCCTCACTCATGTAGATACAGAACAGAAAGTTACATACCCAATGTTTTATGGCATAGGTCCTTTGTAGGAATTCTGACTTAAAAGCCTTGCTTTATCCTGACTGAGTAGCAGCAGCACATTTTGTTTTGTTAAGATTTACTTTTTTATTTTGTGTATATGAGTACACAGTAGGTGTCTTCAGACATACCAGAAGAGGACATTGGATCTCATTACAGATGGTTGTGAGCCATCATGTGTTTGCTGGGAATTGAACTGAGAATCAGAACCTCTGGAAGAGCAGTCATTGCTCAAAACCACTGAGCCATCTCTCTAGCCCCACCCTTTTGTTTTCCTGTAACTTTTTGAATGTTATTTTCATTTTTTCTGTGTGTTTTTTGTCGGCATGTATGTGCACCATATGTGTGCAGTGCTCTCAGAGTCTAAAAGAAGGTGCCAGATTCCCTTGGAACTGGAGTTACAGATGATTGTTAGCTGCTATGTGGGTGCTGGGAATTGAACCCCATTCCTTTGGAAGGGCAGTTAATGCTCTTAACTGATGAGCCATCTCCCCTATAAAAACAAGTTTTTATATCACAAAAGAAATAACAGATTGCAGTTACATAATGTGACTCTGGAGAGCAGGTGTTGACAAAGTATAAGACAAAAATAACTGAGTGGGGCTTGGAAAGATGGTGCTCACAGTTAGGAGTACTTGCTGCTCTTGCAGAAGACCAGAGTTTGGGTCCCAGCTGGGGTCTGACACCCTCTTCTGATCTCCACAGGCAGGTGTACATTCTCACAGATATACATACATAAAGACAGTAAAAATAAATATTAAAAATAACTCCACCTATCATACGGATACACTAAAAGGCATTTAAATGGAGAACCAAAGGAAGATTTCTCCCTCTTCAGTATAGGTCAGATGTCAGAATTTGTTCCATGTCTGCTTTTGATAGGCATATTGTCTTCTTTTGGTTTGTGTACTGGCTGATTTTGTGTGTGTCAACTTGACACAAGCTGGAGTTATCACAGAGAAAGGAGCCTCCTTTGAGGAAATACCTCTATGAGATCCAGCTGTAAGATATTTTCTCAATTAGTGATCAAGGGTGGGAGGGTGGGAGGGCCCATTGTGGGTGGTGCCATCTCTGGGCTGGTGGTACTGCTGCGTTCTATAAGAAAGCAAGCTGAGCAAGCCAGGGGAAGAATCCAGTAAGTAGCACCCCTCCATGGCTTCTGCATCAGCTCCTGCTTCCTGCCCTGTGTGAGTTCCTGTAATGACTTCCTTTGGTGATGAAGAGCAATGTGGAGATGTAAGTTGAGTAAATCCTTTCCTCCCCAACTTGCTTCTTGTTCATGATGTTTGTGCAGGAGTAGAAACCCTGGCTAAGACAGACTATTGATTGGTGTGTGAATATACTATTGCTGTGAGTATTAACAACAGTAACTTTTCTGTGTGGGTGTTCTACACAGCAAAATGCACTAGCTGCATTGCAGACAAGAGCCCTAGGGCTCCCCTGTTTTCCTGTAAGCATTAGTTAGATCAGTTACTTCAGATTGGTTTGTTGTGTTTATAGGGCTACACAGTTTTTATTTGCATTTTTAGTAAGGTTTTAGTTAATAAAGCTTTTCAAGTTACATGATCTCATCCAAAAAGATAAATGTCCTTTCAGATACTCCCAGAAACACATGGTCTCTAAATTGAGGAGAAAATATTTAAGAATGGTCTATTCGTTGAATTGTTACATAGTGTTTATATTTAACAATTACTGATCAAGCTAGGGATTGAGTAAATATGTTACTGACTGAGCAAGTAAAAGTAACACAAAAAAATTCTCAGTTATTTGTGGTATAGAAATACTTTTTACATAAAATTAAGGGAAGTTTTCAAAAGTTGTCATGGGACTTCGGAGAGTGTTAAGGTTATTGAAAATTCATTATATAGACCATATATTTGTTCTAAGTTTCATCATAAAAGAATATTTATTTGGACTGATTTAGGCTTTAACAGACTCTGAGATAGGCTTGAGGAATAAATTAAACAATACAGTTTAAAAAAAAAAAAGGTAAAAGTTGCCACTGGGGACTGTAGAAATACTCAGAGGTTAGGAGCATCTTACTGCTCTTCCAGAGGTCCTGGGTTCAACTCCTAGCACCCATATAACAGCTCACAACTGTCTATAACTCCAATTCCAGGATCGAACACCCTCTTCTGCTCTCCAAGGGTACCATACATACATGTAGGCAAAGCACCTATACATAAAATTAAATCTTGAATAAAAGTTTTTAAAATTAAAAATCCTCATAGACATAGTTTGAAAAGTAATACTGCAAACTAAGTGGCTTTGAAAAGGTCTAAGACCATATTAGAGGATGAGGATGAAGGCTGTAGGTCTTCATTAGAACTCTCTGGTAATTTATAAAGAGAGAATTCAGTCCTTAAGACCCATGTGGTGGAAAGAAGGAATGGGCCAACTCCTGAAAAGTGCCTTCTAACCTCCTTATACTACTACACACTCATACACAACGTTGTTTTTGTTTCTGTTTCTGTTGTTTTGTTTGTTTTTACTGTTTTAAGAAAGTGAGAGCCGGAGAGCTGGATCAGTAGTAGAGTATATACTGCTCTTGTAGAGGACCCATGTTTGGCCTGACATCCTCTTCTAGACTCACAGCGCCTGCACTTAAACTATGCATTTACCCCCACACAGACACACATAATTAAGCAAAGCTAAGCATGGTGGCACACACTTTTATTCCTAGCACTCAGGAGGCAGAGGCAGGCAGATCTTTGTGAGTCCAGTGCCAGCCTATTCTACATAATGAGTTCCATGCCAGCCAGGGTTACATAGTGAAGCTCTCTTTGAAATAAAGATGAACTATCCAGGATATAAATTTCAAAGGTCCAAATCTAGGATAATACAAGAACTCTAGCTAGGTAGCACAGCCTCAGGATGACCAGTCAGTGGTTTTGCTTGAGTGGAGATAACCGGTTTAAGTATGTAACACAGTAAGTTAACCTATGGCTCGATCAAGAGTTTGTCTGCATTGAGGCAAAAGGTGAGAGTAGACCCAAACAAGTTATGTGTCAAGCATGCTGACAGATCAGTAGAACCAACTTACTACATGGAGAGCAGCTTAGCATCATATGTTCAGCTTGTCCCCAGGATAATGCTGAAACTAAAGGAGCCTGATGGTAAACAGCACAGGGCTGGGGACATTTTGTAGCTGAGGAACTATTTGCACACGGTGCTAAGCAGTTTTTCTTAAACTTGAAGTTGTACTTTGAGGATCAGGGAAGGTAATCCACCCTTATTGGACCTCAGAAGGTAGATGAGAAACTGCCTCATAGGAACCTCCAGCAAAATCTGAAGATGGATGAGAAAGAAGTTTCTGGCATCATCTCTTACTGCCTATCTTTCCATATTTTATGGGATCATGGGCCATGCTGTTGAGGTTCAGGCTGCCTGTGGTTCAGCCTTTCTTGTGTAGTCTGTGCAGTCATGGAAGGTCAAAAACACCAGCACAGAGCAGTGTCCTACCATGCCATTCTGGATAGGGAGAAATGACAGCATGAACTAATAGAGACCATTAAAGGAAAATATTGGTTAAGTACAAGTTTCAAATATTCACATTTCAAATATTGAAGATTCACATTATTTGGGGAGGATCCAGTCTCTGTCTCTGTTCCTGCACTGTAAAGAAACCTGGCAGTCACTTGGTACATTTTTTAAAAGTCTGTTTTGTGGTGATCAGCCAATGTGTGTATTCGTGAATAATGTTGGTAATGTCCATTAGGAGTTCTTAGCTAGTCTTTTATTGAGGATTTTATATTTCTTTTATAAGATTCAGTTTCTGATCTGTAGCTTGTAACAAACGACCCTTTAAACCAGTGATTGGCAACCTATGGGTTACTACTACTTTGGCATCATATAGCAGATATTTACATTACAGTCCATAACAGTAGCAAAATTACAGCTATGAAGTAGCAACAAAAACAGTCTTATGGTTGGCAGGTCACCACAACATGAGGAACTGTATTTAAGGCTTGCAGAATTGGGAAGGTTGGGAAACAGTGCTTAAAACAGTCATCAGATAGACAGAAGTAGAGTTAAGGGCAAATGATTCAGGTTACTCTTCTTAGTAGTAAAAAATCAGAATGGAGGAAGATAGAATTATTGAGGCACAGGTATCAAGTTATTGGGGTGCATTGCCATGTCTAGTTCCTGAGCAGTTAGCTTCAGAACAAAGACATGGGGGGGCGCATCTGAGTCTATAATTTACACAATAGTTTATTGTGATTTTCTCTCCTTGTTTCCAATTTAGATATTTAAACATCCCCTTGATGGGAGTCTGGCCCAGAACTTGGCACATTCTGGGAGAGTTCTCTATCATACTTATGCCCCCAGACCTAAGACATTTAAATATAAGGAAAAATATTTTAGTTTTCATACATTCTTAGTTAAAACAGAATTTCATCCCTTTGCCCTTTCCCCTTCCTCTCTATAGCTCCTCTCAGGTCCTCCCCCTCTAGCCCTTATCATGCCCCACTCTCAAGTTGTTAGCTTCTTTTTCTTTGATTATTATTGTCACACAAATGTGTATGTATGTATATATATGCACAAATGTTTACACAGCCATTTCTAGAAGAGACTATTTGGTACCCAGACTTCTGGTTCTTTCAGTCTTTCCATTCCCTTTCCATGTGCTCTTCCAGAATATCTACTGAGCCATAAATGCAGGAGCTCTAGATGTATCTGTTGGGGCAGAGCTCCCAATGGTGCAGTGATCTCTGCTTATGTACAGAGGCAGTTTTCTGTGGTGGCCTTCGTCAGCTGTAAAGAGATGTTTCTTTGAGGAGGAGTGGTAGCTACACTTATTTAGGACAGGTATCTGGTGAGCCTGAATCAAATACTTTAACCTTTAAAAGAGAATTTTATTGAGATAAGTTCAACATATATATATATATATATATTAAAGGTATTCAGGAATGCATAACCAGTACTGATATGTAATTTCAGAACATTTTCATCATTCCACAGAGAAACTTGAGTCTTATTGGTAATTTCTTTTTACTTTTCCCTCTAATCTACCTGACAACCCCTATTTTTTTCTGTCCTTGTGAATTTGCCTAAGAGATAAACTCTTAAAGACTGGACAGTTATTTACCAAACTTTTATACATGAATATGCCATTTTGCTGAAAATAACTTTATAATGCTAATTCTTTTATATTAGTAAGAAGTCACCTATATATTTATTAAATCTTAAAAATATCTTTTTCTTTTATTCTTGAAATTATAGTGGAATTACATTATTTTTCCCTCCCCTTTTCTCCCTAAACCCCTTCCATTATGCTCCCTTTTCTCTGTCAAGTTCACATCTCCTCATTAATTGTTGTTAATGCTTGTATGTATATACATATACATTCCTAAATGTACCTGCTCAGTCTGTATAATGTTATTCATATATATGTTTTCAGGGCTGACCATTTGGTATTGGATAACCAATTAAGTGGTGTGTTCCCCTGAGGAAGAATTTCTCCCACTCTCAGCATTCCTTAGTTACTTGTAGTTCTTTGGGCTTTTCTCCATCCACTTTGGTATGTCTGTTGTTTCCATTCAGCTCATCTTTAGTCAATCATGTTGGTGAGAATTTATGGAGGAGACATTAGGAGGAGACATAGTCTCACAGAAACCTCCTGATTCTCTGGCTCTTACAGTTTTTCCTCCCCCTTTTGAGCAATGTCTCCTGAGTTGTATTGTAGGTGTATTCATTGGAACTGGGTTCTACAACTCTTCACTTTAATTGGTTGTTGTTTTATGTAATGGTCTCTGTCTGTTGAAATCCTTATGAGTGGTGAGGACTACAGTTATCTTTGAGTATAAGGGCAAATATTTAGATGTATTTACGGATTATTCTGGTTTGGTGAAGTTCTAGTCCTTCCCTCTCTAAGATCCATGACTTCACTAGCACTGAGTAATTGGCTAGGTTTCCAGTACTAGGCATACTTTCCCTCTTGTTAAGTAGATCATGAGTCCAATTAGACAGATGTTGGTTACCACTAAGGTATGTGTGCCACTACTGTCTCCTAGGGTTACTGTGTTAAATTCAAGATTTTTTTTTCAGGTCTCCAGACTCCTTGATTTATTCTGATTTCTATTTTGTTTCCTTAAACACTGCATAAGGACAAATATTTAAAATGTACAATAAGGAATCATCCTGGTTTAGTAAAGCGGTGCTTTCTAAGCAATCAATTATCCATGAATTCAGCACATCAGTGTAGTTTTCTAAATTTCCAGAAATGTACAGTTTTTATTCTTTTTCAGTGTCTTTTTTAAAACTTTTTTTCCTTTTTTTATTAGATATTTTATTTACACTTTAGATGCCATCCCCTTTCCCCATTCCCCCCCTTAGAAAACCGCTATCCCATGCCCACTTTTCCTTTTTGCATTTATACATTTTTTAAAAAAATGTTAATCATAGGCTTTATAAGTTTGGTATTGCTCAATCAGAGGTGTAACCCACTACCCAACCTCGATATATCAACTATCTTTGACTGGTGGAGATACATGAACATCTGCCTCCCTGTGTCCCTCCTCTTCCTCTCTTTCATCACCTAGCTTCTCCTCTCCTTCTCCTCCTCTTCTTATTCCTTCTCTTCCTCTCAGTACTCCTCCCACCTTAGCTCCTCCTACACATCACCCTTCCTGTTAAAATGAAACTTTTCTCTCAAAATACAATTAGAGCATAATTATGCCGATTTGTACCAGTGAGGTACAAGATAGTCCTAATACCCAGTCCATCATTTTGTTGACTAACCAGCACCTCTGTCGTCTATCCAAACTAAAACATTTAGTTCTGAACCTGGCTTTAGGATGAATGTCAGTTGACGACCATCCACTCAAATCTTTTCTCTCAAGGTAAATAGCCAGGATTGGCTATGAGGCTATAAGTTTTCAACCCCGTCAGAGATCCAGAGTGACTGAGTTAACTATAATTGTGGGAAGCACAAAGCATAGCTTCTAAACCTTAACCAATTTATAGAGACCTCTGAACACCTGGACAGTCCCTCTACTTCAAAATGTTGGAGCATCTGTTCTTCCGCCTTCTGGCCCAGGATCATCTGACAGACCTTAGTGCTGCAGAATTATTAAGGGCTGATTACTCTGTCTAGGCAGATATAATCAGTCGACTATTCTGCAAGTGTGTCCTTTTCTGGACAGTAATTTGTCTGTAGAAGGAAAGAGGCAATTCTTGCCTAGTGGCTGTCTCACCACAACTGGAGTAACTCCAAAGATGCTCAATTTCTTCTTAGAATTCAATATAGGAAGCTGTCAGGAGCAGACAGGTCTCTAATCAAAATGAACATTAATACAGAAATGTTTGTCATGTCAATTCTGTGGATTTCTGATGTTTTGAAAACCAACTATCCATGTAAAGTAATCTGGACTCACTATTTCTAAATAAAACATAGAAAACACCCTAACAATAAACTCCAAGCCATGAATTTGCTATAGTCCCTTAACTTACAGTCTGACCATCTCAAATCAGTTAAAAAAAATGTTGCGAACCTGCACTCTGCCTCAACGCTTTGGGGCTAAGTGCTCTGGTCAAGAGAGAGAGAGAGAGAGAGAGAGAGGCTCTTGGGGCAGGAGACGCAAAGAATGGAGACAAGACAGAGGTTCTAATCAAGTCTCAAGTCTCTCTTCAAGACTCAAGTCTCATATTAAGACTTTTATTGAGTCTCTTTTATCAAGTCTCTTTTATTGAAGGGAATTCTGAGGTATTTATACGCTTTTGCCACGTGCCTTGTAGGTGTGGATATGATGTAAGCCTTACAGGCGTCTATAGTGTGGATAGCACGTGCACTGTGTGCCTTGCAGCTGGGGGCAGTAAACAGCAACACAAAATATGTGGGATATCAGAGTGTGCTTCAGTTGTAGGCTATTGAAAACCAAATCTCTTATCAGGGTATATGGTTCCAGATGGCTGCAAAGATAATCTAGCCGCTTTCTGCTAAAAGTCGGCTCCCAACAAAAAAAGTTAAAGAAGGGCTGGGTCTAAGCCTTGTATTCCTAAATGTGTTATACTGGTACAATGCCTATGAGAGTAACAATATTCATCTCACTCTTATGAAAACCTTAAAAATTGTAATCTATTTTTCCCCTCTTTTATTGGATATAATATTTACATTTCAAATTTTATCCCCTTACCGCATTCCCCCACCCACCCAGGAACCCCTTATCCCATCCCCCCTCCTCCTGCTTCTATGAGGGTGTTTACCCACTTACCCCCCAAATCCCCCTCCCCACCCTCAGATTCCACCCCCCACTCAGTGCTCAGCCTTTAAGGTACCAATGACCTTGTCTCCCATCTATGCCCAACAAGGCCATCCTCCCCTACATATACAGCTGGAGTCATGTGTCTCTCCATATGTGCTCCTAGGCTTGTGGTTTAGACCTTGGGGAGCTCTGGCTGGTTGGTATTGTTGCTCTCCTAATGGGGCCACCAACCCTTAAGGCTCCTTCAGTTTACTCTCTAACTTCTCCATTGGGAACCTTTGATCAGATTAATGGTTAGCTTCGAGTATCTGTCTCTGGGTATGTCAGACTCTGGGGGACCTCTAAGGAGACAGCCTTATCGGGCTGCTGTCAGCTTTCCCTTCCTGACATCCATATCAGCGTCTATTTTTGGTGACTACACATGGAATGAATACCCAGGTGGAATGGTCACCATACAACCTCTCCTTCAGATTCTGTCCCACACTTTGTCTCCATATTTGCTCCCTTGGGTATTTAGTTACTTTTTCTAAGAAAGACCTAGACATCCTCACTTGTTCTTTCTTCTTCATGAGCTTCATGTTGTCTGGTAGTTGAATCTTTGTTGTTTCAAACTTTTGGGCTAATCTCCGCTTATCAGTGAGTAAATACCATGTGTGTTCTTTTGTGATTGGGTTACCTCACTCAGGATGATATTTTCTTTTCTTTTTTTTTTTTAAACATTTTATTTATTTATTTATTTTATATATATGATGAATACACTGTAGCTGTCTTCAGACACACCAGAAGAGGGCGCCAGATCCCATTACAGATGGTTGTGAGCCACCATGTGGTTGCTGGGAATTGAACTCAGGACCTCTGGAAGAACAAGCAGTGCTCTTAGCTGCTGAGCCATCTCTCCAGCCCTCAGGATGATATTTTCTAGTTCCATCCATTTACCTAAGAATTTCTTGAATTCATTATTTTTAATAGCTGAGTAATATTCCATTGTGTAAATGTACCACATTTTTTGTATCCATTCCTCTGTTGAAGGGCATCTGGGTTATTTCCAGCTTTTGGCTATTATAAATAAGGCTGCTATGAACATAGTGGAGCATATGTCTTTGTTATATGTTGGGGCATTTTCTGGGTATATGCCCAGGAGTGGTATAGCTGGGTCCTCAGGTAGTGCTATGTTCAATTTTCTGAGGAACCGCCAGACTGACTTCCAGAGTGGTTGTACCAGCTTGCAGCCCCACCAACAATGAAGGAGTGTTCCTCTTTCTTCACATCCTCACCAGCATCTACTATCACCTGAGTTTTTGATCTTAGCCATTCTGACTGGTGTGAGGTGGTATCTCAGTGTTGTTTTGATTTACATTTCCCTGATGACTAAGGATGTTGAGCATTTCTTAAGGTGCTTCTCGGCCATTCGTGTTTCCTTAGTTGAGAATTCTTTGTTTAGCTCTGTACCCCATTTTTTAATGGGGATATTTTGTTGTTTGGCGTCTAATTTCTTGAGTTCTTTGTATATATTCGATATTAGCCCTTTATCAGATGTAGGATTGGTAATGATCTTTTCCCAATCTGTTGGTTGCCGTTTTGTCTTGTTGACAGTGTCCTTTGCCTTACAGAAGCTTTACATAAATTCAAGATTTAAAACTTGAGGGCTGGAGAGTTGGCTCAGCGGTTAAGAGCACTGACTGCTCTTCCAGAGGTCCTGAGTTCAATTCCCAGCAACCACATGGCAGCTCAAAACCATCTGTAATGGGGTCTTCTAGTGTGTCTGAAGACAGTGACAGTGTACTCACATAAAATAAATAAATCTTAAAAAAAAGATTTAAAACTTGAATTTAGTAAACAAATCAGCTCTTACAGAAGTGCTCACATGGTTCAAGATAGAGAGAGTGTCAAACACTCCTAATTGCTTCTCTTTTCAGCTGTTGGTTTTCTCAAGGCCATGGAAATAGGGCAGTGCCTAATACATTACTAGGTGCTCAGTCAGGAAAACATTATTTCTATGGCGGGGAGTTATTAGAAGTTTCTCCATGAAGTATCTCCTCTTTGCATTATGCTACACATTTGTCATACATGTCCAAGGATGACTTTTAAGGTACTTGGAAGCAGATCATAGGAATGAATGATTTCCCCTTCTTCTCATTTGTATAACCAAACAGAAGTATGCAAATTTTTATCTGTACTAATGTGAAAGCTGAAATCATAAATAGGCTAATGGAGCAAAGAGAAAAAAAACTTGTAGTGATTTTAGTAGCTCATGTTTTATAGTACAGAATTTATGTAAATACCCGTAGTCAAAATGCCAAATATGAATTACTGGATCCCATGTATACAAATTTTAATGCTTTAAAGAGCATTAAATTAAATTGGGAGAGAAAAATAGTGAAAAGGGATACAAACCCATGGAGTTGGGGGGAATATTTTTAAAAAAAGTATATACTGTCAAGTACATAATGTGGTAAATTTGTATATATGTATATTACATATATACATGTATATATGTATATTATAAACATACACACATAATATACACATATACTATATTATTTACACTTACATATAGTGATCACAGATCAGTATTCTATTTCAGCACCCTGAAGTTTCTCAGTGCCCCCTTTGGTCATTTACACTCCTTTACGAGAACTCTTCTGGCTCTTGTCACTACAGATTTTGTCTGTTCTTGAATATAGACAGAATGACACAGTATTGTTGTGTGTCAGTCTTTCTAAGTAAACATCATGTCTATAAGAGTCAGCCATGTTGTTGTTTTATATCAGCAAGTTTCTCTTTACCGTATTACATAAATCAGTTTATATCTCTATTCACACATTGATAGAGTTTGTGTTTACAGGTTTTTTTTTTACTAAAGTTATTAAAAACACTTTTATACCTTTTAATGAATATGTTCACTGATTTTATTGGTCCAAAGAATTCTACAGTTTTTTTCAAGAGAAAAAAAATAATTCGAACATATTGGGGCCAGTGAGACACTCAGTAGGTGAAGGCTGTTGCTGTTACTTCTACAACATAACTGTGATACTGGAACCCATTCAAAAGTGAAAAGATACAATTGATTCTACAAAATGATCCTCCAATCTCTACATACATGCTACAGCACATACAATCTCCCCCTGCATCATGCACACACATAAACCAATGACAATGATAATAAGTACATTATCATCATCATCATCATTAAAATAACAGAATGCCAAGCCTGTCTCAAGAAAATTTTAAGTCCATGTAAGTGGAAATACACACCATTTGTCTTAGTTGCTTTTCTATTTCTGTGAATAGACACATATAAGGAAACTTATAAAAAATAAGCATGTAATTGGGAGCTTGCTTATAGTTTCAGAGGGTAAGTCCATGGCCGTTATGGTGGGGAGCATGGCTCTGGAGCAGTAGCTGAAAGCTTACATGTTAAGACAAAAACCACAGAGCAGAGAGAGGCAGGAAGGGGGAGAAGAGAAAGGGAGAGAGAGAGGAGCTCTCTCTAGGAATGACATGGGCTTTTTAAAACTCAGAGCCCACCCCCAGTAACATATCTCCTCCAACAGGGCCACATCTCTTAATCCTTCCCAAACAGTTCCACCAACTGTTGAACAAGAATTCAAATACATAAGTCTGCAGGGGCCATTCTTTTTCAAATACTATATCATTTCAATTTTATAATAGAACTGGGGGAAAATAATGTTGACCATTAAGGATGGTATCCTATACTTGCTCTACCTGGGTATTACATGCTCAGAAATTCAGTAACTGTAACTGCCTGTGGCCACAAATCAACTGGGTTCACCTGAAAGGGGGACTGGGAATGAAAGGGGACGGAGGGCGAGAAGAGATGAAGCCAAGACAAAGTTTTCTGATCAAGGCTCAAACCTTTAATGTTCAGCTCTCAATTTAAAGGGGAAGGCCCAAACCCAAAACCCCTCCTGGTTTCAGCCAGAGATGGGTGGGGTAATCCATAATCCGTTCTAGGTCACGGCCAGAGATGTCTCAAGGCAAGCCCAGGAGCAGTTCTGCTTCTGTGTTCTGTGCAGCTAAGGTGGCTAACTCCACCTAGATCCTATCACTTGGTCTGTTGTGGTAAGCAAGATCTCTCAGGCCTACTCAAGGCTGGGGGAAGGGCACAAGTAACAGTAGGTACTATGCTAGATGCTAAGAGTAGATCTATGAAAGACAGTCAAATCCTGCACTCACCAAGCAATAAAACAAATGATCAGAACACAATGTTAAGAGAACATTAGGAGAAATAGGGCAGCACTTAGAATGGAGTATCTCCTCTAAACTAGGGGTAGTAACAAGAGGCATCTTGGAGGAAATGGCATCTAATTTTTATTCTAAATATATTGAAATTAGCTACATGACAGAAGCAGGAGTCGTTATTGAGGTGAGTAGGTTAATGAGAAATTATAGATGATGTTTAAGTCTTGGAGACTCAAGATAGTAAAATTAGCTAGCCAAATGGGGACTCAATAATTAAGGGCCTTTGAATAATAAATATCAAAGAGATTTTATATCAGTCTCAGGCCAGTAGGGAGCCAGTGAAGCTGTTTATTAAAGAAGACATTGAATACACAGAGAAGAGTAGAATGAGTCTTGACCTGCACAATCCACAGTTTGATCAACTGCCAATTCATAGTCCTCTTGAGGCCACAACTCTCTCACAAGTAGAGAAACTTGAGGCAATTTTGAGCTACTATTATTGAAGAATTTTAACAGGAGAATGATATAACCAATTTATTATTATTAAACATTCCTAAAATCCCAAGTTACCTTTAAAATGCTTACATTATGATTTGGTTTTTATCATTTGGTTTGAATTTAAAAATAGAATTAAAAAAAACTTTGGTTTCTATGACTAAATATATGACAGCATTAAAAGTTAGTTTCCAGGATTGAGCTTTGATATTAACAAAGACACTAATGACTGGAAAGTCAAACTAAATGTATAATTTTGTGTATTTTACAAGTAAAAGTTGAGAAATTTTGGGTTGTATCTTTATATTAAATCTATATATCTGTTTGCTAAAATGTACTCTGATGATAAAAATACTGTAAGTTGCTTTTATTTTAAAGCTAATTAAAGCCAAAATTTAAAAAGTTTTATCATTTTAGTATTTCCTTAAGTCATTTAGTTTAGTAATGATTTACTTGAAAGAAGTTTGATTACTGTTGATGATTGTAATAATTCACAATAACATTGTAGTCATTCATTGACTTTGGGAGAGGCGGGCAGTGACTGAGTGTCAATTAGAGGTTGGTGAACTTCTCTTGTTGGGGGTGATAGTTACTTTTTATTTTTTTAAGGGAAGAGTTGTAACAGAAACCAAAGATGTTCTTAAAAAGTAAAATATTTACTTATTAGCCCCTTATTGACTTTCTTAAAAAGTAAAATATTTACTTATTGGTTCCTTGCTGAAAAAAATTCCAATCCTTTATCTATATGAATACAATTTAAGTTCTTGGCATGTGCCTTTTTTCTTTCAAAATATTTATTTAAAATCTGTTTTAGAACTGATATTTGAAGTGTAAAATTTTCATTGTTTTCTATAGAGAAGATGGTGAATTAGAAGATGGAGAAATAGATGATGCAGGATTTGAAGAAACACAAGATCAGGAAGCAAAAGAGAATGAAAAGCAGAAAAATGAGAAAGTCTATAGAAAATCAAGAAAAAAACACAAGAAAGAAAGAGAAAAGAAAAAATCTAAAAGGAGGAAACACGAGAAACATAAGGTTAGTTAAGCTAATGTCAATTTTCTTTTTCATTGTTTGTTTGCTTGCTTGTTTGAGACAGGGTCTTATGTAGCCCACAGTGGCCTTGAATTCATTATGTAGCTGAAAAGGACCTTGAACCCTGATCCTCTGCCTCCTCTTCCCAAGTACAAGGCTACTGTGTTAGGCCAGGACTACTTACAGACACCCTGTCTTTAAAAAAAAAAAAAGGCATTTTATAATGAGAAAAGCTATAATTCAAAATAAAGATATGTAATTAATATTTTTTTATTTATTTTGTTGTTGTTTTTTTTTTTTTTTTTTTTTTTTGAGACTTGGTTTGTCTGTGTAACCCTGGCTATGCTGAAACTAACTCTGTATTCCAGGTTGGCCTTGAACTCACAGAGATCTGTCTTCCTAGTGCTGAGATTAAAGGCATGCACCACCATACCCTACTTTATTATTAATATTTTATATTCTTCAAAGTAACAACTGTCATAAAGCAGGAACTGTTAATGACCCTGAGAAGAAATAGAGCCTAGTAGTGGTAGACAGGCTAATATATCTCTTCTAATCCAGAGAGATCAATGTAGTGATGACTGAGCAAACCTTGTAATGGAGTGTTTATTCCAAACCCTAGCTAACAATGGCTGTGTATTTGAAGCATTTGGTAGCATAATTGTGAAAAGATTGTTCACCTATCAAATCAATAGAAAATAGAAAACCAAACTCAAAACATTTAGATGCAAAGTAGTTTTTCTTCTTTAAAGGAACACTTAATGGAATGGAGGAAAATAGATTCTACCTCCATAGGAATCTTAGGGTTCAGTTCAATTAAATAGAATTTTACTTAGTTTGTGCTATTCTTAGAAGCTGGGAATGCACAGATAATAAAAGTCTAAGCCAGTGTTTTTGTTGCTAGGAATATTAAGAACTGCTTGAAAAACTCAGGGTAATTATTTTGGCCAGACCAAAAATCAATGTCAATCAATCAATCAATCAAGCAAGCAAGCAAGCTAGCTAGCTGTATATGGGAGGGAGAGGCAGGTGGATATCTTTGAGCTTGGGGTTAGTCTGATATACATAGAGAGGTCCAGGCCAGCCAGGATTATGTATATAATGAGACTTTGTCTCAAAAAATAAAAACAACAACAAAGAAATATTTGTTGATTTTTATATTTGAGATTGCACTATAACTTTAAACTTTCTCTGGTTATTTGCCAACCAGTATCAGCCACTTGTGGTTTCTGTTGACTTGTGTTCAGTTTTACGGGCTAGGTTCATTTCACATAGGTAATTTTAGGATTTTTATGCCAATTAATAACTCCAAAGCAACTTTAGGCAAAATTCAATGAGTGCATATTCTATTGATGTTCTGGGACCCCAATTTGATGATGAGGAACCCATTTTATTTCCTTTCACATTAGCTTAAACTGAACTTTGTGCAGACAACCATTATCCCAGTCCTGGAAGAGGCCAGGGCAGAGAGGTCAATGTGTAAACATCAGATCATTTTAGAGCCAAGTCATTTGTTTGAAGCTTTTGGCATAAGGTTGATGAAAAACGTATTTCCATAAAGTCCCTAAGGAAAAGAGGAAAAAAATACTTTAGCCTAGAAGAAGTGGCAACCTTAGAGCAAGAATTTGTCAATGTCATCCAAGAATCTAAGGGAATAATATAGCTGACTGGAGGGCACCACTGGCTAAAACAAGCTCATGTGGTTATGAACTAATTCTTTCTTGTGAATGCTACACTTTCTATGTTTCCTTTCAGCATAACTCTCCATCTGGTGAGGATAGTTCTGACTACAGCCTGGATTCAGATGTTGAACATATGCAAAGTTCCCATAAGAAAAGAACTAGCTCCTACAGGGATTATGATATTCCATTTTCTCAGGTATTGCTTTTTTATTGTGACGGAACATGTATAATATAAAATATGCTTTGTAACTGCATTTCAGTGTGTGATTTAGTGGCATTAAATATATCTGTAGAATTTAGCCATCATTGTGATCCATCTCCTGAATTTCTTATCCACCTGACACAGAAATCCTGTATCTTGGAAGCAACCCTGTTCTTCACCCCTCTAACCGGTTTCTGTAATTTTCTGCCTATGAATTCTAGGGACCTCATATTACATGCTGTTTGTCCTTTTGGATATGGCTATGTTACTCAGCATGTGTTCAGGACTCATTCATGTTGCAGCCTTAAATTAAAATTTCATTATTTTTAAGACTAAACAGTACTCCATTGTTGTATTTGCTACATTTTTGCTTATACGCTCATCTGCCGAGGGGTCTTTGTGTTGCTTGCACTTTGGGCTGTTGTGAATAACATCCTATTAAAATGGTGTAAAATTGTCTTTAAAACTTTTCTGCATGCTGGAGAGATTGCTCAGTGGTTAAGTGTACTGACTGCTCTTCCAGAGGTCCTGCATTCAATTCCCAGCAACCACATGGTGGCTCACAGCCATCTGTAATGGGATCCTGGTATGTCTGAAGACAGCTATGTGTACTCACATACATGAAATAAATACATCTTAAAAAAAAAAACTTTTCTGCATTTCCTTGGAGCATATGGCCTAATAGTGAAATTGTTGGTGGCTCTTTCTAACTTTCTGGGGAACCTCCAGGCTTTTTTTCATAGACTGCACCATTTTACGTCCCCATCAGGAGAGACAACTTCCCTGCATCCTTGACAGCGCTTGCTCTTTTCTGTTTTTATTGGCAATGGGGAGTAAAAAAGGAGTGTCCAAGTGGCATTCATGGGTGGGTTGGTTGGTTGGTGTTTGTTTGTTTGTTTGTTTTGACATTGCATTTTAAGGTGGAAATTACAAGTTTAAATTGCATATTGTTTAGAACTAACCTGAAAATGTGTTTTCCATGTTGTTGTGTGTTTGTTGGATACATGCTACAAATTTTCAACTCTTTGAGAATAAAGAATGCATTAGATATCGGGCTTACTGGAGCTGGTGTTTCTGGAGCATGTAATAGACATTTTCAGAGTCTGAAGGCTAGAAGTTCCTGTTCAAGATGCTAGCAGGGTTGGTTTCCAGTGGCAGCTATGTGGAAGAGTCTGTTTAAGCTCCTTTCCCTCTGGTTTATAGATAGGTGCCTTCTCACAGCTTTGCCTTCCCACGGCCATACTGCTGTGTACTGCAGCCCCTGGTGTCTTTGAATGCACAGATCATCCCTCTTTATAAGAACACCAGTCAAATTGTATTAGAGCTTATTTTTAAGGCCTCGTCTCCAAATGAAGTCACATTCTGAGCCACTAGGGGTTCAACTTCTGCACAGGAATTTGGGAGGGATACAGTACAACCTGTAGTGCACAGAAGCGCTTTATTCTGCATGAATTCAGATTTGGATTATGAGTATATGTGACATTGGCCTCTTTAAATGCAAAACTCATTTGGAATGTTTTAAAAATGAATGGTAGAATACATGCTTAGCATGCTCTAGGTGCTATCCCCAGCTCTAGAAAAGACAACAGCCATAAGACAACACTTGGCTTGTTTCTTAAATATGTGCATTGTATGATCAAAGACCTTATATAAAGATTAATTAGTCTTATATTAGAAAAGCACTATTCTTATCTATAAGAACTTTATTCTTTTTCTTAATTTGATAGTACCAATTTCTTCTGAGTTTAGAAACAAAATTAGTTTGTTTGGTTATATGTTTTATCTTTTTGTTGTCTTTTTCTTAATTTTGATTTTGTTATTTTGTGTGTACATTTTTACACCATGTACATGCAGTGTCCCCAAGGGCCAGAAGAGGGCATTGGATCTCCTGAGGCTGGAGTTACAGATTGTTATAAGATACCATCTGGGTGCTGGAGACTGAACACTGGTCCTCTGGAAGAGCAGCAAGTGGTATTAATTGCTAAGCCATCTCTCTAGCCCCATTCTTTGTGTGTGCACAAATGTATATGTGTTGCAGATGCATTTGTATCTGTGTATATACACATGAAAGCCAGAAGACAACTTTGACCGTCATTTCTCAGTCACTATCACCTTGCTTTTTTTGTTTGTTTCTTTGAAGATTTATTTTTAATGATGTATGGATGTAGGGATGGTGTGTGCACATTAGTGCTATAGAGGCCAGAGGTATCAGCCTCCCTGGAGCTGCCTAACGTGAGTTCTCAGAGTCAGACTCAAGTCTTTGAAAGGGCAGTTTGCTGTCATTAACTACTAGTGAGAGTAGGGTAGTGAAGTCACCCATGACTATTGTGTTGAGGTTAATGTTTACGTCTGTTAACACTTGTTTTATGAGATTAGCTTCATTTGTGTTTGGTGTGCATGTGTTTAGAATTGTAATGTCCTCTTGACATATTGTCCCTTCATCAGTATCTTTTTTTTTCCTCCCTGGCTGTCCTGGAACTCACTCTGTAGACCAGTCTGTCCTCAAACTCAAAGTTTTACCTACCTCTACCTCTCAAGTGCTGGGATTAAAAGGTTGTGTCACCACCACCAGCTTTTTTTCTTCCAATTTTTGTGTAAAAAGTTTATTTGGTCAGATATTAGAACAGTGTTACCTATGTATTTATTATTTCTGTTTTCTTGGAATATCTTTTTAATTCTTTTACTCTAAGATTGTACATGTCTATGACCTTTTTGTTCTTTTACAAAATTTGTACAGATTAAAAGATTTTTTTTCATTTTTTTTTTTTTTTTTTGTTCAAATGGATTCTTGGACTAGGTGTGATGGCATATGCATTTAATCCCAGCACTCAGGATTGTAGGCCAAAAGTTTTGTGGCTGGGTTAGTATTTGTGCTTCTCTTTTGGTTGCCTTCAGAGTACCTTTCTGCACCAAAGGCACTAGAACTTAGGGGTGAAGCTCCTTGTAGGCATCAGCTTGACTTTGTCATTTTCAATATGTTGTGTGAGTGTTGTCCTTAGCAATGGGCCCCTGCTGTCAGTATGTGGAGAGCAGCCATCTGTCCTAGCACCAGCTTGGGTTGTTTGGGGATTTCCTTTGGACCCCCTTGTCCAGTAACTCAACTGAGTGCAACCCAGTCCCAGTAGTGGAAACTTGTTTAGTGACAAAAGGTGAACAGTTGGGGTTCTGTCTTCTCCATTATTAGAAGATCTCATTAGGATCACCTTCATATATTTTAGGAAGTTTCCACTGCACTAGGTTTTCATATCATCCTTCAAACAATCCTCAATTCCAGATGTCTTTCTGTACTTCCCCTCCCTCAACCCTATCTTTCCTCCCCCTGCCCACCTGATCCTTCCATTATGTCCCCACCCACTTCCAGTTCACCCCTATTGTATTTGAACTTTCAGTGTTTGGTAGATGCAGATGTATTCTCCCTAAGCTCCTTCACTATTTTCTTTTATTTTTAGAAAGGCTTTTTGTGTTACAGGTCTGAGGGGAAAGGCAACCTGCATCCCAAAGCCAGAGAATATCACAAAATCACACTGCACAACAAACCTCACACAAGAGATTATTGGTATAGACACATGATGGTTGGCTGCCTCTGCTCAGGGGACATGCAGCAAAGAACTGAATGGGAGGCAGCTTTATGTAGCATTTCTTAGAGGTGGAGCTTTCCAGAGTGGGGATTGGTGGGATTTCAAGCCCTGGAATTGAGCTCAGGCTTTTTATTCTGTAGGGTGGAGCTTAGCCGCTTGTGTCTGAAGGGGCTGGGTTTGTCCTTTAGAGCTAATACAATGTTCTGTGGGGGGAGCCTGATTGTTGGAGGTCCTAGAGTCAGGGCCTGACCATTGTGCCTCGAGGGGCTTATACCTTTTCCTTTGGAAAAGGAGTTTATATGTGATGACATGAATCTGTGTGCTTACGACTATTGAGATACAGTGACTGGGCCTGTGGGTCAGTCAATGGAGGGGTCTGCAAGAGAGAGAGTGGGGATGGAGAGGCAAGAGACATGAAGAATGGAGACAAGACAGTGTCTGATCAAGTCTCGTTTATTGAAAGAAAATCATGGGTATATAAGCACAAGCAGAGGAGTGCAGCTGGAGACACTTTACCACAAGTGCCTTGCAGCTGGGGACACTAAACAACAAAACAAGATGTTTATCAGAGGGTGCTCAGCGTCATAGGCTGCTTGCAAGTCTCTTGTCAGGGTGGAAAAGTATCAACCTTCAAATATATGGCCCGAGATGGCAGCAAAGTTAATAGCCGCTTTCTGCTAGAAGTTGGCTCTCAACAGTACAGAACATGGAAAATAAAAGCTAAGAAATAAAAGTATAATGTTTAATAATATAAGTGGCATTTAATGTATTGAAGTTAGTATTAAATCAATCATATGGAAATACTAATATAGTCAGGACTAATAACTGGGTTCTATCCTTTTTTTCCCAGATTTTTTGGGGAAAGGATACTCTGTGTTGCTATTATTAGTTGAACATTCCTGATAATGATTGTCCATTTTCCCCTAGCATAGACGTATATCAGGAAGTTACATGACATCGAAGAAGAGTCAACATAACAAAAAATTTAACAGTAAAGAATATGCTGAGTCCAGTTTCTACAGTGATGACTACTTTGGTAACTACAGTGATGACAACTTTGGTAACTATAGTAACCAGGAAGGAGAAGAAGATTTCTCCAGTCAGTTGAAATACTATCGACAATCCCAGGAGTCCTCGGGGTCATCATTCTCTAAAGAATCAGGGAAGAAACTGAGAAGTAAAGGAAGCCCACCAGGTGAGTTAAGTCCGTCTGTTTTAGAATGTGAGAGCCATATATTGTTAGTCTGTCTGAGAATGCAAGAGCCATGTAGGTTTATATTAATACATGTTTCTTAGCTCCTTTTCAAGATTAGCTCATTCTTGTGGTTTCTAAATTCATGTTTATGTACTGTGTAGACCTTGAGGCTAAACATATGCAAATGTTTCAGTCTGCATGATGTCTTAGTATTTCAACTAGAAAGGTAATTCTAATATTTTTAGATGTATATAATGTTACAATAAAATAAATTTAATGCCAGCACACAATTCTCTCTGTTTATTAACTTACATTTTTGACTGATTAAAGTCAGAGTATTGGGAAGCTGTTCTTACTTAATCTTTAAAATACGGCAGTCACCTTTGCCATGTAAATGTAATATGGCCATGGACATCTTTTAAGAATGAAAATTAGAATTTTTCCTAAAGATTTATATTTTATGCATATAAGTATTTTACCTACATGTATGTGTATGCTTACCCTTACAGGACAAAAGAGCTTTGGATCCTCAGAATTGAAATTACAGATGGCTATGAACCACTTTATGGGTGCTGGTAATAGAACCCTGGTCCTTTATAAAAGCAGCAAGTGGTCTTAACCACTAAGCCATCTCTCCACTCTTCAATAAGAATATAATTTAAAGAAAGTCCTATGTTTTATCTCCTGTATTGGGGTGTGTGGTCCCTGGAGAGACCAGGTCAAGTTACCAGTTGATAATAGTAAATGAAGAAACTATTACTATAACCTTAATGCTTTAGTATTTTGGGTATATATTATTCAAAATTTTTCCAATGTACTTATTTTTCTTTATTTATTTGAGATAGTTTCTCTGGAACTTGCTCTATACACCAGGCTGGCCTTGAACTTAGAGATCTGCTTGCCTCTGCCTCCTGAATACTGGGATTAAAGAACACACCACCATACTCTAATCATATTTTAAAATATTTATATTTATTTTATGTATTTTGCCTGCATGCACCAAATGTGTATAGTGCCCTGGAGGCCAAAAGAGGGTATTGGCCCTTCTGGGACTGGATTTCACAGAAGGTTGTGAGCTACCATGTGAAGGCTGGAAATTGAACCTGAGTCCTCTAGAAAAACAGCAAGTGCTCTCTTAACTACTGAAGCATCTCTACAGCTCCCATCATTATTTTTTAACAACAGCAAAATTACACATATTTTTATAACTTATTTTTCTTCTTAGCTATGAATAATATCCCAGTTATTCCTGAGTTAACAAGTAGCTTTTAACACCTACATTAAATTAGTAGATGTGCCCAATTAGTAGCTCTACCAAAATTTAAACAGATCATTAGACTGGTGTGGTAAGATGCTAACTATTTGAGAATTATTTTCCACCCATTTTCCCCCAGATTTTGTGATTGATCCTGCAAAAACTGTATTTATACATATCTCAGAAAGTATCTTATCAATCATATTTTTACTTAAGAATGAATCATGGGGACTGGAGAGATAACTTGGTGGTTAAGAGCACTACTTGCTTCTAAGAGGTCCCAGGTTCCATTCCCAGCTCCCACATGGCAGCTCACACCTGTCTGTAACTTCAGTTCCAGGGGATCCAGTGCCTACGTCTGTCTGATCTTTGAGGGCACCATACAACCAGTGTGGTGCATATGTATACATACAGGCAAGACACTCCAACAATAAAACGAATAAATCAAATTTAAAGAAAGAATGGGTTTTAAAGGGCAGGGGATGGCTATACACACCTTTAATCCCAGCAGCAGGGAGGCAAAGACAAGGGAATATCTGTGAATTCAATGCCAGCCTGGACTATGTAGTGAGTTCCAGAACAAACAATGACAAGATAGAGACCCAATCTCAAAACAAAACAAAACAAAACGAATGAATAGTTAACCAATGTGGTGGGTTAAAATGCTTGTAATCCCAGCACTTGGAAAACATAGATGAGAAGATCACTAGGAGTTCTAGGGCTACATGATGATACCTTGCCTCAAAACAAAGACAAATGAACAGAATTAATTATGAAAAGCAAATTTCCACAATTTAAAGACATAGTTACACACATTTGTAGCCATATACCATCTGAAAAAATGACATACCAATATTTACAACTGTACATATAAAAGTGCAGCATTCTCTAAATTCCTATCAGCATCAATTCTTACATTTTTTGAGCTAAAAATTAGTATGTCCTTTTTTTTTTGCTATTTTTTCATTTTTAGATTTGTTATTTTGTGTGTGTGTGTGTGTGTGTGTGTGTGTGTGTGTGTGTGTATCCGCGTGTGGATGTGTGCATGAGTTCAGGTGCCCACTGAGCTCAGAAGAGGGGATCACATCTGCTAGAGCTGGAGTTAAGGATTTCTGTGAGTCAGCTAACATGGGTGTAGGGAACTGAATTCAGGCCTTCTATAAGAGCAACGTGTGCTCTTAACTGCTGAGCCATTTTTCTAGCCCTCTTTGATTTCTTCTAATAAAGTGAAACTTTTCACATATTTATTATTCATATCATAGGTCATTAGAAAAGCTTATGAGTTCTGTATAACTGATAAAATATAAAAATTATGTTGTATTATAATTTATTATCCTGTTTGTGTTTTGAGACATAGCGTCTTGTGTAACCCTAGCTACCCTGGAACTCAGGGTTGTCCTCTTGCGTCAGCCTCCCAAGTTTTTAAAATTGGACATCTTTTCAGATGCTTTATTTTTTATAGTGCTAGAGATTGAACCAAAGGTCTCATGTGTGGCAGGCAAGCACTCATTACGAAGCTGTATACTTGGAGCACCCTCTTAGATACTTTTAGGGTATAGCATCTCACTGTGTAGCCTACTGTATAGTCTAAAACTTTTGTTCCTCCTACCTCAGCCTCTGAAGTGCTAGGATCAACTTCTGTGATGCTAGAAAGACACTTTAAAATAACATTTTCAAAAACAAACAACAAGTGAAGATATATGTATATATATGGAAATTGTTAGTAGAAGTCTGCCTTGCTACAGATAAAAAATATACCACTGGTATCTATGTCTTTCTTACAATATGAACATAATGGTTAGTTTTCTTAAAAACAGAGAGCTTGTTAATCATCTTATCCCAAGAGGGTGAGGAGATAGACAAGAGTGGGTTCTCTAGGCATGGATACTTTTAAGTCTTGTGTCCTGTGTAGCAGACACTTGGAAGCAGTACTCAAAAACTAGAGATGGGCTAACTCTCCGACTGGTTCTTCTGGGAAAGAAGGATGATTCACTATAGACTGTTTTAAAAAACAAATGTATTAGTGGCTGGCTCAGTGGTTAAGAGCATTGACTGCTCTTCATAAGTCCTGAGTTCAATTCCCAGCAACCACATGGTGGTTCACAGCCATCTGTTGTAATGAGATCTGATGCCGTCTTCTGGTTCGTCTGAAGACAGTAACAATGTACTCACATATATAAAATAAATAAATCTTAAAAAAAAAACAAAACAACAACTTTCTTCTCCTCTTCATCTTCCTCTTTTTTTAAAAAAAAAAAAAAATGTAGCTAAGCAATCCAGAGAAAGCAGCCTGGGTATTCCCCAATTGTCTCTGTTTTATCACTGATGTTCCTGCTTTGAGTTCCTGTTCTGACCTTTCCTAATGGTAGACTGTAAGTGTAAGAGGAAATAAAACCTTAAAAAAATGTATTGGTACTTGTAAGCTAATAGATGTTAGTTACAGTTGCTTTTCTATAATATTTGAAGTACATTCTAACTTTTTTAGGTACTGAATATCCGTTTAAAAGTTTTGATGTTAGTCATGGACATCTTTTGCCGAAGAAAACCAGAAGAAAAGAGCACTGTGGGGCACGAGTCATTAAAGGGCCTCATGTCTTTTCAGGAATGGATGACTTTCAAGAGGTACTGAGAACCTATGTATAAGGAAGAAGAGACCTTTTTTTATTTTAAATCATTTGATTGCAAAGAAAGCATTGTGATTGTAATGCTGTTATCTTAATAAATGAAAAATTTCAGCTAAGATCAAATGAATGTAAATAAAATTCCCCCAAAAGATTTTTTTCAATATGACATGGTATTAGTATATAACTATACATTTAAGAGACTTAGAAGCTAAATGAGTGTATGTGAAATACCTCAAGATAAAATTGATGTGTTTCTGAGCAAAACTATATCCTGTATTCCTCCTTTACTTGCTTTCTTCCCCTTGGGACAGTTTCCTCAGTGCAGTTAGCAATAATAAGGTGAGGACTCAGTGGGCTAAGAAGGAAGGTGGTGTAAGTTAACTTACTTATCAGAGGTAGAAGCATTGAAACAGGAGAAAGGGCGTATAAATGATGAGAAAGGTGAACATAAATATTTTACGTCTAATGGTTACTCAACAAATACCTGTTAAACTGAGCTGAGTTCTGAATCTGTGCACTGCAGCAGCTCTGCCTTGGGAGTTATCTAGTTCTTATATTCTGTTATGGTTCTAGCTTTGATTCAGTCAAATGAAGGGAAGGGTAGATTTGTAAATGTTCTCATTACATTTTATATATTTTGTGCTCTTGGTGACAGCACACATGGAGGACAGAAAGACAGCTTACAGAAGTTGGTTCTTTCTTTCCATCATGTGGATTCCAGAGGGCCTGGGGTTTGGTACAGGAGCCTCTGTCACCAGGCTATCTCACAGGCCCCAGAGTGGACTGAAAAGCAGCAAGCTTGAGTGAACTATGTCCTGTAGTTTGGTTTTGGGATGGCGAGATACCATAGCAGTTAAAAGTACTACTGCCATTGCCCAGGACTCAGATTCAATTCCCAGCATCCACATGGCAGCTCACAACCACATATAGCTTCAGTTCTAGGGGTGCTGACATCCTCTTCTGGCCTCTTCAGGCACCAGGCACAGACATGATGCACATACATACTGTAGCCAAAATACTCATACACATAAAATAAAAATAAATACATCTTCAAAAAGAAATGAAAATACTTGCCTTTCTAGTGGCTATTTAGATAACAGGCACAGGTTTCTTCCTGTGTAGTACTTAGAATACTATTTAAGGGTATATTCACAAGTTTGATCTAAAAATAAAGATACCATAGAAATACTTGAACCCCATGCTTATTGCTGTTTTAGTCATTATAGTAGAGAAGTGGGATCAACCTAGTTGCCTATCAACAGATGAATGGGTAATGAAAATTTGGAATATATAAAAATTAATACTAGTCAGTTCTAAAAAAATTTAAGATTTATTTTATGTATATGAGTACACTGTCGCTGTCTTCAGACACACCAGAAGAGGCCATCGGATCCCGTTACAGATGGTTGTGAGCCACCATGTGGTTGCTGGGAATTGAACTCAAGACCTCTGGAAGAGTGGTCAGTGCTTTTAACCACTGAGCCATCTCTCCAGCCCCCAGTTCTAAAAAAATTTAATCACAAAATTTGCGGGAAAATAGAAGGTATAGACTATGCAATGTCTATCTCACAAAATCTTAGAAAAAAACTGTGGGCTCACTGTCATGTGGAATTTAGCCAATAATATCTACATCTATGAAAATATGCATGTATGTACAGTAGAACATGTAGAAAAGAGAATAAGAAAGAACACATATTAGGGGAAGAGGAAGGACAGTACAGGAATGACTTTTCTTTTTTTTTTTTTTTTTCTTTCTTTTTTTTTTTTATTAGATCTTTCATTTACACTTCAGATACCATCCCGTTTCCCCATTCCCCCCCCACTTAGAAAACCCCTATCCCATGCCCCCTTTTCATTTTGCATTTATACATTTTTTTAAGAAATGTTAATCATAGGCTTTATAAGTTTGGTATTGTTCAATCAGAGGTGTAACCCACTACCCAACCTAGATATATCAACTATCTTTGACTGGTGGAGATACATGAACATCTGCTTCCCTGTCTCCCCCCTCTATCTCTCTTTCATCACCTAGCTTCTCCTCTCCTTCTTCTTCTTCTCTTCTTACTCCTTTTCTTCCTCTCAGTACTCCTCCCACCTTAGCTCCTCCTACACATCACCCTTCCTGTTAAAAGGAAACTTTTCTCTCAAAATACAATTAGAGCATAATTATGCCTATTTGTACCAGTGAGGTACAAGATAGTCCTAATACCCAGTCCATCCTTTTGTTGACTAACCAGCACCTCTGTCATCTATCCTAACTAAAACACTTAGTTCTGAACCTGGCTTTTTCCTTGGCTTTAGGATGAATGTCAGCTGATGACCATACACTCAGATCTTTTCTCTCAAAGTAAATAGCTATAAGTTTTCAACCCCATCAGAAATCCAGAATGACTGAGTTGACTATAATTGTGGGAAGCACAAAGCATAGCTTCTAAAACTTAGCCAATTTATAGAGACCTCTGAACACCTGGACACTCGCTCTACTTCAAAACGTTGGAGCATCTGTTCTTCTGCCTTCTGGCCCAGGATCATCTGACAGACCTTAGTGCTGCAGAATTATTAAGGGCTGATTACTCTGTCTAGGCAGATATAATCAGTCGACTATTCTGCAAGAGTGTCCTTTTCTGGACAGTAATTTGTCTGTAGAAGGAAAGTGGCAATTCTTGCCTAGTGGCTGTCTCACCACAACTGGAGTAACTCCAAGGATGCTCAATTTCTTCTTAGAATTTAACATAGGAAGCTGTCCGGAGCAGACAGGTCTCTAATGAAAATGAACATTAATACTGAAATGTTTGTCATGTCAATTCTAAGGATTTCTGATGTTTTGAAAACCAGCTATCCATGTAAGGTAATCTGGACTGTTGCCTGTTAACTCCACTCAGCTATTTCTAAATAAAACATAGAGAACACCCTTATAATAAACTCCAAGTCATGAATTTGCTATAGTCCCTTAACTCACAGGCTGACCATCCCAAATCAGTTAAAAAAGTTAAAGAAGGACTGGGTCTAAGCTTTGTATTCCTAAGTGTGTTATACTGGTACAATGCCTATGAGAGTAACAATATTCATCTCACTCTTATATCACTAAGAAGCTCATGCCAATGAAAACCTTAAAATTTGTAAACAAAGTAAATTGGTGCCATTTAAGAATTTATATCTTCATCTTGATATTAATTATACAGATTTCTACTAATAGGTTATGGCTATGCAATAAACCCTAGCTAATCCTCTCTATTCCGACAAAACCACTACTTTTCCCTAGGGAGACAGCCCAACATTTACCACCTTAGTCCCCATGCCCAGGGAATAGGGGCGCTGACTCATCATTAGCTTCTTCAAGCTGATTATGGGCGTTGAGATATTAGAAGAGGAGTGGGGGGGGAGAGCAAGTTGACAATCCTCTGATGCTGTGTCTTCGCTGCCTCCAGATGGAATTCACGGACCTCAGAGGTTTGAGCAGGTCTGCCCAGCTTGCTTGTTGAGTAGATACACCAAGGCTGATCATTCTGCAATATACAATTCTCAAAACAAATTTTAGTATCAAGATAGTTTTTTTTTTTAAAGAGGGCTGACATTTTATTAAGAATGTTGGTTCTAACCGCTTTTCTATTTTTCCCCTCTTTTATTGGATATAATATTTACATTTCAAATTTTATCCCCTTACCATATTTCCCCCACCACCCAGGAACCCCTTATCCCATCCCCCCTCCTCCTGCCTCTATGAAGGTGTTACCCACCTACCCCCAGCCTCCCTCCCCACCCTCAGATTCCCCCCCTCAGTGCTCAGCCTTCAGGGTACCAATGATCTTGTCTCCCACCTATGCCCAACAGGGCCATCCTCCCCTACATATACAGCTGGAGTCATGTGTCTCTCCCTATGTGCACCTGGGCTGGTGGTTTAGACCCTGGGGAGCTCTGGCTGGTTGGTATTCTTGCTCTCCTCACAGGGCCACCAGCCCGTATGGTTCATGGTTCCCTCAATTTACTCTCTAACTCCTCCATTGGGAACTTTGATCAGATTAATGGATAGCTGTGGGTATCTGTCTCTGGGTATGTCCGACTCTGAGAGACCTCTAAGGAGACAGCCTTATCAGGCTGCTGTCAGCTTTCCCATCCTGACATCCCTATCAGCGTCTATTTTTGGTGACTGCCTATGGAATGAATACCCAGACACAATGGTCTCCCTACAACCCCCCCTTATGATTCTGACCCACACTTTGTCTCCATATTTGCTCCCTTGGTTATTTAGTTACTCCTTCTAAGAAAGACCTAGGCATCCTCACTTGTTCTTTCTTCTTCATGAGCTTCGTGTCTTCTGGTAGTTGAATCTTTGTTGTTTCAAACTTTTGGGCTAATCTCCGCTTATCAGTGAGTAAATACCATGTGTGTTCTTTTGTGATTGGGTTACCTCACTCAGGATGATATTTTCTAGATCCATCCATTTACCTAAGAATTTCTCGAATTCATTATTTTTAATAGCTGAGTAATATTCCATTGTGTAAATGTACCACATTTTTTTGTATCCATTCCTCTGTTGAAGGGCATCTGGGTTCTTTCCAGCTTCTGGCTATTATAAATAGGGCTGCTATGAACATAGTGGAGCATATGTCTTTGTTATTTGTTGAGGCATTTTCTGGGTATATACCCAGAAGTGGTATAGCTGGGTCCTCAGGTAGTGCTATGTCCAATTTTCTGAGGAACCGCCAGACTGACTTCCAAAGTGGTTGTACCAGCTTGCAACCCCACCAACAATGCAGGAGTGTTCCTCTTTCTTCACATCCTCGCCAGCATCTACTATCACCTGAGTTTTTGATCTTAGCCATTCTGACTGGTGTGAGGTGGTATCTCAGTGTTGTTTTGATTTGCATTTCCCTGATGACTAAGGATGTTGAGCATTTCTTAAGGTGCTTCTCGGCCATTCGAGTTTCCTCAGTTGAGAATTCTTTGTTTAGCTCTGTACCCCATTTTTTAATGGGGTTATTTTGTTGTTTGGCGTCTAATTTCTTGAGTTCTTTGTAAATATTAGATATTAGCCCCCTATCAGATGTAGGATTGGTAATGATCTTTTCCCAATCTGTTGGTTGCCATTTTGTCTTGTTGACAGTGTCCTTTGCCTTACAGAAGCTTTGCAATTTGATGAGGTCCCATTTGTCGATTCTTGATCTTAGAGCATAAGCCATTGGTGTTCTGTTCAGGAACTTTTCCCCTGTGCCTAGGTATTCGAGGGTCTTCCCCAACTTCTCTTCTAATATTTTCAGTGTACCTGGCTTTATGTGAAGGTCCTTTATCCACTTGGAGTTGAGCTTTGTGCAAGGAGATAAGAATGGATTAATTTGCATTCTTCTACATGTTGACCTCCAGTTGAGCCAGCACCACTTGTTGAAAATGCTGTCCTTTTTCCACTGGATGAATTTAGCTCCCTTGTCAAATATCAAGTGACCATAGGTATTCGGGTTCATTTCTGGGTCTTCAATTCTGTTCCATTGATCGTCCTTTCTGTCTCTGTACCAATACCAAGCAGTTTTTATCACTACTGCTCTGTAGTACAGTTTGAGGTCCGGAATGGTGATTCCCCCAGAGGTTCTTTTATTGTTGAGAATAGTTCTCGCTATCCTAGGTTTTTTGTTATTCCAAATGAATTTGTAAATTGCTCTTTCTATCTCTATGAAGAATTGATTTGGAATTTTGATGGGTATTGCATTGAATCTGTAGATTGCTTTTGGCAGGATAGCCATTTTTACTAAATTAATCTTGCCAATCCAGGAGCATGGGAGATCTTTCCATCTTCTGAGATGTTCTTCAATTTCTTTCTTGAGAGACTTGAAGTTCTTGTCATACAGATCTTTCACTTGCTTTGTTAGATTCACTCCAAGATAATTTATTTTATTCGTGGCTATTGTGAAGGGTGTCATTTCCCTGATTTCTTTCTCTGCCTGTTTATCCTTTGAGTAGAGGAAGGCTACTGATTTGTTTGAGTTGATTTTATATCCAGCCACATTGCTAAAGTTGTTTATCAGGTTTAGGAGTTCTCTGGTGGAAGTTTTAGGTTCACTTAAGTATACTATCATGTCATCTGCAAATAGTGAAATTTTGACTTCTTCCTTTCCTATCTGTATCCCTTTGACTTCCTTTTGTTGTCTAATTGCTCTAGCTAAGACTTCCAGTACTATATTGAATAGGTAAGGTGAGAGTGGGCAGCCTTGCCTAGTCCCTGATCTTAGTGGGATTGCTTCAAGTTTCTCTCCATTTAGTTTGATGTTGGCTACTGGCTTGCTGTATATTGCTTTTACTATGTTTAGATATGGGCCTTGTATTCCTGATCTTTCCAAGACTTTTAACATGAAGGGATGTTGAATTTTGTCAAATGCTTCATGAATGACTTTTCAGTTTACATGGTGGATAACTGCAGAAAATGTATTTGATAGTGAAGGTGTAAAATCCATATGAAGCACCACAACTTTTCTTTCAAAGGGCCAATGCTAACTGTTTAGAACAGCAGTTCCAACCTCCCTAATGCTGCAGCAGTGTCATACAGTCCTCATGTTGTGGTGGCCCACAGCCATAAAATTATTTTTGTTACTTAAAAACTGTAAAAATAACTGTAAAATTTAATAACTGTAAAATTTCTCTTGTTATAAATCATAATGTAAATAGTTTTTGGAGATAGAAGTTTGCAAAAATTAAATAAAAAGAAAAATCAAAAAAAAAAAAAAAAAAAAAGATCTTGCCCACATGTTGAGAACCACTGGTTTAGAAGTTTGAGATGTAGACTTTGAGTCTGGTTAATTTCAGTGTATAATTTTTTTATTTTTAAATTTTTATAATAAAGTTTTAAAAATTGAAGGCTGGGGCTGAAGAGGTGGCGCAGTGATTTTTAAGAGCACTTGTTTTTGCAGGGGAGTTTGGTTCAATTCCCAGCACCCACATAGTGGCTCTTAACCATTCAAAACTCTAGTTCCATGGAATCTGACCCCTTTTCTGATATCTAAGGTCTCCAGACACTCACATGATATACAGCCATTCATACGGGTAAAAGAGTCATACGTATATTAAATAAATATGAAAATTGTTAAAGTTTATGCCCAGATTAGTTTGTGAGATTCAATAATGCCACATTGCCTTGGGAGAGGTCAGTCAACATTTTGTGTTGAAAAGTTGTGAGAAGATTGGGTCTGAAGAGGCCTCTCTTCATTTGTTATCTGACCTGGCCCCTGCCGGTCAGTCAACAGGGTCTGCAAGAAAGAGAGAGAGAGTGTGTGGGGATGGAGAGTCGAAGAATGGAGACAAGACAGGGTATCTGATCAAGTCCCGTTTATTGAAAGGCAATTGTAGGTATAAAAGCACAAGCAGGGGACTGCAGCTGAAGACACTTTACCACATACGCCTTGTAGCTGTGGACACTAAACAACAAAACAAGATATGTCTGAGTGTGCTCAGCTGTTGTGGGTTGTCGAAAAACAAGTCTCTTGTCAGGGTATATGGCTTGAGATGGCTGCAAAGATGATGGCTGCTTTTTGCTAGGACTTGGCTCCCATCAGTCATCCATCATTCCCAGCCCTCCTCCTCTCCTCACCTGCTAATGTGCACCAAGCTGCTTCTGTTCCATGATAAGAGCTTTCATATTACTACCTGTTTGTTTTCCTACATGTAATAGATTTCTAGAATGTGCTGCTTGTAAGTAAAGTAACCTTACTTTCTAAGTAACTCGGCTCCCTTCCTGATGCTTATATAATATGCCCAGAAATAATTAGTTATCAAGAAAGTGCTTTCAAGCAAATTACTGTCTGTTTTATACTTTAATCGGTAAAATGAAAGTCTATAAGGTTTCCTCTTGAAGATAGATGCCTGTATGCACTAACATTTTAAATGTCTGTTGACACAGGCTATAACCAAAAGCTTATTATTAAGTAGGAAACTCAAGATTAAACTATATTATCAACTATGTCAGTTAACTGGCTGTAATGAGAGAAACTTTGTGTGTATACAAGTGTATGTGTCTGTGTGTATTCATGTATGGTACACAGTGCATGCATATGAAGTGTGTCTCAGGAGCTGTGCACCTTCTTTGAGTCAGGGTATCTCATTTGGCTTAGAACTTTTTGATTAGGCTGGCTAGCTAGCCAGAGAGCCCCAAGAATCTGCCTGTGTCCACCTCTCCAACAGTAGAAATATAGGCAAAAACCACCATGTCTGATTTTTTTTTTTTTTTACATAGGTTCTGGGACTCAAACGTAGATCCTAATGCTTATGCCTCATTCACTTTACTGACTAAGCATCTCTCCAGCCCAGAGAGTTTCTTATGATTCCAGGAGCATGCAAGAGCCCAAGTAAAGGGTGGTACCAGCATAGTGGGATATTTCTGTGACAACCTGACCATGTTTTGGGGAGGACTTTGGAACTTTGGGCTAAAAGAGCTATTGGGTGTTAAGAGCTCTGTGGGATGTTCTGTAGGAGCTTAGAAGATAACGTTGAGAACAGTGCTAACGATGGAGGCCTGCCTGGCTTGTGAAATTTCAGAGGGAAGATTAAAGATTTATCAGGGTTATTGCAGTTTTGATTGTGAAGATTCTGAGTCTTACCTACTCTCTCATCAGCCTTTGCTGGCTTTTTATAGTCTCTCATTCCCACAATTTCAAGAGGTGACCGACACTGAAGGGCATAGAGTCTTTTAAAGGGCAAGGCACACAGAATAAATCATACTGCATACACTGAAATGGGAAGCTAAATAATTTTAGTCATTACCTTTGCCTTTACTTATTACTGTAAATTGGGTCAGGTTTTTGTTCAATGAAGTACTGTGAGCATTTCTTGTATCCTAAGGTTATTTTTCTATAACATGATTTCATTATGTCTGTGTAATATTCTACTGCCTTAATGCATCATAGCATTGTTTATTGGTTTCCTAGTTTTGTATATGTTAAGAGTTTCCCTTTTAAAGTGATTTGCAGTAATTATTGTAAATAAAATGTTGTGTATGCTTCCCTGTTCTTAAATTAATTCTGAAAAGTCAAAATTCTGTATCTCGCAGTAAAATAGCTATTTATTTTTGTGGTGTTGAGGATTGATCCCTTGAACATTGCCCACCACTAGGGTAGGGTTTGACACGTTGAACTGCAGCCCTGGTGTCAGGGTGGGTGTTTTAAAGTTTTAAAGTTTATGACTTATTTGTCAGCAATACATGAGAGCCTATACTTTATAGTGCCTTTGTCAAACTAAGTTCTAGTATGAAATTTAAAGCCTTTTATAATTTTATTTTTAAAGTATAATCAAAAGAAAAAAGACTCCCTTGCAGCCAGTAGTAATAATAAACAAGACTACAGTTAAGTGAGTAGAATCAGTATGTCTAATCTTGAGTACTATTAGTGGCCAATTTATATTGCTTTCAAGGTGTATGTGACTATGTCTTAGTACCTACTGATATTTTATATCTTACATTGAAGTGAATTTTCTATTACAGTACAGAAAACCAGGGAAAAAGTGGAAAGTTATGACTCAGGAGTTTATTAACCAGCACACAGTGGAACACAAAGGAAAACAGATCTGTAAATACTTCCTGGAAGGGAGATGTATTAAGGTAAATGTTAACTTAAAGGGTTTGATAGATCATTCTAACTTTCAAAGTAATCTTTGGAATTTAGTCCTTTGGGGAATGATTTTTTTTTTCTTTCATTGCTCATAGTTGTAATAATGCTAAGTTTTTAAAATGTACCTTGTGTGAAATTACTATACAGGCACATTTAATACTATTCTGAGAAGTGTTCAATTGGTAGAAAACAGATATTACTTGACAGGTATGTTAACATTTGTGACAGATACAGTTGTGACTTCTGACAGTGCAGCATATATCTTCATGGTCTAGCTGATGCATGGTAGTTTAATCTTTATAGCTGGCTTACTAATAAGTTGTTGCTAGACATGAGATCAGGAGGTTAAATAAATTCCCATGCTACAGCTAAAAATGGTGGGTACTGGTGGGATACTGGCAGAATGCTTAGGGGAGGATGTCAGAGGGATTATCTGCATCATTTGTAGCTCATTATCTAAAATTAAAGATAATGACCAGAAGGAACAGATGGAGAGAGTATAACTAAATTCTTTCTGCTTTGTTTGTTTGTTTAAACAGGGAGATCATTGTAAATTTAATCATGATGCAGAATTGGAGAAGAAAAAGGAGGTCTGCAAATATTACTTACAGGGATATTGTACCAAAGGAGAGAACTGTATTTACATGCATAATATCCTTTATACAAGTTATATATTAACCAATATACTGATATTTTGTCATTGTGGTTTTTTTAAAAAGTTATAAATACAATCTAGAGATCCTAGCTTGGTTTTAAATTAAAAGTGAGACACACACACACACACACACACACACACACACACATAAATCCAGTCTTGACACTCTCTGTGCTTAAGATGGGCAAAGTGCCCAGGAATACAGGAATACTTTTCTTTATAACCCAAGAGAATGGAAAACCTTATTGTGATTAAAAAATAGAAACAATAAAGGAAAGGACTACAAATTTGACTACATGCAAGTTTAAATTTTTTATAACAAAAACCTACAAACTAAAGAAAATATTTAAATGTGGGAAAATATTTATTTATATAACTTAGAAAGAAGAAATGCCATTGCTGTAAGAATTTCTTAAAGATTAAGAAGATTGGGAGCAGGAGAGAAAGATGATTCACAGGAGAATTGATTAAAAATCAAATAGAAAGATGCTTTTTGTCACTCATAGTAAGAGGAATATAATTAAAGCCATACCAGGATAACAGCCAGCAGATTCTCAAAAGCCTCCTTTGCTAACAAGGTTGTGATAAGAGAAACACACTTGGATTTTCTTGATGGGTGTTGGGGACCGCACTAGCCCCAAGTTGGGGCGGCCAAAATAAATGTTGCAGCCCAGGCAAAATGTTGAGGCCCGGGCCGACCCACGTTTGGGCGGCCACTGTATCCCGGCCCAAGCTGCTGCTCCGGTCTGCGGGTCGGGCTTCAGCAAGAGCGAGGGTGATGGCAGATTCTACCTAATCTGAGATTCGTCTCTGATGATCCCTCTATAGTCTCTGATCTCAGTCTATATATTCTCTGATCTCTGGTTCTGTCTTCTATAGTCTGACTTCTAAGCCACGCCTCTAAGTTACACCTTTAATCATGCCCTTAGGTCTTGTCTCTAACTCTGATCTCTATAATCTCACACACCTTTAATCTCAAGATATCTAAACCAAGATTATCAGAGTGTTCTCAGCTGTTGTAGGCTATTGTAATTGAAATCTCATGTCAGGGTATATGGCTCAAGATGGCTGCAAAGCTGATAGCCGCTTTCTGCTAAAAGTCGGCCCCCAACAGATGGGGACATCACAGTGGCACACCTTTATCTGTTGTGCTGTTTGTCCTCTAAAGGAGTCTCTATGATATTTAGATATCTGGCAGTATATCTCATTTTTTTTGTTAAAATATAATTTGTCTTAGCCAGGAAAATACAAATGCATTGATATAATTCTTTAAAAAAACAGGTACTAAATTATGCTTTTAAAAATTTCTGTTCTGTTCTTAGGGCTTCATGTCATGTGTAAATAAATGATACTGTATTTCATTCAATCTCATTTTTATTATATGATTTTGCTGTTTGTTCTGGTTGTTTGTTTGTGTGTTTTTTGTTTTTGAGACAGAGTTTTCACTGTATATCCCTGACTGGCCTTATACTTACTGTATTGCCTAAGACTGCCTTGAATTCCTTGGCCTTATAGCATTATACCTTGGGCCTAGAATGGTGGCTCAGTAAAGTGCTTGTTGTGCGAGCATGAGGAAGCTGAATTCAGATCTCCAGCACCCATGTACAAGTTGGGTGCAATGTCATGTGTGTGTAACCCTAGTGCTAGGGGATGGACAGAGACAAATCCCCAGAGGTCACTGGCCAGCCAGTGTAGCTGAGTGATGAGCTCCAGGTTCTGTGATAAACTCTGTCTCAAAAATTAAGGGTGAAAATGATAGAGGAAGACACTCAGTGTTGACCTCTGATTGCCACATGCACAGGCAGGTGTGCACACACAGATCCACACACACAATTACCCTTGATTTTACTTGATTTGTTCCTTAATATTTTTGTTTATGTGAATTTCCTTGCAAGTTCTATCATAGTGGAGCGAAGTGCTACCAAGGAGACAAGTGTAAGTTTTCCCATGATGATCTGACTAAAGAAACAAAGAAACTTTTGGACAAAGTAAGTAGTGTTTTTATACCATTGATTATTTGTTAGATCTCATATTTTCTCATATTTTACTTAAATCATATCTTATAAAGAATATTTTATTAATTTGTTAAAATTGAACTCTTATAGGTTTTGTTAATATAGTTTATTGTAAAGTAGAATTATTGGCCTAGGAATTTGAGAATATTTTAATCTGATCAGAATCTATTTTATTCTGACACTGAAAAATTTTTTTACTTTGACCAATATTCCAAACTGTTACAAAGGATTAGGGTTTTCTAGGTTCTTGGGATTTTTAATCCAAAGGTTGAAAATAAGGGGTCATAATGTGTCCTCGGAGGGCCAAAAATGTGTGTCAGGTCCCCTGCAGTAGAGTTACAGATGTTTGTGAGCTGCCATGTAGATGATGGGTCCTTTGAAAGAGTAGCCGGTGTTCTTAACTACTGGACATTGGTCCAGCTCTTAGGTCTATATTTTGCTTTAGTTCATATAATAGCTTTTTTTTTTTTAGATTTATTTATTTATTTTATGTATGTGAGTGCACTGTAGCTGTCTTCAGACTCACCAGAAGAGGGTATTGGATCCCATTACAGATGGTTGTGAGCCACCATGTGGTTGCTGGGAATTGAACTCAGAACTTCTGGAAGAGCAGACAGTGCTCTTAACCACTGAGCCATCTCTCCAGCTCATATAATAGCTTTTTTATTGCTTATATCTCTTCCCATAATACATTGGATTTCAATCATATATACACCCAGTTATGTATAAGCATAAATAAGATGGTAAACAGAATTCTCCTTAAAAGTTTACTTGAAAGACAGTTTGCTTTGATTTTCATGGTACCTAAAACCAGTTGATACAGGATCACTCCTTCTATTTTTCATATTAAACATTGAGAATACACTTGAATAATAAAAGCTGTCTAAATTTGATTGTTACTAGGAGTGGAGACATCTATTATTGTTCAGAGATGAGAGTATATGTGGCCAAGCAGATGGGAATCCTAGGGGTTTCTGAAGTTGCAAGTTTCTTATTTGGAGATGGTTATGTATGTGTAATACATGCAGGTGAAGGAGCTAGGCTGCCAGGTGCTTTATTTTGTGTGTGTGTGTGTGTGTGTGTGTGTGTGTGTGTGTGTGTGTGTGTTTGAGAGAGAGAGAGAGAGAGAGAGAGAGAGAGACCAAGACTCTGTCTCTGTGTGTCTGTGATGTGTATCAAAACCAAAAAGGATCTAGACTAAATTATATCCTATATTTGGTTGCTATAAAAACCATTCTGAAATTCATTCTGTATATTGAAAAGAGTTACTTACTTCTGATTCATTTAAACTTTAGTGTTAATTTTTTTCTTTTTATAAAAGTGTGCTGAGATCTTTAGTTTTAACTGTGAGGAAGAAAGCTCATTCTGAAGCACTAACCTTTACAATTGTTAGGTGCTGAATGCTGATGGAGAACTTGTAAATGAAGATGAAAGAGAATTAGAAGAACTCAGAAAGCGTGGCATAACTCCTCTCCCCAAGCCACCCCCGGGAGTCGGGCTTCTCCCAACCCCATCAGAGCATTTTCCCTTTTCTGATGCTGAAGACGATTTTAAAACAGATCTTTCTGATGAAACAAAGAAAATTCCATCTCTTTTTGAAATAGTTGTAAAACCTACTGTGGATTTAGCACATAAAATTGGGAAAAAGTAAGTTAAGCATCAAAATGGCAGCACTTTCCCCTAAATGCATTAAGATACCAGGGAGTATTCCAAGTCACTTACATGGTTAGACATAGGCAAAGCAGCAGTTGCCTGCCTGGTGTGAGGTTGCTCCATATCTTTTCTCTTTGCTCTTACCCTTCTTTCCTGTCCCAGTGATTTCCTCTGCAGAATTTTTGCACAACTTTAGACATTGTCATATAGTAACTCCAGGGGCATTGCCAGGGGGTGGATTTGACATTCTTTCCTGCTGGTTATGAGCTTGCATTTTCAAATGGTTGATACTGTCTCCAGTACATTTGGTTCTTTCTGAGGGTGTTTCCTAAGGTATTGGAGGAACCCCTCAGGCTGAGCTGCATTTAATTTAAAGTTTCTAACTAGGCCATTTCAGCCTTAATCCCATTCTTTAGTGCGTGTATACCCAGCTCTTCTTCTAATCCTGAATGCTCGGGAAGGAACCCCACAACTAACGTGATCCAGTAAGAGTATTTCAGTTAAAGTTAAGAAGAAAACCAGACGTGGTAGTAAATGTGCTTGTAATGTCAGAACATGGGAGCTGTGAGGTGTCCTGGTTAGTTTTTGATCAACTTGACACAAGCTAGAGTCATCTGGGAACAGGAAACCTTAGAGAAAAGGCCTCAATTAGATTGGCCTGTAGGCAAGATTGGAAGAACATTTTTTTGATTAATGATAGATGTGGGAGGGCCCATCCCGCTGAGGATGATGGCACCCGTGGGCAGGTGAACCTGAGCTGTATAAGAAAACAGGCAGAGGAAGCTATGGGGCAAACCAGTAGTAGGCAGTGTTCCTCCATCGTCTCTGTTTCAGGTCCTTTTTTTTTTTTTTTTTTTTTGGTTTTTTCGAGACAGGGTTTCTCTGTTAGCTTTGGCTGTTCTGGAACTCACTCTGTAGACCAGGCTAGCCTTGAACTCAGAAATCCACCTGCCTCTGCCTCCCAAGTTCTAGGATTATCAGGTCCTATCTTGAGTTTCTGCCCCAGCTTTCTTTCCTTCATGATGAAATGAGTATAAGATACAGTAAACCTTTTCCTCCCCAGGTTGCTTTTGGTTGCAGTGTTTATCACAGCAGTAGAAAGGAAACTGGGATAGAGGCAAAAATAGGAAGATTGTGAGTTTAAGGCCACTCTGGACTATATACTGGGACTTTGTTGCAAATTTTAAGAGGACAGAAGTAACCACCATTTTGCTAATATTATATATCATATTCTAATCAGTGAACTAAGAGAAAGTTGTAAATACATCATTACAAATGTAGTGGGAGACATAACTGGGCAGTTTCTCTCAATAAAAAAATGAATTGACAAAACTATTAGGTGTAATAAATAAGGAAGTCTTATGTATGCCAGCAGTATTGGAAATCATGATTAGAGCTGTATGTTTAGATAGCAGAATTTTAATTTGGTTGTAGAGAAGCCAGTGTATACCCAGAAAAATAGAGACTCCTAGTGCTAGGATTCAAGGTGCCTTTTATTTATCTTTGTAGTTTTTTTCCCAAACAGCTAGTAAGAAAACCATATCTGAAATGAAAGCAGGAGACACATGTTTTTCTACCTGCCAATGACATGGAATAATTAATTTCTTAAATACACAGGTTTCTAAGTGAACATAAAATATCATACGTAGATAGTATCTATGAATATAATGTTTCTGTATCTTCATTTTGAACTGAAAAATGCTATTTTTTGTTCATTTGTTTGTTTTGTATCTATAGACCACCAGCATTTTACAACAGTACCTCACCACAAGAACCAGAGTTTGAGGAAAGCAGTCACTGTCCACAGCATATGTACAGTTCTGAGTCAAGTCCAGGTCCAGAATCTAATGTTCCTCAAGGATGTGACAGTCCTGTGAGGCACCCAGGCTCCCCTGGACACCACCCATGTGTAGGACCTCCTGGTGCACCAACGCAAGAGAACCCGTCTTTGCTACACGGTTCATCTGAAATTGTAGGTCCTCATAGTCAAACTGGAGGGCTTGTTCAGCTGGATACACTGCCAAGTATGGGTGGAGCTTATCATTCCCCAGGCTTTCCAGGACACGTGATGAAAGTCCCTAGAGAGAGTCACAGCTCTCCAGCTTCATTGTACCAGCAAATGCCTAGTGAGGTTCAACTCAGTGCTGACGCTGAGTCCGTGCAAGGCTCAGCCGAATTTTACGATAATTACTATCCACAGCATGCTGCACATAATTTTCAACCACCTGATAACTCTGCTGGTAAGATTACTGATGGAAGCAACTCATTTCTTAAAATGCTAAGACTTTCTTTTCATTAAAAGCATGCATTTTTAAATTAAGTAAAATTGATAAAATTGAAACCTTGAAATGTTTTCAGTTTCTTTAAAACTATAGAAACAAAACTTTAGCTAACTTTTCTTATATATTTTTTTCATTTTTTTATTGGATATTTACATTTCAGATTTTATCCCCTTACCCCATTCCCCTCCTACCCAGGAATCCCCTATTTCATCCCCCCTCCTCCTGCTTCTATGAGGATATGCCCCCACCTACTCCCCCACTCCCACCTCCCCACCCTCAAATTCCCCCACACTCGGCGTCCAGCCTTCATGGGACCAAGGATCTCCTCTCTCACCTATGCCCAACAAGGCCATCCTCCCCTACACACACAGCTGGAGTCATGGGTTCCTCCCTGTGTGCTCCCAGGCTGGTGGTTTAGACCCTGGGGAGCTCTGGTTGGTTGGTATTGTTGCTCTCCTCATGGGGCCACAAACCCTTTCAGCTCCTTCAGTCTTCTAACTCCTCCATTGGGAACCCCTTGATCAGATCAGTGGTTAGCTGTGAGCATCAGCCTCTGAATATGTCAGACTCTGGCTGACCTCTAAGGAGACAGCTATATCAGGCTCCTGTCATCATGCACTTCCTGACATCCACATCAGCATCTACCTTTGGTGACTGCACATGGGATGGATACCCAGGTGGAATGGTCTCCAGATGGTCCCTCCTTCAGTTTCTGTCCCACACTTTGTCTCCATATTTGCTCCCTTGAAGCAATAAAGCTTTCAATAATATTTTAAAACAAAATTTAAAACAATAGAATTTAAGTTAAAAAAATATTTAATTATACAACAACTTAGGAATCCAATGTGATGATTTGGCAGTTCTGTGTCTTACACTTTGGTGGAGTTTGAGCTCACAGTGTCTCTTCTGTTGTGTCTGTAGATGAGCTGTGGCATGAAGAATTTGCACAGCAGCAGCCTCCCATTGTTCATGACTCATCACACCTCGGGAGTGGGCCCAATTCCAGCAGTAGTGTGACAAGTCACTGCCCTCTGCCTGCTTCAGGGCTCCCTCCTGCAGTGCAGAGAGCTCTTTTCAACCCTTTGACTCAGAGATACCAAGAAGATGAAGAACCAGCTGTCACCCAGCCTCATAGAACATCAAGCAAGGAAGAAGGTTTAATAGCTCTGTACCTTTTGAAATCAGTTAAAATGTGAAAATGAGTTTCTCTGCCCTGTTCATGTCCAGTAGACCTTGTAGCCCTCCCCTTAGAGTTATTTCTGACTGCAGTTACAGGCTTCAAATAACGGTGGCGAATGTTCTGTTCATACATAAGCATAAATAAGACGATAAATAGAGTAGTCTCCCTAATACTTTACATGAACAATATAATTTACCTTAACTGTGTATGTACCTAAAACCAATTGGTGAAAGATTAGTTCTTTTATGTTTCATACTAAACACTGAGAATACGCTTGAATAGAAATGTTTAACATTTATTGCTACTAGAAGTGGAAAATTTGGTACTATTGTTCAAGGGTGAGAATACAAGTAGCCAAGTAGATGGGGTTCCTTTTAGTGATTATACTAAGTTCAGAAATAGTATGTGTTTGTAATCTTAATAAAGGTCAAATATGAATGCTTTGTTTTTAACCATAAGCTTTTGTCTCTATTTAGATGATACAGTTAACTGGTATTCCAGTAGTGAAGAGGAAGAAGGAAGTGGTGTCAAGTCAATACTGAAGACATTACAGAAACAAGCAGGAACTCTAGGAAATCAGCAACACCTTCCCACAGAGCTCAGCATTCCTACTGATCCAAGACTTGCTAAAGAGAAAAGGAAAGGAAATCAAGTGGTTGACCCAAGACTTCGGACTGTCCCAAGGCAAGATAATAGAAAGCCACATGAGTCTGTCCCAGTAGATCTTAGACTTGTGTGGGATCCCAGGAAATTCAGAGGGAATGGAGGTGCTCCTGGGGGCTCTTCAGCTAGTGGAGCAAAGTTTGACTTACGTCATACAAATGCTGGTGCAAATCACAAACCCAAAAGAAGATATGATGATGATGAAGACAAAGAGAGAGAACTGAGAGAAAAGGCCTTCTTAATACCTTTGAATTCTTCACCTGGTGTAATCCTCCAGGATCCAAGGTCACAGTTAAGACAGTTCAGTCATATTAAAATGGACGTTATTCTAAACAAACCCAACTTTGCAAAACACATTGTGTGGGCTCCAGAAGACTTACTTCCAGTACCTTTACCTAAACCTGATCCAGTATCTTCAATCAATTTACCTCTGCCCCCACTTATAGCTGACCAGAGGCTCAATAGATTATGGAATACAAAGAGTGATCATCGGGGTGCCCTGTCCCTTGATCCAGCATCAGCAGTCAAAGCCAAAATGAGTGTAACACAGAGAGAGGGCTGCTTAGAGCAGGCTGGAGACTCAATCAGTTCAGGAGGTAAACTAGGAGACCCTCGGCTGCAAAAGAATTTTGATCCTAGGCTCCATAGACTGCCCAATACAGAGTCTCATCAAGTGGCTATAAAGGACTCACATTCATCAAGGAGTGCCCTGCCCTTAGCCAGATGGAACCCTGCTTTGTCACAGCCCTCAACAGCAGCACCTGTTAATGTTGCTCCTGTGACTCTTCCTCTGTATGCCCCCAAACTCTCTTCAGATGGCCTCCCACCAGGAGCTTCAAGTTCAGTTCTTAGTGGCATTAGCTTGTATGATCCTAGGGACAAGGGCTCACTGTCTGCAGCAGAGCTGTCGGCCATTGCTTCAGAAGAAAATACAGAGAACCAGGAGAGTGGCTTAAAAAATAGTGATAAAAACCAACCTTCCCCTGGAGAAGTGATCGCACCACAAAACACTGCTGCAGACATTGAAGTCCCTCTTGATGGGCCAGTCGACACACAGGCAGACATTCCCAGGAGTACTGATAAGGTTCAAGTCCCTGCTGTGCACAGTCTTCCTATTCTGGCCTTAACAGGCTTAATTAGACCTCCATACAGTGATCCAAGGCAGGCAAGAGAGCCAGGAGAGGCAAGCCCGACCCCAGATGATGATCCTAGTGAAGAAGCAGATGACAAATCTCTGAAGGAGGTTTTTAAGACATTTGATCCAACCGCATCACCGTTTTGTTAGCTGTCGTGTAATTAAGCTGTTCTCACGCTGACTATCACAGTTCTCTGCTGTTTTGTAACTTGTTTACCTCTATAGTTTATTTATTTTTTAAATTATAAACATTTTTCAGCTGCTAGTATCAGAACCACATGAACTTATATCCTCTAAAGTCTGTGGTATTTTATATAATATTTTTATAACTTCAAGAGACTGTAGAATAGAAATACATATCATGTTAGCTTTAGTAAAAGTATTTTTATTGTTAAAAGTGAACCATCATGAACGCAACACTCAGCCTGAGTATATGCCAGTTGTCTTTCTTAATCATTGTTTAGGTTAACAATTACCACTTTTATATGGTTGTTTAGTTTCAAGCAATATGATACACATTACTTTTGAGAATCAGTATTTTAACTAGGATCCTTTCTGTCAGCACAAAACTGATTAGTGTATAACGCCAACTGCTACGTAAAATGCAAGGTGAAAACATTAAAAACCATGATTAGCTCAGCTCGTGTTTAAGGGCATCACTTTATTAGCATTGGCAATACTGTTGGTGTACATGAAGCACTTGAATGTTGTATCTTTTAAAAGTATTTTATTGTACACTGTATCATAGAAGCTGAAGGAATATAAATAAATGTTTTGCTATAGTAAAAAATTTCCAGGTTCTCTAACAGAACTTTTAAAATTTAAGTTTTCATATTAAATAGTTAAGAGTTTATTGCTGTATCACATTGTGATGTTTATGTATTTCAGTGTTTTGTCTTTAGCAGCATAATTTTTATCTCTTTCAAATGATGTAACTGCAATAATTGTGCTCATCATGACTGTGGCAATTTTTAACAGAATTTTCAAAGTGAGCCCATAGTAATTATTATGCTGATAATGTTTTAAATGTCTAGATTCTATATTTTTTTTCTTGCATAGCAAAAACAAAACAACAAAGACAAAAATCACTCCATTGAGATGGCAGGTATATTCCATTGTATATGGTTCTAATAAACAACATTTTAGATCTCACACGACTGGTTCTATAACAGGGATTGCCTGTGTTTTAATTATTTAATGTCCCCATAGTTTAGAACTCTGATTAGTATTTTATGAAAAGTAACTTGTATGCATTCTGTGTATTCATTGTAGTGCATAGGTAACGGCACCTGTGTTTTATGATGTCACTCAAACTCAGTGTTACACTGATACAGTCTCTTGAACCGCTGGTGTTTTCCAGTGTTTGGTGGGATGGTTCCAGTAAATCATTGAAAAGGAGAATTTGTTATGAGACAAAGGCCAGCCCTTGGTTAGAGAGCACTCTTACAGAATCAGTTTTCACAGTTCACAACAAATGGTTTTGTTTCTGTTTGTTGTTTAAAATGGCTCTGAATAACAGGGTAGGGTCAAAGATACTATTTAAAGTCACATAAATAGAAACTATTTTCTGACTTATTGTCCAAATGAACAGTACTGTTAAATGAAAAGTCAATAAAGTAGATAAAATGGACAGAAAATAAAACATTCCAAAGTAGTACAATTTTCTCTTTTATCGGAACTTTTTAAAAAAAATCAATAAAACAGCTAAATTTTAGTGAATCAAAAATTGTAACAAATTTTTAGTTCTACTCATGCCTTTATCCTTATTGTTGAATTAGTAATACTTCTAAAAACACAAGAAGATAATTTGCCTTATTAAACATGAAACTCTTTTTTTTTTTTTTGGTTTTTCAAGACAGAGTTTCTCTGTATAGCCTTGGCTGTCCTGGAACTCACACATAGACCAGGCTGGCCTCGAACTCAGAAATCCGCCTGCCTCTGCCTCCCAAGTTCTGGGATTAAAGGCGTGCGCCACCACCGCCCGGCAAACATGAAACTCTTAATGAAAGCTCTCTTTTTAATAACTTAAACCCTACTTTAAAGATTAATTCCAATGATGGGATATTTGCTTACTCATTTCATTGTCATGGTTCCTGTTCTATTACTGTGAAGAGATGCCGTGACCAAGGCATCTCTTTAAATTTAATTGGGGGCTTGCTTACAATTTCAGAGGTTTAGCCTATTATCAGCCTGGTGGGAAGCATGGTCGAGGTGTGGCAGCACTCAAGGCCTTGGAGCAGTAGTTGAGAGATACATCCTGGTCCACAGGCCAAGAGAGAAAGTGGGCTTGCTTGGCATGGGCACTTGAAACCTCAAAGCCCATCCCCAGTGATACGCTTCTTCCAATAAGGCCACAGCTCCTAACCCTCCTTATTCTTCTCAAATAGTGCCACTCTGTGATGACTAAGCATTCAAATATATGAGCCTATGGGGCCATTATTCAAACCACCACACTCAGTCTTGGGAGTCTATAAGCTAATGTCCTAAAGGCTGTCTCACAAGCCAATTTTATTTTATAAACTGATACTACCGTTTATATGAAAGCAATATTTAAAATAATGCTTTTGACTTGCACTATTATTTGGGATTGAAATACTAGCTTAGGGTATATTTTTCAGAACCTGTCGACATAGAATTCTTTAATCCCCCTTTCTGACTTTCTCACAAAAAAAATGTAACAAATACCTACTTTCTTCCAGTTAGTGGGCTCTTCATTAAGGTGGACTGGTGTAAATTTTACCCAAAGGCTTAGGTACTTGAATAGTTAGTCCCTAGTTGGAGCCACTGTTTGGGAAGGTTTAGGAAATGTGGCCTTGCTGGAAAGAAGTATGCCATTTGTGGCTGGCTTCGAGAGTAAACAGTACTTACCTACTTTGAGTTTGTCCCCTTTGTGCTTGTCTTTGAAGATGTGAAAGGAGGCTCATTATGCAGTGATGTGTGCTTAGCTTTTTGGCCTTTAACTTTCCCTAAGACTTGAGACCTTAGGTCTCCTGATAGTCCTATTTATTTTAAAAGTGGGAGAACCATTGAGTGGAAAAGTCTTGTTTAAACTGAAAAGTCACAGGGCTGGAAGGACAGAGAAGTTTTGAATAACTCAAAGTCTAAAGACAAGGAATTCATATTTTTGTTCTGATTGATTTCTAAATATTATCTCAATGTCTAACTTCTTATCTATGAGATATAAATAATTTCGATTGTTCAGAGGTTTGAGGGAGGGAGTGAATTGTTTTTGTAAAGTACTTGTAAATACAAATTTGCCTTCTGTATGTAAGTCACGGACACAATCTTATATATTCCTATTAGGGTTATTAAGTTATGTAAAGTTGCATAATAACCAGGCATGACCTGTGTGTTTTTCCAAGGTTATGAAGCTTTAGATGTGCACTGAAATCATAAGAGGAAATTTTCCTGAGAAGTTGTTTCAGAGAAGATTAACCCACCAGGTTAGCTGTTGAGAACCACTCTGCCCCACTTTGGGGGTCAAAATGTCCCGGACTGCTCTGCTGCTCCCGTCCACGGGTCAGGGTCTAGCAAGAGAGAGAGTGGGGGGAAGAAGGGGAAGAGACTAGAAGAATAGAGACAAGCCAGAGGGTCTGTAGTCAAGTCTCGTTTACTGTCTCCCATAGACTATATTCACACCTCCTATTGACACTATTACAAGAAAATCCTGGGTATTTATAAGCACAAGCAGGAGAACACAGGTGAAGACATTTTACCACATGCACCATGCAGCTGGGGTCACTAAACAGCAAAACAAGCTATGTGGGATAAACAAGATATTTGTCAGAGTGTGCTCAGCTGTTGTAGGCTGTTGAAAAACAAATCTCTTATCAGGGTATATGGCTCCAGATGGCTGCAAAGTTAATAGCCACTTTCTGCTAAAAGTTGGCTCCAAACATTTAGCAAGTGTTTAAATGTTAGTGTGCAAGAAACACAGAACTTTCTACCATAGAAGTACGTGATTTGTAGTTTGTCATAACGATCTGATCTGTTTGCTTTACACAGGATGGATATTGATGGAAGCCACCGGTTGCTTTCCTGCTGGGCCATGTTATATGTCTGCTGAGATAGCATCTGAGGGAGGAGTGGATGGACATCTATTCAGTATTAAAGCCATTGGTTCTCAGAAACGAGATACTGAGGCAGGCAGATGACCACACTGGCTATACATGTCATTCATGTTGTAAATGTAAAGCATGTAAGAAAAAAGGAATATATACTACTAGTGCATTAAAAATATTAGCTCTTCAAGTGATCACTTCTGACTCACTATTGATTTGATATAAACAGTTTTTGTTTTCCTTCAGTGCTGGAAATGGAACCTCAGCATGACAAGCAAGAGCTGCCACTGCGCCACACTCCCCAGCCTGCACTGTGAAATCCACAGCACCTTTATAAGGTCCAAAGGAATGGTGAAATTTGCATTTTGTTAGCATCTTAAAGGGGGTTGAGCCATAATTTATTATAAAGAAAAGGCTGAATGTTTAACATTTTTTTTCCCTAGACCTCCATTGCCATCATGCCTTGGAATTGTCAGTGATGCACATTTACATGCTTTTTCCGTCAGTATGAAAGAGGGTGTGGCCATCCACTCAGTTCAGGTAAAATGTCACCTGCCTTTATTTTACAGTTTTTCCTCCAGGTGCTTGTGGGGGAGCAGTTAAAATAGGATAATTTTTTTAAAAAAATAGTATAATATTTTCTTATAAAAATGACAGTCAAGAAATAGTCATATGGGGGCTGGAGAGATGGCTCAGTGGTTGAGATGACTGGCTGCTCTTTCAGAGAACCCAGGTTCAGTTCCCAGCACCCACAGAGCAGCTTACAACTGTCTGTAATTCCAGGATCTGACACCCTCACATAGACATGTAGGCAAAACATCAATACACATAAAATATAAATACATACATATATACACACTTTAAAATATCTTTTAAAAAATAGTTATTTGTATATTGACTTGTCAAAATTTAAGACATTTTTACACTGCTTACACTACGCATGCTGCCCAGCCACCTCACTCAGAAAGGGACTCGGCATAGTTCAGGGATCACATGGAGTTTCAGTGCTTGCTTAAGACCAGGGTGTCTGATGGCTCCTGTTCACAAGAGCTCTGCTGCAGGGGACAAGATATCCAGACTTGGCAGTCTGCTTGCTATCAGATCCACAAAACCCATCTATCTGGCCTGAAACCCAGGTTATCCCTCTACTCAGGAAAAAGTATTTTGTTTGAAGTTTCCAGTGTTATTATTTCATTTCCCTGAATTGTGTCAAATTTTGAGGAAATTCTGCTTATACTATTTCATTTGGGAAGGTTTATATACATCATTTTACTAGAATAAATTGTTAATTTGTTCAAAGAATACAACCAAGGGTACACTTTGCTGAACCAATCAACTGTAACATTAAGAGCTAACAGATCTCTTGGGAAAAGGCAGAATTACAATTTTGTTTTTAATTTAGTACTTAGTTTTTTAGCTGGGATTTTTTTATCATGGCATTGTTGCAAACTTCTGTAGTGTTTTTGTCCTGGAATCTCTATTCTCTGGATTTAAATTAGAAGCATTCCTAACAGTGTGCATCTGGAAAGTGTGCTGTTTTGCTCTAATTCCAGCATTTAAAGAGGAGCCTTGTGCACTTAAAAGAGTTTATAAAAGGAGCTCATTCCAAGCCTTCCTAAAAAAGGAGGCATAGTTACATTGCTCTTCAGCAAATTCTTTGTTCAGATAAATTATGCCTTATGTAGCTGTGTAAATTAGCAGCATTTAAGGCCACGTCCTGTCTCTGATTTCATTCTAGGAAGCCTCTATTACATTAGCTTTCAGACATGTCCATTCTGTTGACATTGTGACATCATGTCATCTACAGAATTTGCAGTGGAGAACTGCACAACCAAACATAAGGTTAAGTTGATGCGTTTGTTTGAGCTTTATTCTTTGCCATTCTTGGATGTGTGCAGTGTACAGCTACATAGATGGACTCAGCCTAGAAGATGTGACTCTGACAGATTGCTAGAAAATGAGCTGCAGCAGCTCACTAGGGTCAGAATGGGATCTCCTTGCAGCAGCAGGTGCTCTGCAGTCCTCCAAGGTCAGGGACATTCTAAGATGGTTTCTGGAGTCTGCCCTTGTCTGTTCAGCGGTCATGTGCTCATAGCCTTCTGGGAACCTACAAGAGTACTGGATTTAATTGCTGAGAAGTTAATCTAATAATCAGAAATTGCTTTATTGAGAGGCAGCATGGTCTAGTTCTGGTGTCTGTCTTCTGTCTGAGTAATGCCATACAGACTGTCACTGTATGGCATATATGACCATCCCACATCTACAAGATGCTAATTCATTCACTCAAGAACAGTTGAGGGACTGGGGAGCTGGCTCAACATTTGCTGTGTAGACTTGTATGGATCTGAGTTCCAATCCATAGCACCCACGTGAAAACCAGGCATGGTGGCACCCACCTATAGAACTGGCACCAGAACTGGCACCAGAACTGGCACCAGAGCTGGGTGGTGGTGGCGCACGCCTTTAATCCCAGCACTTGGGAGGCAGAGGCAGGCAGATCTCTGAGTTCGAGGCCAGCCTGGTCTACAGAGTGAGTTCCAGGACAGCCAGGGCTATACAGAGAAACCCTGTCTCGAAAAACCAAAAAAAAAAAAAGAACCTGGCACCAGAGAGGAAGAGACACGAGGATCTGTGGATCTGTGGAGGAGCTCATACAATCTGCATGTGATTGTTAATGCTTGCTAAATTGGTGTAGTGGCTGTGTCATATTCAGTACCTCACCATACTTTTCTCCATGCTTAGTTTCCATAGTCATACCCATCTTTCTTGATGCTCTTTGGGCCTCAGAGGAGGTGACACAGATGTCCCTTTAGTGCCAAAGTACTCATCAGTCACTTATTCCAACACTTTGGCTAGTTATGAGTCCCTGCTTTGACTATTGCCCACTGCCAGAATAGGCTTCTCTAACCAAAGCTAGGTAGGATCTATGGGTGTAAACACAAATATTTATAAGGCAGTTTAACTACATGTTGGCGAAACATCAGTAGTAGATTCCTTACAGGACCGGTGACCCACATTTTGACCAGTTCTACAATACCAGGCACATATTCTGCCTTGTGGAACAGCTCTCAGATCCAGTCAGGAAACAATTGGTTACTGCCTGAACATTCATGTCACTATTGCGCCAGTAGGCAAATCTTGCCAGAAGATGGATATTGAAGCTCATGTAATCTGTGTGTGATTGTTAATGGCTTTTCTCCCTTCACAGCCTGCATAGCACTGTCAGGCATTTTGAGTTCTAGCCAGAAGGAAGCTTCCAAGTGAATTCCAGCTTGGTTCTCTGCATCCGTATCTGTGTCACCCTGGTTGGGAGCAATGGTAACTGCCCATGTCATTTTGGGAGCTGCACTGTTATATTTATTCTTTTTATGTTATAGTAATGAGTCTGCCTAATTTCTCACTATTTAGTCTTAATCTGCTTCCTCCTTTCTCTAGGGATATTCTTCTCCAGGACTTCTGTTCTGTTCAGGTTTAGTTCTGCACTCGATTCCTACCCGTTAAAGCCACCCAACCAAACGTCTGCTCTGGTCATTATGAAGTAGTAGGGCTTGTCTTTCTTTCTTAAACACCTATGAGTGAGATAGGAAATAAAAACAATACAAGAAAATCTATGAAATCAAAATATGCTTGTTTAAGAAGTTTAATAAAAAAATAACGAAACACTAACCATAATAATGTAGAAGAGAATCAGTGTACAAACTAACTGTGTAGGAACTGAGAGGTGGAGCATAATTATGTATTTGACAGAAAATAGAATAATGCAGAAGTATTATCCACAGCACCATTCCAGTAAGCTCAATAACTTCAATTCATAACAATTGCATTCAGAACTCAAATGTCCAGCCATTGCTGAATAGGAAAGTAAGATGTGGTATGTCCATAAGATAGGAAGAAATGAAGTGCCAATACAAATGCACTTTCAAAAGCTATGGGAAGCAAGTAAGCCAGCCACAGAAAAAAACACTTTATTATTTTACTTATAGGAAATGTCCAGTCTAGGCAAATCTATATAAGAAAATTCTGAAAGTAAGTAACAGCTACTAGGTCAGGGTGAGAGGAGAAGACCATTAGGCGATTTTCTTGGGCATGACTAGAATACTCTAGAACTACCTGCCTATGTTGATGCTTGCATAAATCTGGGGGCATTAAAAACTGTTAAGGGATATACTTTAAGTGTATGAATGATGTGATATGTGAATTAATAAAATGTCTTAAAAGACAGTGAGAAGAAGAGTGAAAGAACAGATGGGACCAACAGGAAACAACAGGCCTGACTGTCTTCAAAGCACCTTCATGGTCAGTGTCTGCTGCTCTTTTCTAAATCCCTCTGTTTGTGTCACAGACAGACAGGAGTGTTCCCTGTTAAGTCTGCACCAGTGAATGTTAAGTCTAACCAGGAATGCTGTCAGGGAAGCTCTGTAAAGCACAAGCCCTGGCCTCCCATACCTGTGTCTCAGATTCAGCCCAGGAGGCATGCTACACACAAGCTGCCAAAGTCCTGCTCAACACAGGTCGACTGGGAGACTGTTCTTCAACTTTACAGTGCTTCTTGGACCAGGGCCACCAAGGCTGGGAGTTTCCTTGTGCTCGTTTTTCGTAAACCCAGCTCATCACAGTCTTCGTTTGAGGTTTCTTGAAGTCGGTGTCGTAGTAGTTTCCTCTTCCACTGTGTGCAGAAGGCAGCAACCTCCAGCTCCTCTGGATCTGAGGAAGGCCATCTCAAACCCTGCAAGAGTGAAAGGATGCTCCAGCTCAGTGCTGAAGTCCATACTCTAGTGACTGGGGATGCTGGACACATGTTTTCAGAGTCACCAGTTTGGGACTTGCTCTTAGAAGGTTCCTCCTAGAGTGTTAGGGCTGCCTTTCTGGCATGACAGCTCTTGTTTTACACCATTAAACTATTAGGTTGGAAGGCAAGTGGAGACTGCCCACCCTGAAAGGAGATGAAAAGTAGAATATACATAATATTTCAGCTTTGAAATATGATTATGTCTTACACTGTTTCTATTGGGTGAGGGCTTGGAGCCGTGACTCAGCAGTTAAGAACTCTGGTTGCTCTTCCTGAGGACCCAGAACGCATATGACGACGGCCCACAAACACCTCTAACTACTGTTCCAGGGGATCCAGTGCTCTCTATTGGCTTCTTTGGGCATATGTGTGGTACACATACATATATATGGGTCAAAAGCACTCACACACATTAGAAAATGATTTTTCCTTCTCCATCTAAATTCTTTCTCTGTTTGTATCTCATACATAAAGAACTAACACAGGAAACTAGGTATGATTTAGTCTATATTACAAATGGCCCTTGACTTATGATTACCAATTCATAATATTTCAGCTTTGAAGTCTGATTATGTCTTACACTGTTACTATTGGGTGAGGGCTTGGAGCCGTGACTCAGCAGTTAAGAGCATTGGCTGTTCTTCTAGAAGACCTGGATTATATTCCCAGCACCCACATGCTGGCTCACAGTCATTTGTAGCTCCAGTTCCAGGGGGATCTGAGGGAAAATCACACATGTGGTACACAGACATATCTGCAGGCAAAGCATTCATACTCATAAAGTAAAAAGCAATTTTTAAAAATTAGGTTAACTATTAATGTATCCTCTATGTTTTTGTTTAGTTTTTTTCCCTGTTTTCTTTTCCTTTTTTAGGCAAGGTCTCATCACTCTCTGTCCCAGTCTGGCCTTCAGCTTCAGATCACCCTCCCTCAGCATAAAGACAATGAGATTACAGGTGTGAGTTACCATGTCTGGCAAACGTATTTATGACTTAATTTTATTTTCAATTTATGTGGATTTATAGAGGCATAAGTTCGTCATGAAAGGAGAAGCATCTATACAGTGAAGGTGTTTCACCCCTTCAAAGGAGGTAGGATTTAAATTCAGGTCTGAAGGAGAAGCAGCCAGGCCCGGGAGAGTGACAAGGACAGAGGTAGGCCTCACACAGAAAGGCCTAAGAAATCTTATTTCTTATTTATTTAATCTGTTTTTGTTTGGGTTTTGTTTTGAGTAGCCCAGGCTGGCCTTCTCTTTGTTGTGTACCTAAAGATAATCTAATCTTGAACGTCAGGATCTGCTGCTTCCATACCCAGAGTCCTGATGTTGACACCTGGGGCAGTATTCTTCCAGGCATGCACTTTTAGGCAAATACTGTCCATCTGCAGTTGTCATTCAAGATTTGAGAAAAAGTGTGATTTTCACATCAACAAGACAAAGTCAGACAATACACAAAAGTATGCTTTTTTAAATCTAATGGAGAGCTGAGTTCGAAGTTCTCCAGCCTCAAGTGTGTTGGGAAGCAGTCATCTCTGAGGAGAGATGAGAATAGCACTGGTTCGCACAAGACTCAGCATGGGAGGGAGACAGGGCGGCTGTGTAATTGAAGAAGAGGTTTGAGGGAGCGTTTTTTAAAAGGGCTATGGATGTAGCTCAGTAGTAAAGTACCTGCCTAGCATCTTGAGAGCACTGGCTTTGACCGAAAAATAAAATTAACAAGTTTCTAACATTTAAATATAGATTAGTGTGAGCACGGCACCCATCCACAAGGAAGGTCCGTGTATACTCAGGGTCTGCTGTCAAGGCCTCCCCTGATGCTCCTGAGAAAGGCTCAGGCTGGGTCAGGGGACTGAGAATATCTGTCTGACATGCAGGCTTTGGGAGCAGGAGCAACACCAGTCATGTAGGCATAATTACTTCCAAGATCTGTCCCTTTATAAAAGCCTCCAGCCACAGAGGAAAGGACAGTAAACTAAACACAAGTTAAGGCTAGTAAGCCTGACACCCTCACAGTGATCTCAACAATAAAACCCCAACTCAAGCCAATGCCTAATGACAAGATGGCCTCACCTTCTACACAAGGTGCCTGGAAGACATGAATATATATAAAAATATTACTTACTTGGTAGCTACAAATCTACATGTAATGTAAGGTTTCCAACAGAAAGTTATGAGACATACAAACAAAACACTCCTAACCCACTGTCAAGAAACAAGACAAAACCCAAACCATCCAAATCAACTAGAGTCAGATCTGAGCCATGTTACCAGAAGAGAAGGTAAAACACGCCTATGATTACTATCTTTGTGACTTTAATCGAAATGTGGGAAAAAATGCTCAGGTAAATGAAAAATCCTACAAAAGATGAAAAAATAGATAGATAGATAGATAGATAGATAGATAGATAGATAGATAGGGATAGATGATCCAGGTAAATGACAAGTCCTAAAAAAGACAAAAAACATAAACAAATAAATAAACAAATGGCCCATCCATCCAGGCTTGGTAGTGTATATTCATAATCTTAGTATTCAGGAAGCTTGAGGCAAAAAATCTTGAGTTAAAGGTCAGACTGAACTATTTATTGGGTTTGAAGCCACCAATAAGCTATCTATGATCTTATCTCAAAAACAAAAAAAAGGTATTCCGCTAACTAACCAAACAAAGGGGAATACTGGAGACAGAAGAAAACAGCAAAAGCTACATAGAATGCTGTGTAAGCGCACTGGCAGATTAGATACAGCTAAAGAAGTAATGAGATTAAAGCCGGATTAATGGAAATCAAGCAAATAAAAAACACACAGGAAGGGAGGGGACTGGTTTAGGGAAGTGACAGAGTTGAAAAGCTAAGAAAAGGTATTCTCATGACAGTCTGCCAATTTGCCAGGTCCCTGTGGCACTCACCCGAAGACAGGCAGCTTCCACAGCCCTCACAGTCTTGGAGACAGCCTGGAGGAGCCGCTGTGCATTGTCCACAAGAAGCTCCTCAGAGGATTTGCTTCTCATAAGGGAGGCCTTTACACTGGGAGCGTTTGGAGAGAAAGAAATCTTTATCTCAGTTTAGAGGGCAATCGCTGATAAATACCAGAATTCACAAGGTAAACCCCATATAGAAAGCTGAGATGCTTTGATGAGAATATTCAGAAGAGGTGTGTGTGTGTGTATGTGTAGTTGTGTATGTGTGGTGTGTTTGCGTGGTGTGTGTTTGTGTGGTGTGTGTTTGTGTGGTGTGTGTGGTGTGTGTGGTGTGTGTATGTGTATGTGTATGTGTATGTGTGTGTGTGTGTGTGTGTGTATGTATGTGTATGTGTATGTGGTGGCACCAGAGACCAATGTAAGGTGTTTTCAATTGAGACCGCATCTCTTGCTGAGCCTGGAACTGCTTACAGGTTTGGCTAGAGGCGCAAGCTGTGGAGAACCCATGTCACCTCCTCAGCCTGGGTTAGAAGTATGCACTGCCACATGCAGCTTTTAGATGAGTGCTGGGAACCAAGCTCAGGTCCTCCTCATGCACGTGTGGGGCAAGCACATTGCCAACTGAGTTACCTTTCTATTCCACGGGAAAACTCTTTTAAGGGCTTAATTTAGCATTTTTAAATGAAAATCTTATTTAATGCCAAGAAGATGTGAGTCATACAGCATCGGTAGCAAAAAGAAAAGAGTATGTTGCTAATGGAGACACCTGGAGAGAGGTCACAGGACAGACACCAGAGTCATGTAGCATCCATAGCAAAAGCAGGAGTGTGCTGCCAATGGTGATAACTGGAGAGAGGTCACAGGACAGACGCCAACTGCCGTTTGACACAGGTAAATTTTCTTGTGTAGCCCTCCCTGCTTGGCACTATGCCTCTTGTGTCTGGGGTGGGGGTTGTCTCATTTTGAGCATAAAAACTAATTTGTGGTGGTCATTTATATATATATTTCTTAAATAGAAAAATATTGGCATCTAATCTTGAGATGCTCATGTATCTGAAACGATATTTCCAAGTTTTATTACTGTCTTTAACAGATGTGTTTATGGGCACTTGGCCTGCATGTATGCTCCTATGCCACATGTGTGCCTGGTATCCAAGAAGGTGCCAATCATCTGGATCTGGAGTTACAGTTGTGGGGCACCCTGTAGGTGCTAGGAATCAAAGTTGGATCCTCTGGAAGAGCAGCCAGTGCTCTTAACCTCTGAGCCATCCTACAAGTTGTTCTATGACTTCTACATATGTTTCCTGGCATGGACGTGCTTGTGTATATACACTAAATAAATGAATAAATGAATAAACAAACAAAACATAAAAAATGCACATTGGTTTGAGCAATGTTATTTTTATTTTTCACCCATGAGAATGTAATGTAAGAATCTAGCAGCCGTGTGAATCCCTTGCTAATAGACTTCCGGATGCTAGGATCTAGGATCACACATTGGGGAATGATTCTATATCAAAGTGGGTATTGGTACCATCCATCCTGCTCTGAACTCCCTTCCCTGCTCCTGCCTGAGAACCAGCCTGGCTATAGGCTCATGCTGTAGAACCTCCCTCCAGTCAGAACGGTGTAAGAAGAGGCTCCCACTTTCTGCCATTTGGGCTCTTACTCCTGTCTTCATAGCCCCTGCTATGCTGTTGTCTGTCTGTCCATGGCATTAAATCTTGCAGCCTCAAGGAACCATGTCTGTCTTGGTGTCCAGTATTATATCTAAGACATTTCACTCACAATTGATAGTAGTTTTAACATCCAAGCCTTACTATAGATAAGACTGTCACAGTGAGACCATAACATTAGTCAGTGTGCTACTGCAGGGTCTAATGGACTCAGGTTGAACTAAAACCTTTATAATTCTTTTATGATGTGTAATTTATATCAACAGAAGAGCTGATATAGGGAAGCAGTTAATGAAAATTACTCATCTCCAGAACTAAGGCATATTAAATGGCTTAATCTTTTGGAGTGGTGGTGTGAGACAGTCTCATGTAGCCCAAGGAGACCTCAAGCTCAGTATGTAACCAAGGATGGCCTTGAACTTCTGGTTCTACCTCTTAAATGTTAGAGTGTACTGCCACTCCAGTTTATAAATGGGCTAACCTTGGCACATGCTTCCTGCTGGTGGTTTTCCTGTTTTCACTCATTATTGTTTGTTGAGATAGGGTCTTGCGTATCCTGAATAGACTTGCACTTACTTGAACTTATGGAGCCAAGGCAGACCTGGAACTCCTGATCCTCCTGTCTCTACTTCCAAGTGCTGAGATTATATGGCCCCCATTCCCAGCCTGATTGATAGCTATTAATGTACAGCCCAGGAATCAATGACAGGAATCCATCTGAGAACTGTTGGCAGGTGATTTTGTCTTTGTGTGAACATCACAGAGTATACCCCCACAAACTAAGATGTCTCTGCTGTCATTACATAATCTTATAGAACCACCGTCAAGTATGAAGTCTCTCACTGTCCAAAATATCACTGTGCATCATGTTTTAAAAGATAGTTGGCTTTTTCATTAGATATGCTTAATGTAAAAACAGAGGGCTAATTGTCAGATTTTACACATGGTTATAAAGAAAGGGTCAGTCACTGTGTAGATGGCTAACTACCCCTGAAGTGTTGTGAGCACAGTAGTGCCACTGAAGTAAGGACCAAGTTCTGTATTCTGAATGGGGAAGTGACCAGTGTCCACTCTAGGATGGTAAATAATTAAACATATACACATGACTCCCCTTCCATCCCCACACATAAAAACTTAGCTGTTCTCTCCCAAGCTGCTTCATACCTGGAGATGATGCTGAGCTGGCTGCTCATGGTTTGAATCTGTTCCACCATACACAGAAGCTCCTGGGAGCATCTCTGATCTATGCAATTCTTAGCAATGATGCAAATGAGTCTGGTGAAGTTTTTCCCAGAAGCTGAGACTTTCCTGGCAGAGGCAATGAGCTGATCTTTGGTCTATATCAAAGATAAAAGTGTTAAAAGTAGGAAAACACTGCCTTCACAAGTTTCTCCTGAGACATCAGGGACAGATCACAGTGCTTACCCCAAGCTTTCTTGACTCAACCTACTTCTGCATGAAAGTGTACTCATATATTAGCTTGAATAGCAACTCCTGAGCCAGCTCTAAGGGCTTTCTCTTGCATTGGAAAAAAAACCTGACTGAACAAGAAACAATCTCCCTCCTTGTGTGGAGGCTGAGGAAAGCCAGACAACCAAATTCATTTAGTACCAAAATTTTAGTACCAAGATTTTAGTACTATTAAGATATTTGTATGGACTGTACAAGGTGCATAGATCAGCTAAGGATGAAATTTTGCTCCTTGTTTGAGCAGGTGAAAGAAGGGTGTGAAGAATTTTAAGGATTCCATAACCAACAGGATTTGTTGTCTTACTTTAGCTGACACTTTGGCTAGAGACATTTTATGTCCAAGCCTGTTAGTTCCTGGGCTGTTCCCACATCGAGGAATCAGCAGATCAAGTTACCTGTCCTGTTTGATATTCTCAAATTTTTCTTTTCTGTAGCCAAGATCTTCAGGGAGTCTTCCCTGTCATATCTGACCCATACCACTCTGAAAGGGGTCCAAAGCCTTTTCTCCTTTCCTGTCAACACAAATACAGAGTCTCCTTCCCAAAATAGCATGTCCTTGGTCCAGTAACCAAAATCATTAGAGGTATAGAATGAATTAATAGCATGACCTCTCTCCCAGAGGATTTTTAATATCATAAATACCATCAAACTTATAATCATCTTCATCTTGATAATTAAACAACTCAAGTAATTAAAGCAATCTAAACAAATATTACGTTGAGATAGTGCTCCTCCACTACCTCCTGTTTTATTTCCCACATGGTTAATTTTTAATAGTGAGATCAAGACCTACGTTTCTACTGTCTGAGATAGGTTAGGCTCCCTACCCTTTGTTTTTTGATCTTTACTTTAAGGTCAACGGCCTCAATTATTTATTCATCTAAGTATATTTAAATCCTCCCTTCTATGGAGATAAATATTTCTGTGGGTACATGTGTCCCCTTCTCTTTATGTAACCTGAATTAACATAAGTTTATCTTGTCTGAGATAATTTTTTCCACTCATCCCCTGCTCTTTGACCTATAATCTTAAGACCAAAAGCTTCAATAATTGATTCATCTATGCATTCAACTTTAATCAAATTCCCTTTTACTTACTGTATAAGCCTATTTCCAGGCTCTTTTTTTTTTTCTTTTTGAGACAGAGTTTCTCTGTGTTGCCCTGGCTGTCCTGGAACTCACTCTGTAGACCAGGCTGGCCTCGAACTCAGAAATCCGCCTGCCTCTGCCTCCCAAGTGCTGGGATTAAAGGCATGCGCCACCACCGCCCAGCTTCCAATTAACTTTTAAAAGTGAGTTCTTGCCTACCATGTTGGCACCATCTGTAGTGAATTAGTTAATGACTACTGGACTGCCGAAGTGCCCAGCCAAGGCATATCAAAATTAGCTGGCACATGTATGTCTTTCATTCTTGAATCCAGAGAGTTCTTGGGTGGGTTGTAGCGCCTGTGACCTCCCAGGAGCCAAAGCGTTTTAACCAATTCACCACTACATTCTGGGGAATGAATGACTCCCTGATTTTACTAATTTCACAACATTCCAAATTTGACAAAATTATCTTCCCTGTCATAACTGATAAAACTATAGTAGCCAAGCCAAAAAGAGGAAGGGAAGAGAGGTGAGATGAGCTTTACAGAGATGGGGACTGATCTGATCTTCAGTGTGACCTTTCCTTTCAGCACTGTCTAGGGATGACAGTAGTGACCAACCACCCACTACCATGACCTGAAGAAGACCAAGTACCAGGACTTGCCCTCTCTTCCTCAAACTCTGAGCCATCAGGAACACCTCAGTGGCCATCTCTTGTGTGATCTGGGTGATTCTGTTCTCACTGTCTGCACTGCCGTCTTCTGGAACAATCTGGTCCATCTGAGCAGGAGGCAGAGATAGGCTGCCACTCTGGTGCTGAAAGAAGGCATTGGGTTAGATGTTTAGAACAACACAATTCCTAACACTCAGGCCTCTAAACTGCAGTGAGGATGTTAATTGCCTCTGTGTGTGTGTGTGTGTGTGTGTGTCTGTCTGTCTGTCTGTCTGTCTATGTGTGTCTGTGTTCACACACAGTTGGAGGCCAGTGTTCCTCAGGAGCTGTCTACTTTGTTTTTTAAGACAGGACCTGCCATTGGGCTGGAACTCTCTGATCAGGTAATGCTAGCCAACCAGGGATTTGCCCATTTCTCCCTTCCCTTTGTCAGGATTGCAAGAGTGCAACATATCTGTGAACCCAGCTTTTTATTCTGGGAATAGAGTTTAAGTCCTAATGCTTGTGCAGTAAGTACTTTATCAACTGAGCCTTCCTCTAGTCCCCTTAGTTGGTTTTAAAAAAGAAAGACACAGGGAATCAGATGGTAGTGGGCAGAGGCATTTTTCTAGAGAGGACCACTGTCAGGAGTTGAGAAGGCAAGATAGGTTTTAAAAAAAAAAAAAAAAAAAAAAAAAGAAAGAAAGAAAGAAAGAAAGAAAAAGGACATTATTGAGAGTTGTTGACCAAGGATTCAACAGCAGTGACTAAAGACCTTGGAGAAAGGACATGGTGGTCTGGAGTTAAGAGTGAGTGTACAGGTGTGACTGAGACTGGCCTCTATAAGCCTGTGTGTTTGAATACTTGGTCCCCAGTTAATGGAACTTGTGAGGAAGAGCAAGGTGGTGTGGCCTTGTTGAAGGAGATGTATGTGTCACTAAATGTGTCACTTTTGAGGTTTCAGAATCCTCCCACTATTCCCAGTGTGCTCTTTGCCTTCTACTTGCAGATCAAGAAGTGAGCTCTCCAAGGTTTTTGCTGCTGTACCTTCACTCCACCATCATGGACCCTAGCCTTCTGAAACCATAAGGCCAATTAAATACTTTCTTTTACAAGATGACTTGGTCATGATGTTTATTGCAGCAATACAAACCCCAACTAATATGGTGAGAAAACTGGGAAATGGCTTTTAAAACACCTACCAGAGAGTCTAAGCATCTAAATCTAGACATGACTCCAAGCTTTGTGTTAGAGACTCCAGAAGTGAAGTGCTTCCCGCTGGTGCCCTTTCAGGAGTGAGAATGGGGCTTAAAGAATGTGGTTATCTTGTTCTCAGAGCATCTGACCTGAGTAGCCAACATCACCCTGCCCTGTCTGTCACCCTGCCTTACAACCATGGGAGATGCTTCTGGTGCATTGACAGAAACAGAAGGCAAGTAAGTGAGTGGGTGACTCTGAGAGTGTGCTAAAGACTCTATGGAGAACCAGAGATGAGGAGAAGGAGCCTACAAGCTATTCACATTTGTAAGACTGAGAGGTGAGCAAGCAAGCCTAGAGCACTGGGGAATGGTACTCTCCCTGTTACTTTGGTCACAGGGTCCCCTTTTGTGGAAGTGACATTTTGATGAGAAAAAAATAAGAAAGGATAATGAGGGCAAGGGTAAAGCATGGCATTTTAAAAAGCCATATAGAATTTTTGGAATATTGTGCACAGCCATCCATAGGTCATGATGGAGTTAAATGGACTTATCTATAAAATCCTGGATTGTCATGTGAGGAGAATTTTGAGTGCTTGTGAGAAAAGCCCAAGAAAAACAAGACAAGAGTCTTGTGACTTTGGTTTCTTCAAGAACACAGAATTCTTTGGGATGTGCTTCTTGCCCCTCAGTGGAGAGGAGTGAGTTTACTTCGAATTATTCATTACACCTGGCTATTGTTATATGTTTATATACCTCTATGAAAAACCATGGTTTTGCCACATGCAGCTTGTCCTTGTAATTGTATACAGCTTGAATGCATAAGGACTTTACTCGGGTGACCTTTCTTAATTCTCAGAGTATAAATTGTCTGATGCTTTAAATAAACTTGGCTATTGCATGAGACTTTATGACTTTGGTTATGGTCAGAATCTTTCAGATCCTTAATGGCTAAGTGTCCTGTCTTGCCCTAGAAGGAAGCAGGTGTGTAAGGGAGCTATTCAACAGACCTAGCATCTTTCTCATAAATCCCTTTCTCCCCTACTACAGTGATTCTAGTATTCTTGTCCCTTGAGCAGGGAGGTGACATCTGCAGAAGTCAAAGTAGATAAGCAACCTGGGTACTGCCATTCAGAGCCAAGTTCAGCCAAAGTGATAAGGAAAAACTCTGAAGTGCATGAAAAGCATAGACATGAGTTTCAGAACACAGGCTAGATGCTAAAGGAAGGAATATATTTTTTGCATGGATGCATTCATTAGCCCTCTGTAGGATGAGAATGCTGGAGTCTAAATGGCACTGAGACGTCTCTGTGATTTTGTTAAGGGCATGGCAGAGGGAGTTGTGGGCCAGAGTTTTGGATCCCCAAGCTTAAGCTTTTATAGGGCTGCTTGTTTTGCCTGCCTTGTGTGAATTCGATACATGTGGGTATCGATTCCCTGGAATGTGCTAGGGTCTTTAGTTACAAGCAGGTCCAGGTGGATGTAGATGAACTATCCAAGTAGCCTACCGTGCTCATATCTGCTGAGTTGGTCCTGGTAGTGGTTAGCTCATCAACACAGGTCCCCACTGAGCTTTCTGGGGTGCCTTTGGGAAGAGCACATTGAGAATCCACACTGCCCCCAGAAGTGGTTCCTTCTGTACCCTCTTTACAGTGGGGTTGGAGCTGGACAGGATCCTCTTCTAGGGACTTTGCTTGCTCCTCCCTGGGTTTCAAGCATTGGACCAGGAGTCTCCAGGCCTCTGTGTGACCACCCTCCAAGGCCTGGAGCTGAGTCACTACATGGTGGACTTTAGCTGCCCATTCCCACTGAAGCCAGTCCAGCATATACAACCTCTGCTCCTCTTGGAGCACGGGGACCTTCTTGGTCACTTCCTTAGTGAGCATGACAATGCTCTCTAGAGACACGAGAAGGTCTTCCTTGAAGGGTTCAGACTCTGAACCTCTTTCTATGATTCCCTGCACAGCTTGGATAGCAGACAACATGCCTTCTATCCTGGTCTGGGAGCTCTCACCAACAGCATCTTGGAACATACGTTCATACGGTGCATTGATGCTCCTCAGGTGGTCAGTCAGGGCCTTGGTTCGAAGGCTGAGTTCCAAGCAGAGAAGTTCAAAACGTGTAGAGAGGCTGGGACATGGCTTGGGGGAAGAGACCAAGATGTGTGCCACCTCCAGCAAGGCATCTGTGAGTACTTGAAGTTCCCCACACAGAAAGGAGATCTCATCCTTCATCTGTGCATCCCTACACAGAATACTAGACAGCTTGGCAGTCTCTTGTAACCTTTGAGAAATATCTGCTGCCTGACCTAACCCTTCCTGCAACCCTTGCTGGTTCTTTACTGCCTGTTGCAGAGGCAATAGGAACAGGCCCTGTCTCCTGCTGAGTCTCTTCATATACTGCATCAGGTCTTGGACAGCTACTGCCCACAGAAGGCACCCATTATCAATGTTCTGTTCCCTCAGGATGGGTTCTTGTAGACCATCAGAGGACAGAACTTGGTCCAACAGCTGTTTAGCATGGATCTTTGTCTTTTCTGATCTGTCTTGTAGCTCTAAAAGCAGTCCAGGTTGCCCCATTAAGTCAGGGTTCTTTTTGTCCAAATTCTCGGGGCCACTTTTAGCTGCTACTTGAATCATCAAGGCCAAATCCTGCTGGAGCTCCACAAATGCTGCCATGCTCCCAGGTAATTCAGTCACTAGGTTATGGCAAAATAGTTGTTGACACAGAGGGTACCAGTCACCAGCCCTGGCTACCAAACCCTGCCTGGCTTCCCTGGTCCTCTCGGATTGCTGAAAAGCTACACCCAGAAGCCTGTCACTACTAGTATTTGTGTTATGGACTTCCTTCCTGGCTAGATCAATAATAGAAGGTGCCAGTGTTGAGAATTCTTGTAGTCTTGTCATCCTCTCTGGCTCCAGGGGCTCTTCCCTTGCCTGGGTCTCTTGGACTGTATCCATAGTAGAATCCTGCTCTGACATGTTGCTGCATGGTAAGGTCACTACCTGGTGATTCCTGTTCTCCATGGTAGTAATGACTTTGCTGACAGCAGGGAGTGGAGATCTCCACCCATGTATACAGGTGCCAGGTACCACTGTGTAGGAAAGTTGTTCTTCTGGTAGGAAAGAGGTATTTGGACCACTTTCCCCTAACCTGGGTACCTGCTGGTATTTCATTTTAGAAGCTATGGAATGCGGGGGGCTAGGGAGAATAAAATAAGACCATCGCTTGGCCACATCAGACCTTTGGACTTGGACTCGAAGTGGACTGAGGATGTCTGGATGGTTGGTCCCATCCAGCCCCTCGCGGACTTGCTGGGCTGAATAAATGAGGTGCTTTGCCATGGTTAAAAGGACATCTGTGTCCTGAGCACTGTCTCCACCTCTGCTGCCTTCGGTTGCTGCACCTAGGGACACAGAAGATTGTGCCAGCTGTTGAACCATGACTCTCATTCCGTTCCGGAAAATAGGATCCGGGTCTTGACCTACATATCTGCTCATCACCTGCACTATGTGGGTGGCTCTTCCGCGTAAGAATGCCACAGATCTGGAAAACTCTCTGGATGCCCCGCTCCTCAGAGCCCTTGTGTACAAGTCCAAGTGTTTAGTCATTTCCTGGATGGACAAACTCAGGAATTCCGGAATGTTGAGAATGACATCAAAGCACGCCAGGAGGTGTTCGGATTCCCTGGCCCAATCTTCAAGTAGGTCCTTCAGGGTGGCAGGGTTCCAGTCCATGTCAAGCTTTCGGGGACTTTGTGAAAAGAGTTCTTTCACTTTGATCACAAGCCTCTGAAGACCTGCCACGGCAGCCTCCACATCTCTGCCAGTTTGCTGTTGGGGGCAGCAGACCCAAACCAAGTGCGCCACCCGGATCATCTGCTTGGCTTGATTGTGGAAAGCATCGAGAAGAAGCTTGAGCGTCTCTGCCAAGGCTTCGCTATCACAGCGGGACCTGATAGTGGAAGTCGCCAAGGTGGCCTGGACCAGCCTCTCTAGAGGACTTTGGGTGTCTGTGAACGTGTCCAGAATCTGGCGCAGTAACCCAGCGCGAACTCCTCGAAAGAGCGCGTCGGTCGCGGCCCGCAGAGCTTCGCATTCGATCCCTGGGCTGGTCTGGGGAAGCCGGTGCACCCCTGGTCGGAGCTGCAGCAGCTGCTGGCAGCGGAACACCAGGTGCATCCTCTCCCGTGGCGCGGAGCAGGCGGCTAGGCGCAGGCAGTGCCACACCAGGGCGGCCAGTGGTGCATCCAGTAGTTCACTGCGCAGGTGACTAGGCCCGGACTCCTCCAGGACCTGTCGCAGCTTGCACAGACTATGCGCCAATGCACCATTCTGAGAGAGCGGGCTGGGCTTTGCGACGCTGGGCTGCAACGCATCCAGGAGCTCTTCGAGGCTCTGCCTGGTAAGAACGAAGACGCGGCACCGCGAGGCCACCAGCTGCGGATCTCGGGGATGCCGGAGGTGACCGTGAGCGGCCGCGAGCAGCGCGGGGACGCAGCATCCTAGGCGGTGGCGAGCTGGACCCAGACGCTCGTCCCGGTCCCACCTTGCGGTCAGACCGCCCAGTCGGAGCAGCGCAGCCGCCAGGTCAGCGAGCGAGGTGCGCAGCGAGGTGGCGTCCTCCGCAGCTTCCAGCGCCTCCAGGCACGTCAGACACCAACTGGCCACTGGCACTGTCTTCCTCATCGCTGCAGCATCATCAAGGAGCAAGACCTGATGGGGCCGTCGCAACAGGAAAGAGACTTGAAGATAACTGAACAATTTTGGAGCCTTGTGGTTTAAGCCTAGGAAACCTTACCATTTCAGTTAACCTGGGTGTAACCAAATACAGGCACTAGGCTAGGTGACTGGACCTGAGAACCCACAGTTCAGTCTTATAGGTTTATAGCTGTAAACCAAAGGTCTAAAGTAGCTGCCTTCACTCCATGTTTAGTGTGGGGTCTAACCTAGATTGTTCAAGGACGGATTATTATTTAGATGAGAATGATGGGCTGGAGGGGTGGCCTGTTCTGGAAGCTTCTTTGAGACAGCTTCTGTAGCCTGACTGCCTCTCCTGGACAGCTCCGTCCACTCCCTAACCCTGGGGCAGGTTACCCAAGCCAAAGGGCCTTTCTCTCCCTTTCACTCACCACCAGCAGGTACCCAAGGCTCTCTAGCTCTGCCTCTCACCCTACCCCATTGCAACTACTCTCTAATAAGGCCTGTCCAAACACCTGTCAATAAGCCACACTACAGAAGTTTTACAACCAACAGCAACAAAAGATTTCAAGGCTACACATTTGAACCAAAAACAATATCCCAAAAAGATGTGCTCTGTGGCTAGAGAGAGATGGCTCAGCAGTTAAGAGCACTGACTGCTCTACCGGAGGACCTGGGTTCAATTCCCAGCATCCACAAGGGGGCTCACAACTGCCTGTAACTCCAGTTCTAGGGGATCCCAAACCCCCTTCTGGCCCCTCTAGCATTTTACAGGTGTGGTGCATAGACACACATTCAGGCAAACACTCATACACATAAAATAAAGATAATATATCCAAGATAAACTTAAATTGTATGTTAACAAGGAATATGAGTCTCTATAAAAAAATGAGAGTATTTGGGAACTAAGGGGTTAAATCAGCTCCTATTACAGCTTCCAATTTAGCCCTGATTAAATTGGTAATCTTGGCAAGCACTTGGGCAGGTTTCACAATTAAGGGAAATAGTTGGGAGTTGCTGTGGGAACTACAACCCAAGTATGTTCTCTAGCAATGACCAAGCAGCCAGCCAGCTCTAAGGGAGCCTCACCTTCTTAGTGTCCACCAGGATCTGCTGAGCAGTGGCTACTAGCTCCTCCCAATGGCGCTGGTGCTCGGGCTGCAGGTGAAGCTTCTCTGTTACCAGCAGGATGTTCCGCCCAGAAAGGATCAGAGACTCAGCCACTGGCTTCATTTCTTCCCTAAGCCACTCCTCCTCAGAGTCTCCTGCCATCCTGGATAGACATGTTGCGCTTATAATGTGATGTTAGAACCAAAGAACCACCAGAAAATGGGCATACAAGAAGGAACAGAGCACCAGGTGACCATTAAAATGAATTTGACAACTGTGCTTGTGGGCCATAGACTTGAAGTCCCCAAGATACAATGTTGCGTTTAAAACCAACCAACCAAACAAACAAACAAAATCTCCTGTCTTCTTTATACTTTCTTCAGATGTCTTGGTTTGTAACTTGACACTGTTAGGTTAAACCGGTTGATGACTGACGTCTGAATGGAAGATTCTGAGTCTCAGGCCTCTCTTCTCAACAGCCTGTATACAACAAGTTCTAGTAGCTTCTGGCCTCCAGAGTTTCAGGTAAGAAATCTGGGGCCATTCTGTCTTAACTATTAGAAATAAGATAAAGCCACCATGCTTAGCATGATGGTGCAAACCTACAATCCCAGCTATATAGGAGGCAAGGTCAGGAAGACTACAAGTTCAAGGCATGTGTGGACCACAAAGTAAGTTCGAGGCCAGCCTGGACAACTTACTGAGAACTTATTTCAAAACTTGAAGTAAAGTAAGAATTGTAGTGCACACCTTTGATTCCAGCACTCAGGAGGCAGAGACAGGTGGATCTCTGTGAATTCAAGGCCAGCCTGCTCTACAGAGCTAGTTCCAGGACAGCCAAGGTTACACAGAGTAACTCTGTCTTGAAAAGTAAAAAACAAACAAACAACCGCCCCCCCCAAAAAACTAACACACACACACACACACAAGAAAGAGCTGGTGATATAACTCAGTAATGCAGCATTGCCTAGTGGTGTCAGGTTCTAGGTCCAATCCCCAGAATCAGGGACACATAACTAAAAACAAAGAATGCTACTGTGGCTATCCATGCCTGGGTCTTTGTGTGGACACAGGAATCCATTTCTCCTGGATAAATGCCCGGAAACAACAGGTATACCTTTAACTTTGAGGGAATATTTTCTAAAGTAGTTACAACATACTGTGTTCTAATCAGCAATGAGAGAGTTCAAGTTTCCACACAGTCTCATCAACACTTGGAATAGTTTTTAATTTTAAACATCCCAAGAGTGGGTGGTCATCATTAAACGGGAAAAACATTCTCTAAGCTTCTCTCTAGCAGACCCAATGAGCCTTCTGCAGAATGCGTGTGTGCAAGGTTTGATCCTTGGCGTCATGCACCAATCCCTTTCCTTTGAGGATGAACCTGTCTGTGAGGAAGATAGATATAACTGATGCAGAGTAATCAGATGGCAGCCTTCTTAACCTAAATCATTGGCAGCGTTTGCGGCAGCTGATGAGCTACAAGAGCTCGAAGGCAGAGGAAGAGTTCATCACCTCTGCAAGCTATCTCCTGCTAATCAAGGCTCCAAGTACACAGGAATTGCAAAACCCAGGAGACAGCTCAGTGGGTAAAGCGCTTGTGGTTAGAGCATAGGAAGTTCAGATCTTAGTACTCGTGTAAATGCTGGGTGAGTGTGACAGCCTGCCTGCAATCCAAGGATTTGGGAGACAAGAGACAGGGGCTTTCCTGGAGCAAGATGGCTGGCCAGGTTTCAAGTGAGAGACCCTGCCTCAGTTTATAGTTTATAGAGAGCGATGAGTGAAGACACTCTGGTTTCCATACACATGCACGCCCAGGCACACACATGTGCATACATACCCTCGCACATGCAAACATGCATATATGCATGCATACTCCACACATATCCACATGCAAAAAAATGGGGTTGGGGAGAAAATATGGAAATATTTGGAAGCTTCAGGATGTTTTACAGGGCTGGTGATGCATGAAAACTCTCACCATGCTGTGGCTGATACTGCGGGTCCTGATTCTGACTTACCAAGGCCACACAGCGTTTCTGAAGCATCACACTAGAAGCCATTTGTGCTTTCTATGCCTGTGTTTTCAATGCCTTAATCTGCAGCAAGGTAACTAACAATTTCACAATTTCACTCCATCAAAGTTCAGGTAATACCATTCACTCATGTGTTGTTGCAAATAGTTTTGATGTGAATTCACTTCCCCAACTATTGCTACTTTGTATTATAGTTCTCTGTGGAGAAGTGACAGTGTAATTCTAGACAAACTCACTAACAATGCAGCCAGCCGGTCAATGGCTGGAAACTTAAACTCTGACAGGGTTCAGAGGTTGTCAGACCTCTTAAAACAATGAAAAAACCAGCAGATCCTATATGTATAAAAAAATTACTTTTAGGTCAAGCATGATGGCATATGCCTTTAATACCAGCAATAAGGAGGCAGAGGCAGAGGCAGATAGGTCTCTGAGATTTCCAGACTAGCCTGGTTTATAGTGAGCTCCAAGCCAACCAAAACTCCATAGTGACACTCTGTCTCAAAAGTTAAAGAAGAAAAAATTAAAAAGAATTATGTTTTAGAAGGTTTATGCAGAGTGCAAACTGCTACTTTTCAATTACACTATATAAAAAAACATAGACGATATAGAAATATAAATGGTATTTTCACTTTGTCACCAAAGTACTTGTGTTTCAGAAATCAGGGACACCAAGTCACCATGTGAAATGGATATTCTTTTTTTAAAAATGAGTTACAATGTGTAGTTTTCAGTTTAACTGAATCTTAGCAAGACAGGAGACAAGCATTTCACAATAGATAAAAAAAAAAAACCAACCAAAAGTATTGCTCTAATTGCTGCATGGGCTCAGGCTACATACTGAACCACCATTGAGAGATGCAAGCAAGACCACTGGTAGGTACTTAGTCTGATGTGTTAACAAGATTCCATGCATATTTTACATGTGGCTTCCGTTTTTTGTTTTTCTTTTAGGCTTTGTGGTGGTTTGAATGAGACTGGCTGCCATAGGCTCATGTATTTGAATACTTAGTCACCAGGGCATGGAAAAGATTAGGAGGTGTGGCCTTCTTGAAGTAGGTATGGCCTTGTTGAAGAGAATGTCGCTGGGGGTGGGCTTTGGGGTTTCAAAAGCCCATGTTTGCTCTTTCTCAGCCTGCTGCCTGGGGATCAGGATGTAATTAAAGCTCTCAGCTCCTTCTCCAGCTGCCTGTGTGCTGTCATGCTGCCCACCATTCTGATAATGGGTGCTGTGACTCTCAGACATGACACCTATGTCTCATTCAGAGCAGATTATTGTATTTACTTTACTGTTTTACATTTTAACAATACCATGAAAAATATATATACATATATATATAAACACTTACTATTTTTCTTTTCAATTATTTTGTATGAGTGTGCGTCACACATTTGAAGGCCAAAGGACAACCTGTGAGAGCTGACCAGTGTACCCAGAAATTTTCCCCGGAAAGTTGGGAGGAGCTAAGGTGGGAGGAGAAAGGAGAGGAAGAGGAGGAGTAAGTAAAGGAAGAGGAAAGAAGGAAGAAGGGGGACAGACAAGGGAGAAGGTGGGGGGGAGACATGGAAGAGGATGTGTTCGTGCCTCTAGCCGTCAAAGGTAGTTGATATATCTAGGTTGGGACTGGGTTATACCTCTGATTGTGTGGGCATCTTGTTATTGAACATTACCAAACATATAAAGCCTTTGGATAATCTAAGCATTAGAGTCTCATTTGTACCGAGCCCTCCTGGATGGTGGGATGGTCTAGGCTAAGCCCAGCCTTGCCGAAACGTGGTGTCTCGTGGATGGCAGGGCTGGTGACTCTGGCTGCCTGAGCCAGCGGCCTGAGCTCAGCGGAGCAGCTACTCTCATGGTCACAGGCCTAGGCTGGTCGGGAAGATGGTGGCTGATTAAAAACAAGCCAGATTGGGTGCTGCCATTTTAACTAATTACCACAATGTAATTATTCTCTCCTTCCATGTGGGTCCAGGGGTTGAACTCAGGTCATTGGATGTGTTCCTTGGTTTATGTTCTACAAGCTAGAATCAAATGGAACTGAAATTGTGAAAATGCCTCCATCAGATTGGCCTGAAGGCAACTCTGTAGGGGCATTATATTGATTAGTAATGGTTGTCTGAGGGACAGCCACTGTGGGCAGTGTCACCCCTGGGCAGGTGGTCCTGGGCTGTATAAGAAAGCAGGGTGAGCAAGCTATGGAGAGCAAGCTGGTAAGCAGCTTTCCTCCACAGTTCCTGCCTCTGCTCCTGCCTTGGCTTTCCCCAGTGATGGATCCTTTAAGTTAAATAAACCCTCTCCTCCCCCAAGCTGCTTTACCTTTTTATCAGAAAAACAGGAATCTAACTATAATATCAAGCTTAGTGACAAGCGCTTCTGCCCACTGAGCCACCTCACCAGCCCCGATTTCTTACTGATGACAAAATGGGTGTTAGTCATTGTATTTTCATTTTGTTTTGTTTTTGTTTTGTTCTTCGAGACAGGGTTTTTCTGTGTAGCCCGGGCTGTCCTGGAACTCACTCTGTAGACCAGGCTGGCCTCGAACTCAAAAATCTGCCTGCCTCTGCCTCCCAAGTGCTGGGATTAAAGGCATGCGTCACCATTGCCTGGCGGTCATTGTATTTTAATTATTTAAAAATATCTCTGTTTACCTGCCTGAGCGAAAGATTGCATGTAGCATTATGTATGTATGTATGTATGTATGTATGTATGTACAGGTCATAAAAGTACAAAATTAAAAATGTTTGTTACAGTTTGGCAGTCAAAAAGACAAGTAATAGTATAAATAATAAAACCGTGTCTGTGTCTGATACAGCTATAAAACAATCCACTGTATGTTTTTGTAATGTGTACCATACTATGTGCTCCAGCAAATGTCCATTTGTGTAAATATATTTATTTTACACTGCACATAATGGTAAGTGCAAAAAGAGAGATGATTCTGTGATTCCAGTCAGTTCTGATGTGCTTGCAGGATGACGCACTAGACAACCTCCACTAAAAAGTATTTCCCAGTCTGGCTGCTCATCTCTTCCTCTATTTCATAAAGTCCTCTAAGGAGAAGTTTATTTTGTCCTTTGATGGATCATGCAACCCAAGATCTCAAAGACGAAGATCCCTCTGCTTTTTTTTTTATAGAACATTTATAAGCTAAAGAGTTATAGTTAGGCATTTGATTGGTTTTGAATTGATTTTTTTTATGCAGTCCCACATTTACTTTTACACACAAATGGCCCAGTGTTGCAGCACTCTCGGTATCCTTCTCTTGGTGTGCACACCTATCTGTGTGTTTTTTAATTCCCTGCTCTAAGATTGGAAGAAATAGTATTTGTCCCAGCTTTGATCCATTGAGGTTGACATGATCCTAGGCTTTTCTTTCTCCCAAGTGGAGATTACTAAGCACATTCCGGACTTCACAAGGGCATGTAAAGGTCCTACAGTAAACATCTCTTAAAAAAGAGAGAAAATGTGGAAGCCATACATGATTCAATTTCAAGACCCACCATAAAGCCACAGTGTTGAAGATGGGCAGGCATCTGTGTCAACACAGACATTTGGAATAAAAGCTCCAGACAGAGACCCATGCACATAACCTAGTGATTGTGACAAAGGTGCTGAGGCTACTTAGTGAAGAAAGGATGATTCTGGAAGGCCAGGCATCTCCCATCATATGAGCACGTGTACTCAAAACAGTCTAGATCAGAATGTGAACATGTGAACGCAAAATTCCCGGGAGGAAACACAAGAGAAATTTGGGATTTGGGCTTTTGTGTTGACTGTCCTTTGGAAGTCAATATGCAGACCAGGCTGGCCTCAAACTCACAGAGATCCTCTGCCTCAGACTTCCTAGTGCTGGGACCAAAGGTATGCACCACCATGCCTGAGAAAGGTGTTCTAGTCATGAATGACGCAAAACATTTTTAGGTAAAACAATTATTGTGAAGTTGGATGATTAAGAATTTCTGGTTTGTAAAAGACATTGTTAAATGAGCAAAGGGATGAGACACAGGCTGAAAATCTGCAAAGATATTGGATAAACCAAACAGCCTAACAAAGAAGCCGGCACGTAGGGAAGATGTGCAGCTGGAATACAAAGCAGATGAGGGGCTAAGCCGTGGCTCAGGTCCTGAGTTTGGTTCCTAGAACACATGTCTAGTGTCTTAAGACAGTCTGTAACTCCAGCTCCAGGGGTTCTGTCACCCTCTTCTGGTCTCCATGGGCAACTGCACTCAGGTGCACATACCCACACACAGATATACAGAATTTAAAAAATCTTTCAGGGATTGGAGAGAGCCTTAAGACTTGTATATACTGCATTCACAGAGAACCCAAGTTCAGGTTCAGTTCTCAAAACCCATGTCAGGTAGCCCAGAACCACCTGTGACTCCATCTCCAGGGATTTATCACGCTCTTCAGGGTACTAGCAGTCACATGCACAAAACCTCACACATAATTAAAAATAATTAAAAGATAAAACCTTTAAATAAATAAAAGTGTTTTATGGCATTATTAAAGTTTAAAATTGCAGTAAAATATCTGCTGGGATAGCTAAATTAAAAGTTATAATTATTTCAAGTGTTGAGAATCATGTGTGAGAATGAGGGTCTCAGACAGTACTGTACACAATATGTCACATGCTGACAAGTTCTTTCAGAACTATAATATTTTAATTAATTCTCTGAGAACTTTATATATGTATATTATGTGTTTGGATCATATCCTCTCTACGACTCCCAGATTCACCCCATCCACACTCCTGGGAACTTATTAAAAAGTTAAACATGTGTGAGCTACTAGGGTGCATATGACATTGTGCACTGTCCATCCCCAGAGTGCTGTTCACACAGGCTGCAGCTCAGCAGTGTAGACTGCTTTATGTCTATGCCCCTGCACGAACATGCATGTGCCCCCCCACACACATGTATGTGTGTCCATGTATATGGACAGGAACACCCACATGGGTTTTTAAACATCTTAAATTAATGTAAGCTAGTGTACAGAGTAATGGGTTTCACCGAAGCATCCCCATACGTTGGTATCATTATAATCCATCCCTTCTCTCACTGCTCTCCAGCGTGCTCCCTGCTCCTCCCTGTTCTTCTGATTGCTCCAAACAGTCCTCCATTCTCCTTCTCTCCTGTCATATATATACTTTACTAACATCTGCTTTTCTCTCTTCCTCCCCGATTCTTTCTACACACACATGCACCCGCACACACAAACACACACACACACACACACACACACACACACACACACAATTTAAGATCTAAGTTTGCATATAAGAGAAAACATGGTGTTTGTCTTTCTGTCTTATTTCTCTTTATATAACAATTATCAGTATCTTCCATTGTCATGTAAATGTATCACTTTCATTATGAATAAATGAGTAAACTGTAATTTTATTCTCTACATAAATTTCTATCATTCTTCTCCATCCATTCATACAAAGATATTATTTAAAGATTTACTTTTTGTGTATATGTATGTGCGAGTGAGGGCAGGTACCTATGGAGAAGAAAGTATGGGAGTCCCTGGAACTACAATTCCAGCAGTTGGTTGTGAACCAGCTGACACGGGTGCTAGGAACCAAACTCGGTCTTCTGGAAGAACAGAACTCACTCTACACTGTGGAGCCGTCTCTTCAGCCCTCTACAGAGTTATCTTTATATGCATTTTTTAAAATAGAGAATGAAGTGGTGTAGGAAGGGGAAAAATTAGAGAGAGAAAGAAAAATATCTGAGACAAATATAGGATTGACTACTTAGAGTGTCTGTCTCTGGGCTGCAGGTTTGTGGGTAATATTTTTTTTCTTTCTTCTGATCACTCATGTTTCTAAGTGTTTATTATAAGATATGTTCGAAAGCAAGTGGAGACATATCCTTGTGCTGGTCTCTTCTCACAGACACATGCTGATGGACAGCAGCTGAGGTGGCAGGTTCTGGCCCCCTGAGAGCTTGCCAGGCAGCAAAAGGCAGGAACTTGACAGTTGAATATTTAGTGGGGTGTGCTGATTGCCTCCATTTGGCCTGTTCTGAGAACTGCTTAGGGAGCTGCTGCAAAAGTTGGTGGAGCCAAAGTCACATCCAAATGTGAGTTATTACAGCTCTGCAAGGGCAAGCAGGGCTGGACCATTTCCCACGCTCATGAAAATTGATGATTCTCTGTATAAATAATTTATCTTGCCAGGAACAGACAATACAGCAAAGGCATTTATACTGCACTGTTACACAAACAACATTTAGCTTTTCTCAAAACTTACTGTACTTTTTGTGATTAACAAATGCATTATCAGAAATTCAGAATCTACAAATAAGTACTGAATTGGTATAAAATTACTCTGTTAACAAATTCCTGGCCGGGCGGTGGTGGCGCACGCCTTTAATCCCAGCACTTGGGAGGCAGAGGCAGGTGGATTTCTGAGTTCCAGGCCAGCCTGGTCTACAGAGTGAGCTCCAGGACAGCCAGGGCTACACAGAGAAACCCTGTCTCGAAAAACCAAACAACAACAACAACAAACCAACCACCAACCAACCAAAAAAAAAAAAAAAAAAAAAAAAAAAAAAAACCAAATTCCTACTCAATTTATTCTATGTGTGTATGCAAATGTTATTACATGGACTCTGGGTTCATGACTTAACAGCAAGTACTCTTAACCGCTAAGCTAACTCCCCAGACCCTATACAAAATTCATAATAAATAGTTTGCATTATTTTCCCTATAGTTTTTCACTTTACCTAAGTAAAGTCACATGGTATTTAGGCCCTGCCCCAACTTCATAACTGTGATGGCCAATCTTGGTTGTCAACTTGATGCAGCTGGAAGGGGGAACCTGAACTGAAGAATTGTCTTCACTGGATTTGCTGGTAGACATGTCTATGGGGACATTTTCTTTATTGATAAGTGACCCAGCCTTTTGTTGGTGGTATCACTCTTGAGAAGTTGGGTGTGGGGAGCCACAGAACATGGCTATCATCCTTGCAGCCATCTTGAGCCACATACCCTGACAAGAGACTTGTTTACAACAGCCTACAACAGCTGAGCACACTCTGATAACATCTTATTTTAGATACCCAGGATCTTCCCTTGGGAGTGTGAGACTTAAAGGTGTGATTTAGAGCCGAGACTCAAAGGTGTAACTTAAAGGTGTAATTTAGAGATAAGACTTAAAGGTGTGACTTAAAGGTGTGGCTTAGAAGTGAGACATATAAAAGGCGAGAGGCAGACAGAAGAAATTATTATTAGACACTTGTACTCGAGACAGGCAACTTGGAAGGAGAACTTGGAACTGGGAAAGAGACTAGCAACTTAGAACTAGGATAAAGACTTGAGACTTATTACAGCTGGAACAGGGATTAGGACTTGAGACTTTGTGCTAGGAACTAGGGACTTGGAACTAGGGACTTGGAGAGAAGAGAGACTGAAGAGTAAATGGGATTGAATCACACTCTGTCTGGTCTCCATTCTTCACGTCCGTCCTCACTCTCTCTCTTGCTGAACCCCAACCACGGACTGGAGCAGCTTGGGGCAGTGCTGGCTCTAACAATTTAGCCCCCAAGGCTTTTGGCAGTTCAGGTTCCAACATTGATAGTGTGGTCCCCGACATTTTGGCCCCCAAACATGGGGTAGTGCGGTTCTCAACAGTTGGGCCTGGGCTGTGTTACTCCATGGTTTCTTCTTGGAACCTGCTTCCAAGTTCTTCCCATGATGATGAGTTATAACCTGTTAAGCCACATCAACCTTTCCCTCTCTGCAAGTTGCTGTTGGTCAATGTTTTATTACAGCAAAAGAGAATCAAACTAAAACAATCTACATCACTTCTTACACTATTTTCACATGACTTTTTTCAGAAAGCATTTATTTTTTTTTTCAGACAGGTTCTCATGTAGCTCAGTCTGGATTAAATTTGGCTATGTAGCTTTGAGTAAGAATGTCCCCCATAGGCTTGTGTATTTGAAAGCTTAGTCACCAGGGAGTGGCACTATTTGAAAGGATTAGAAGGATTAGAAAGTATAGCTTTATTGGAGGAAGCCTCTCACTAGGGATGGGCTTTGAGGTTTCATAAAACCTATTCTAAGCCCTTACTTTCTCTCCTTATGGATCAGGATGTAGAACTCTCAGCTCCTTCTTCAGGACCTGTCTGCCTGGATGCTGCCATGCTCCCTGCTATGACAATAATGGACTAAACCTCTGAAACTGTAAACAAGCCTACAATTAAATGTTTTCCTTTATAAAAGTTGCCTTGGTCATGGTGTCTCTTGACAACAATAGAGTAGTGACTAATACAATAGCCAAAGAAAACTTTAAACTTCTGACCCTCCACATTCTAGCTCCTGAGTACTGAGATTATAGGCTCAGGCTCAGATCACCATATCTAGTTTATGGAGTTCTGGGGATGAAACACAGAGCTTCTTGTGTGCTAGAAAGTACTCTATCAACTGAACTACATCTACCCCAAAGAGTTAAAAACTATAATCAGGTACTATGTATATGTTCCACCATCTGCCAATCTGTCGGGGTAATGGGCTTAAGTTCTATGGAGACATTACCTGTTGGCAACATGCACAAACTCCTCAGTAGCATTGGCCAGTTGCTCTGCCACCTTCTGCAGGGAGGCAAGTGCTTTATTCTGTACATCTTTCCTCTCCACTGAGATGAGCAGATGACAAAGCTGGACAGTCATTGGTGTAATAATTTGTTCCATGGCCCTGTTCTGTATCGTAGAACCAAAGTCATCCCAAAAGGAAGAGTCCATCTCCAAAAGTCTGTAAACAGAAGTTGTGAACAGAAACCATTGTAGCTCAGGTTTGTTGGCATACAAAAATATTTCTCTTGATTCATTGTTCACCTAGTTTTGCATCCATAAAGGGAGAAATCTATAAAATATTAAAGGGATACATAAGGTTGATACTAAAGGCCTTATGAATACATGATATGCGGGGGCTTAGCAGAGATGTATGGGGAAAGGCAAAGACGCAGTAAGACAGGTCCAGAAGGGGACAGCAGAATAACAAATGGACTCATGAGCCACAAAATAAACAGTTTGAGAAATGGCCGATGGCAGTCCCAGTGCTGGCATTCTATAACTGGTTCAATCTTAGTCCCTCATTCAGAATAGTTCTCCAAATGAAGATTATAAGAGAAAGATTCGGGTGATTCAGATGGCTCAGTGGTTAAGAGCACTTTTTGCTCTTGCAGAGGATCTAAGTTCAGTTCCCAGCAACCACGGGGCAGCTCACAATCACTTAAAGCACATATATATGTGCACACACACATACTAAAGTAAAAAAAAAAATTAAAAGAATCTAAGGATAATACATACATAAATACAAAGACTGTTGCTGTGGTGTTTGGATGAGAATGGCCCCCGTATGGTCCTATGTTTGAATACCTGGTGGGACTGTTTGGAAAGAGTTAGGAGGTGTGGTGCCAGGAGGCCAGCCCCTGCAGCTTTTCTTCCTTGGTTCTCTCTTGAGGTAAACCAAAGGGGATTAGTGTCTGCAGGAGCAAGACTTGGTCTTGTGAGATATTTAGGATTGCCTTTTCTATACTAAAACGTTTACCTGTCTTAAGTCTAAGTTACTTTGAAGTGGTAGCTGACCTGCCTGAGTTCCTCGGGTGCCAGAAACTGCAGGTTTTTACTCAAAGTGAAACAGGGGCAAGGTGTGTTGAGTAAAAGGATTTATTGTTGGAGCTCCATTCTCTGGTCAGTCGGCCAGAAGCCTCTCTGGCTATGCTGGTTAATTCTTTGTGAACCAGAGAGGAAGAAAAGGAAAAGAATTAAGATGCTTTCATGCAGATATGCACAGACACATATACATTCAAATGTTCACACACCCACACTCTGGCTGGGCCTGACTGTCACAATCAACTCCACAAGTATCCATGCATGCTTACATACATACACATATACTTACACACACACACACACACACACACACACACACACACACATAGACAAACAGACATATACATTTGGATGGATGGGGCAGGACTCCCCAAGACAAACCATTCAATCAACAATTTTATTTCTTTTCTCTTGTCTTTTATACCTCCTTAGACAAAAAGTTCTTTAGAAATTTACCTCAGAGATAAAATGTAACATTGTTGGGGATTGGTTCTAAATCTTTAATTTAATCGCGTGTGTCCAAACCCTGAAGGTCCTTGAACCCAGTTGGTTTTTGATAGATCAATAAAGATGCCAGTGGCCAATGGCTGAGCAAAAGGAGATGGGGCGGGACCTTTAGATTTGTGCGGGCTGGGAACTGGGAAAAAGGAGACAGAGGGTCACCATCATGCGGTGAGAGACAGATCCTATTCAGAGATGCAGGAGAGCCAACAAGCCATGTAAGAATTCAGGTAAGTGGCCACTAGCCTCTTTCCTGATTGGGCCTGGGGTAGCAGGTGGAGGATTAGAACTGTCCAGCCTTTGAGATAATCATGGCATTTCAAAAATAAGTTAATGTGTTTGTGTGTGTGTGTGTGTGTGTGTGTGTGTGTGTGTGTGTGTGTGTGTGTCTTTCATTCACGGATCCAAAGAGTTCCTGTGGGGGTGGCTGGAAGCATGTGACCCACTGGGAGCACATAGTGGTGTAGATAAACTCACCGATACATTACAAAAAATGGGAGTTATAGAAGGATGTTGATATTAAGTTTAAAGCAGTGTTTCATTATGATATATTCATTATAAGTTAAAAGCAACAGTTTTTACCTGGACTTGACTTATCATAGGGCACACCTATGACTTTATCCTTGGACCTAAATTTTTTTTCTTAAACACAATTTGTCCCAAGTCTATTTTTCTTTTTAGTTTAATTATAAAAACTCATTGTATATCTTATTGTGCAGCCTTTACTTATACTATTCTGAGGAGTGGGTACATTGTATTCTCAATTCTAACTTTATTACATCTTTCTAGCAACTAAGACCATCTCTAAAAACTTTCTTCCTTAAATTATTTGAACCAAGTCAGGAATTCTGTAGAATCATTATCTACATCATTTGTCACTATATCATCGCTACAGACAGTACATCTTTGTAGGACTGCAGACATCTGCTCAAAAGGGTGGGTCAATACCTAGTGATTGTTATATATTTAATAATAACAGGAAAAGCATATTAATGGGAGGAATCTTTCCACAGATTTAATCTTCTCAGACTTGCCTGGAAAAGCAAATCCATTGTAGATTTTAATCCATGGAGGAACCATCTCAGGAAGATCACCTGCTGGTTTTTAGTTTCTCCTAGATGGCTCCTGGCAGTGTGGCCTTGTTGGAGGAGATGACACTAGGGGAGGGCTTTAAGGTTTATGAAGCTAGCTTCATTACCAAACAGCTGTCCTTCTCTCTGCCTCCTACTTCAACTGCAGCTCACGATTCATGGCTGCCTGCCTGTCAGCTGCCATAGTTTCTGCCATGATGGTCATGGATTCTAACCATCTACAACTTAAACATTTTTTTTCCAGAAGTTGCCTTGGCTGTGGCATGTCACACATTTGAAGGTCAAAAGGCAACTTGTGGAAGTCATCTCTCTCCTTCCATGTGGGTCCAGGGATTGAACTGAGATCACCAGATATACTGCCTGTTTATGTCACACAAACTAGAATCAAACCTGTGGTCGATGGTCCCAGTTCCAGTAACCCTCTAGCATAGTGTTCTCATCTCAGAGAACCAGAATTGTGAAAACATAAACACACACACACACACACACACACACATATATATATATATATATATATATATATATATATATATATATAGTGGAAAAACACCAATAATAGTGTATCTTGTAGTTTTAAATATGTACAGTAGTAGAATGCAGATGACCACAGCACAGGAGGCAGGAAAGAGGAAATGTTGACATGTTTTAAGATTGTAGCATCAACAATAAATTTGTGTGTGAGGAGGCAGGACATCTTCCACACATCTGTGTTAGGCTATAATAAGTCAAAGACACAAGCACTAAAGTGACCACTAGGAAAGATAAAGACTATGTAACAGAGAAGTTGTTACACGGGGATAATAGAAAAGGAGCTACGGAGATGTCTCTGTGGCTAAGAATGCACACTGATCTTACTGAGGATCTGAGTCCAGCATTCACATCGGGCAGCTCGCAATGACACGGAACTCGAGCTCCTGGGATCTAATGCCCCGGGCCTCTGAGGTTACCTGTAGTAACATATAGATACCCCACCCCCACCCTACCTCCGGGCCACACACAGACACTTAAAAAAAAAAAAAGTAAATCCTGGGCTTGAGAGATGGTTCAGCAGTTAAGAGCACTGCTCTTCCAGAGGTCCTGAGTTCAATTCCCAGCAACCACATGGTGGCTCACAGCCATCTGTAACAGGGATCCGATGCCTATTGAGGGAATTATTAAACAAATGAACCAACAGGCTTCCTGCACTACTGCCAGCAACTCTCTTCCCCCCTGCATGGTTCCCTGCCTCGGGAGCCACTAGTTCCTTCACAGCCATACCCCACTCCCCGCCCCCGTGGTCGGTGGTCCCACATTCCAGTAACCCTCTAGCAGAGTGTTCTCATCTCAGCAGACTCTCTGCCCACCCCCCTCGTTAATTTCCCTTGGCGGGGTGGTGCCATGCCAGCCCCATGCAATGACCACCCACTTTGCGGTTATTATCACAATATCCAGTAACCCGGTAAAATCAAAACTCTTGAAGCTTATAATTAACCAGTCAGATTTATATATCAACAGCTCTCAATTCACAAGATGCCCACACAATAATTTTTGAGCCAATTGATAATGATGCAAGCTGCCCAACTAGAGTAGAAAACTTATCCCAATTATTCTATCCCTACATGATATTCATAACTACCTGTTATTTAAGACTATGTGGGATTAGGATCTTCTCCCTGTCAGTCCTCCATCTTGGCTCCCCCCCACCCCAAGCTCTCCTCTCTCCAACTCGTAGCTCCGCCTCTCTTTTCCCTGTCCCAATCACAGGCCTCCTGCTGCACTAATATTTTAATGTAATTGGACAGAGAAAATCCTGCCACAGATGCCCTCTCTGAAGAGAGCAACAGTTTACTCACAGACATGAAATAAATAAATAAATATTTAAAGAAAAAGAAAAAGTAAATCCTAAAAAAAGAAAAGAAGTATCAGATATTAAATTCAATTTTGTAAGCTCCTATCCCCAAACCTAAGTAAGCCTAAGAAAACAGAGTGAAACAATTTGTAAGGAACAGAATCAGAAGAAGAAAGGGAAAGGGAATTCCATCAGGTCTTTTCAAATTAGAGATACTATCACCTCATTTTAAATGTTTTGAAATTCCAAAATTAGGAATCAACTTAAGTATTAAAATTATATGACACTGATGAAGATTTTTTTTTTGGTGTTTTTTTGTTTGTTTGTTTGTTGTTTTTGGTTGTTTTGTTTTGTTTTGTTTTGTTTGAGACAGGGTTTCTCTGTGTAAGCCTGGCTGTCCTGAAACTCACTCTGTAGACCAGGCTGGCCTCAAACTTAGAAATCCGCCTGCCTCTGCCTCCCAAGTGCTGGAATTAGAGGTGTGTGCTGCCACTGCCTGGCAGATATTTTTAATGAAACAAAAATATCCTAAGAAAATTTCAAAAATTACATGTATGTATAAATTAGTTACATGTATGTATAAATTAGTTACATGTATGTATAAATTCTATTTACAAAACCCGGAAATGAAATCCTAGACTTGGGAGGCTGAGACAGGAGAGCTGCTGTGAGTTCAAGGCCAGCCTAGTCTATGGTCTAATATTCTGTCTCAAGTAAAGCAGAAATAAAAAATCAAAATGGAAATGAAAAAAAAAATTTTCCTTAGATACAACTAAACAGGAACTAAGGATAAGATGAAAGGCACCAGGCGGTGGTGGCGCATGCCTTTAATTCCAGCACTTGGGAGGCAGAGGCAGGCGGATTTCTTAGTTCGAGGCCAGCCTGGTCTACAGAGTGAGTTCTAGGACAGCCAGGGCTACACAGAGAAACCCTGTCTCGAAAAAACAAAAACAAAACAAAACAAAACAAAACAAAAACAAAAAAAAAAAAAAAAAAGAAAGGCAAGCATCTGAGGAGTTAAAGTTTACAGAAGGAACAAAACCAGAATACATTGAGAGACATAATAGAAAGAATGTAACAAATTTAATTACTTTGAGTAAGGCATTAGCTACGCAAACAAAGCATTTCCTGGTGAAGTGATCTTGATGTTTGTATGGAAAATATTTGCTTGAGAAGACATGAGGAAACTGCCTTTCCAGTCACCTTGTAGTAGTGACTGCCAACTGTAACCTGCCCTGGTTACCTGGTTTTATTTATTTATTTATTTATTTATTTATTGTCTGCATTCATGAATGTTCGGGGGTATAGTTACAGATACAGACAGGTGTGAGCTGCCATGTGGTTGCTGGGAATTGAACTCAGGACCTCAGGAAGAGCAGTCGGTGCTCTTAACCACTGAGCCACCTCTCCAGTCCTGGTAATCTAGTTTTGTATATGTAAAAACCCCAAGACTTCAGAAAGACCAAAGGACCAGAGGAATGTTCTGACACACAAGGGGCTCTCTGAGGAGATTAATGGTGTTCCTCTCTGAACCCATCAGTCAGATGGTAAATCCTCTGGAAAGTTGAAAAGTGGTTGTTGTTCCTCAGGCTCTGGCTGGACCCTGAGAGGCTTATTGTAAAGAGCTTTGTGTTTTTACTGAACATAATTTGCACCAATGAGTCTCAGGCCCCCTCCCCTCTCCCCCTTTCTCTCTCTAAGGCAGAAAGGTAACATGGAAGCACCAAAGACCCCAACTAGGAAAACCAAATCTAACCAGAAGGAGCAATGCTAGAGTCACAGTGAGACCTGATCTTAAATTCCACCCCAGAGCCACGGTATGAGAACAGGAAGGCCCTGCACAGACAGACAAATCAATGCCATAGAACAAAAGACACAGAAAACTCTCAGAGCTGCAGCTCCCAACTCCTGACAAAAGTGTCAAAAACATGCATGAGAGGCCAGCAACATGGTTCTGTGGACAAAAGCTCTTGCCGCACAAGCCTGGCCACTGAGTTCCAGTCCTAGTAACCACAGAAGAAGCATCTATAAAATTAGTGCTCCTGGGGGGTGGCAAGCAGAGGCAGGAGCTTTGTAAGGGAACAGGAGCATCACGAGAAAGCAGGAACAGTCTGGGAAGCACAAATCACAACAGTACCTTGTCTCAATACAAGGTGGAAGGGAGAATTGTCATCCAAGAAGCTTTCTCTGTTTCCTCTCCCTCTCCCTCTTCCTCTCCCTCTGCCTCTCCTTTCCCCTCCCTCTTCCCTCTTTTCCCTCTCTCCCTCCCCTTTCTCTCTCCTTTCCCTCCCCCTCCCTCCCCTTCCCTTTCCTTTCCCCTCCCTTCCCTTTTCCCTCTCCTTCCCCTTTCTCTCCTTTCCCCTTCCTCCCTCCCTTCCTTCTTTCTCTCTCTTCCCAGACACTACATAATGGAGTTTTATTCAGCTGTAAAGATGAATAAGTGCCATTTGCAGGGAAATGGAAGGAACTGGCTATCCTTAAGTGAACAGAAACAAGTCAACCTTAGGGAGTGCGAGCAAACTCGGCAAGCCTTTTATAACTGACATCCAGGTTTGAGCATAAGTGTAAAGATGCACGTGGTGTAAAAGTAGGAGGGGTGTGTGAAGGATGGGAGAATGTGAAGAACAATGAGAAGCAGCAGTGTCCCTGGCGGCCACTCTGATGCCTGCTCCCACTCATGACCTAGTTGGATGACAATGGCTGCTGAAGTCATATTTCTCCGACTTTCCAGAGAAAGCATCTGATGAATGAGCTACGTTCCTTGGAGGATAGTCAGTGATTTCATGAAAAAGAACAGACATGCCAGCCCCTTTGCCTTTGTACCGTTGAGTCTGTGCTGCAGGCTATTTCCCCCAGATCAGACCATGGCAGACCTGTCTGGCTCCTTCCCCAGCCCTCTCCCATTTCCCTTCCTCCCCTGCTGAATTTTCCTGACAGCTGCTCTGTAGACCATTGTCATGTTTTCAAACTACAGCTGTTGAGATCCTTCTGGCTGCACAGGATGATTCAGGAAGGGCAGATGATTCAGCTTGTCCCTACCCCGCCCCCCCAACCCTCATAAAACCATGCTACCTGCCCGAGGTACTCAAAATCATTTTGAAAGTGTAACCAAGAGGTCTAAAAACTGAGACCAACTTCCAAGGACATTGTTTGAACTCTAAGACTTAGGCAAAGTCTTATTATCTACACGAGCTTTTTTTGTTTGTGTTTTTGTTTGGTTTTGTTAGGGTAGGTTGACAGGCATGCTTGTGTACCCTGACCTTTTGGGAGCCTTGCCTTTCACACAGCTACAGGGGAACAGTATGGACTACTCACAGACATGGAGATAGGACATGCAGAATCTTGATAAACCTTCTTAATGTTTCCAAAGGGAGAGGTGGTTGTATCTAGCTTTTTTTTTTTTAACCTAAGAAACTCTGGTATTCTCATTTTTGAACTGGATAACCTACATTATATTTTCAACATAAACTCTATTAATTAAATACTTTAATACATTAAAATGTATTATAAAATAAGCTAGTCTGGATAACAAGGAATTTGACAAGAAAAGAGGATTGCGATTTGCATATAAATCGAAAATTATAATCCATTTTTTACTGAACAAAATAAGCATAGCCATCCACAGGGAACTGTCAGGAGTCTAGAAAACATGAACTTTTCCTTACCTTGGTGGGAAGACTCTCTCCACTCTTCACACAAATGAGATCACCAGTTCAGCTCTGCCTTGAGAAACCTAGGTGGTTCATCACTCAGAGGAACCCACCTAGCGTCTGCAAACAGTCCCAGACTGTGCAATCTCCCAGCATCTGTTAACCGACTCTGCCCCTGACGTCATCGGAGGTATCAGGAACAAGCAGCAACATAACTTATGCATGGCCTTGTGGCAGGCCCACTGCTTTGTCTCAGAGATGAGACCTGGATGAGAGCCCGAGAAGACGGCTCATCTTCATCAATCTGTCATGACACGGCTCAACTACAGGTCTAAAGAACATTGTGCTGTGTGCTACTGAGAAGAAATTATGTCCCAGGTTCTTGAAAGTCAGAAGGTGAGTTGCTGAGCAGTTTTATATGGCATCTTCCTTCTGGTTCCTTCATAGATGACTTTTCATATAAATTTGGTTGGTGAACAGGCAACAGGCTGTTGTTTCTTGAGAACTAAGAAACAGAGGCTTAAATTGGAGAAAGACTACATTGAAATGAGTTCTAGGCACATGTGTGTCCTCTATGTCATCTCACAAAGCAATTTCATAATTTTAAATCTGTCTGTCTGTCTGTCTGTCTGTCTTTGTCAGTCTGATTGTCCTCAGGCACAGTACTAGAATTACAAGCATGTATCACCACAGTTACCCTTCAATCTTGTCTTTAAAGGACAGGATTTTGATCTAGAAATACAATAGGGGAGCTGGAGAAATGGCTCAGTGGGTAAGAAGACTTGTTGTTCTTATAGAGGACCTGAATTCAGTTACCAGCACCCACATGACAGCTCATAACCACCTGAAACACCAGTTAGTAAAGCACTAGCTGTCCCAGCACAGGAACCCTAATTAGGATCCCTAACACTCAGAAAAAGCCAGGTGCAGGGGCTGGACAGACTGCTCAGTAGTTAAGAACACTTGTAGCTCTCTCTTATATGGCATAAGTACAGTTCCTAGCACCCCAATGATGGCTCACTACTTTTCAAACTCCAATTCTAAAGGATCTGACACCCTCTTCTGGCTTCTCCGGGAACTACATGCATGTGGTACAGACAAAAGACTCATACAAATAAAATAAATCTAAAAACAAAAATAAAAAAATATGGATGCAGTAGTTCATTTGTAACCTTGCCATTGGAGAGAAGGAGATAAATGGTTCTTGGCATTCACTGGACAGCCAAACAGTGAGTTCCAGGTTCAACAAGAGTCCTTGACTCAAAAAAAAAAAAAAAAAAAAAAAAAAAAAAAAAAAAAAGAGGTGGCAACAGTTTAAAAGACACCCAGGGCTGACCCCTGCCCTCCATATTCACATGTATGTACACGTATCCCTCCTATGAACACACACAGACAATAGAGACACACAATGTAGTAGGTGAGAGAAAAAATGGTAACATATTCTTTGTAAGAGGTAATCGGTGGTGGAGTGTTGTACTGTATTCAATGCATTTCTCTCAAACATACAACCACCAAGAACCTGTGCCTGCAATCTTATGTGAAGATGGGCAATTGATGTAGCTATTTCTAGCAAACTAAAATCGGTCCCATCAGAGTGAACTCATTCAGTAACTGATCACCTCATAAGAATAAGGGAATTTGGACACAGAGACATAAAAGGGATGATGGATGTGGTGACCAGTGGGATGTGTTCACTCCAGTGGCTGTTGGGAGCCACCAGGTGCTAGGAGGAGGTAGAGAAGGGATGCTCTCCAGCAGCTCGGCAGGAAGTATGGCTCTGCTGCCAGCCTCTACCATCACATGTTCTAAGCTGCCAGATCTGTGAGACAATCAATTCTTATTGTTCTCAGTAATTCTGTTAATTCTGATACCTTTAAAATCTGTAACATCTAGATATAGCACAGAATAGACTGTACTACAAAGGTATTTTTAGAAACAAAATAGTGAATTGCATAATGATGGGGAAAAGGTAAACACATCAGAAAGATGTAACAGCCATAAATAAAAATATTTCTTACGGTACAGCCTCATGGCCATGCAACCACAGCTGGCAGTTAAAGGGAGAAATACACAGCTCAATAATTGTAGGGCAGGCTTCAAAGCCTTGTATGAATACTTAGTAGAATTATTAGTCATAAAATTAACAAAATTTAGTCCCTCCTGCCTTGCAGGATAGAAGCCCACAACTGAGATTAAATATTTTCTACAACATAGCAGAGTGCAGATTGGTCTTTATACAGGTGCCCCAACAAGGGCTGTTCCTGAACCTGTTGCCTGTCTGTGGATCCCCGTTCCCCTAACTGGGCTGCCTTGTCTGGCCTCAGTGGAAAAGGATGCACCTAGTCCTGCAGTGACTTGATGTGCTGAGGCAGGGTGATACCCAGGAGGCCTCCACCTTCTTGGAGGAGAAGGGGAGGGAGAATGAGGAGAGGAGGTGTGTGTTGGGGGGGGGAGAGAACCTGGGAGGAGGGAGGGTAATATTGGGATTCGAAGCGAATAAATAAATAAATAAATAAATAAATGAAAAAAATTAACAAAATTTGAACAGACCACCAAAAATGGCACTCTGCTTTGCTGTGGAAAATATTTAATCTCAGGTGTGGGCTTCTACCCTGCCTTTGATCGTTCAGTTCCTAGATAAAAGACACACAACTTTTATTATTTACAATAAACCTTTATAAGCACTAAAGCCGGGCAGATATCTACCGTCTATGCTATTGGAATCTACTTTCCTATCCATAACCCCAAGTTTATACTTAGTATGTTTCATCTGGGCTGCTCTTAACTCTGATTGGCCAGCCCTCATGGCCATGTTTTAAGATTCTCATGGTAAGAATCTCTTCTCTCCATCTTCCTCTCCTTCTGTGGTTCTCTTCCTGACCCCAAGCCCAGTAACCTCAGGCCCTGCCTATGGCTCTTCTGAACAGCTATTGGCTGCTGGCATCTTTATTTAACCAATAATTTTAAATTAAAGAACAAGGTCACATTATATGTGCAGATTCATTCCTGAGAGCATTCCTGAGTACCAGGCCTTGGGGGCCAGTACTTATCTTTCCAATATACATCGAAAATCAAACCTCAACACCGCTTAGTATATACAGAACACCCCACCAAGTAGGTAGAGAGTATAATTCTCGTTAAAAGCAAAGAAAATATTTCTATATACTACAGACTGTACTGCACATCAAATTTCAATAAATAAAAGACTAAAAACATGTGAAGTATTTTCTATTAACAAATTAAATTATGGATCAATTTAAATTATTGATCAACAACAGAAGAAAATTAATACACATTGTGGCGATTTGAATGAGAATGTTCCCCATAGACTTGAGTACTTGGTCCCTGGTTGGTGGTGCAGTTTAGCAGGCTGTGGAACCTTTAGGAGGTCTTGCTGGAGGAAGTGTATCACTGTGGACAGGCTCAAGTGCTTATGGTCTCTTACACTTCCTGTTTACTGTCTGCTTCCTGATTGCAGTTGAAGACAGGATCTCTCAGATTATTTCTTCTTCCACAATGCCTGCTGCTTGCTGCAATGCCTCGCCACCATAATTGTCTCTTATCTCTCAGAAAACCTAAGCCAAGATAAATTTTTCCTTCTATAAGTTGCCTTGGCCGAAGTATTTTTTAATTAATTAAATAATTTATGTATGCACTTACTTTACATAAAGTAAATATATGTCCAAAGTGTTTTACCACAGCAACAGAAAAGTAACCAATTCAGACAATATAAATCAACACAATAGCTTATGGTCAGAGAAGAAACAACATAAGCATTCCCTGTGGTAGCAAGTATATATATTTGTATGTGTATTAAAAAGTTTGCAAACTCGAACTATGTTTCCGAAGATGGCTTACCTTGAATAGGGGCTGAATATATTCATCAAGAAGACTGTAATATTTATCCTTTAAATCATCCAATATTTATACCAATAAAGTCACAGGAGGTGTAAACTGAAGTAACATCATTCTAGCTCAGGGAGGTTCTTTATTGTCTTAACTATATACAAAAAGTCTACTTACAAGCCTGACTCTACAGCTAGACTTCTAGCCCTTTAGAAATCTCTATCTGTGTCATTCTACAGAACTAGTCCACACTTCTCTCGAGCTCCTCCAAACCTGAGAGCTCCATTGCTCTCTTTCCTAGAATACTGTTTTACCTGTGCCAGGTACTCTCCTTCTTGTTGTTCCTGCAAGCCCGAAGACAAAATCCCTATCTCTTACCCAGAGCTTCTTCCATAAGGCTCTTCCAAGTCAAAAAAGAGAGTTCTCAAAAGCCCCATTGCTATCAGTTTCTAACTCCTCCCCTACACCCTTGGCTGAACCATGTCTTCATCATAGTGGGGATGCTCCAAGCCAAGTCAGTAGGGACCAAACCATTTCACCTTTATGGTAGGGTAGCTCAAGGTCATCCAGCTGAATTTACCTCCAGTCATAAAGCAAAGACCGTAAGACTTCTCCAAGCAACTGCCTTAAAATAGGGAGGAACTTTCCATTCTTTAGCATTCTTATCTATAGAGGCTTTGGAGGCACACCCAAACTGCATCTCTACAGGACACACCAGCTGCATCTGACATCTAATTAAGCTTTTGTATTTTGTAAACAATAGGTTTTCTTTTTACAATAGTCAAATATCCTGTAACACAGGATAGCCTTGCTATACAAATTCCACTTTCTTCCTAACAAAAATATTAATTTTAGTCAATTATGTAAGTTTACCATCTGAATGTGATAACTTTCCATGTATGCTGTTTATGATATGCCAAGCGTGTGCTGGGAGTGTTGCATGCCATTTAATCCCCACGATTATCTCCTCAGACAGCCATAGCCATGTCTCGGCACTTAGGGACTCATTGCTAGAGCTAGGCTACTCGTTCAGGCTTGGCTGACCTCAGAACTCACAGAGTCTTTGACTTTGTGCAATATTGTGTATGCAAAGTCACAAGTCCCAACATTGTTACCTTCATATGAAAGTGGCTCCAAGTCCTGTCATCCTGTGACGTGTCCTCATGACTTTCAAATGGTATCGGTCTAAAATCCAGATCCTGGTTTTGTAGCTCAAAGTCCTTCACTAAGCTGAGTTCTGGGTGACCCGGAGGATACACTAGGAATTCTAGTTAACTTTATGTGGTAGGAGAATAAAGAAAGGACAAGATCTTGACTGGAGGGTACAGTCAGCTGTGAGGCTGGGCCCTTGGGACAGGTGTTTATGGAGGGACCAGGGTTACCAGTTTCTCCTTCTGAGTGTATATGGTTCCTGCACACTCCATACAAGATCAATTTCCCAGTTGTGTTCCTTTGACTCTTTCCTGAAAGAAGTCTGTGGTAGTTTGAACAAGAATGGCCCTCATAGGCTCATAGATTTAAATGCTTAGTCTTTAGGTGATACTTGACAGGGATTAGGAAGTGTGGCCTTATTGGAGGAAGTGTGTCACTGGGGGGTGGGCTTTGGGTTTCAGGTGCTCAAGCCAGGCCCAGTGTCACTCTCTCTTCCTGCCTCTTACTAATCTGGATCTAGAACCTCAGCTACCTCTGCTGCATGTCTGCCTGTATGCTGCCCTGCTTCCCACTGTGATGATAATGGACTAAACCTCTGACACTGTAAGCCAGCCCCAGTTAAATGTTTTCTTTTAAAAGAGTTGTTGTGATCATGGTGTCTCTTCACAACATTAGAACATTGACTAAGTCAAAGTCTATTCTGGAATTGTCTGCTACATACAGAACTATTTTCCCTTCAGGGGTCTTTTCTCTGCTGACCTACTTCAAGTTATTACTAAGGGCCCAACACCCTCTGTGGGGCAACAACCAGACCTAGGATGAGTGAACTGGACAGGGAAAGCATATTTAAAACACATACTATCCACATGTGCCCTAGTTTGCTTTCTGTTGCTGTGATTAAAGTCCTGACCAAGAGCAGCATGGACAGAAAGGAGTTTGTCTGACTACACGTTCCAATCACAGTCCATCATGAGGGAGAACGGGGCAGGAACCTCAGAGTTAGAGGCCATGGAAGAAAGCTGCTTACTGTCTTGCTTCTCATGGCTTGCTGGGTTTGCTTTCAGCACAACACTGGACTCCTTGCCCAGGGCTGGCACTGCCCACTGTGGGCTGAGACATTCCATATCAATCATAAATCAAGAAAATGTCCCCACAGAACAATATTAAGGAAGCATTTGAGGTTCCCTCTTCCCAGATGACTTTAGCTTGTGGCAGGTTGACGGACTAACATCTGGCCAGCTTTCTGTCACTGCAGCAAATATCCAAGATAGGAAGTTCATAAAGACAAAGGGTTATTCTGCACCTCAGTTTTGGGCTATGACTGACTGATTGGCTCTGTTGCCCCTGGGCCTGTTGCAAGGTGGCATACCATGGTGGGAACACATGACAGAGCAAAACATACTCACCCAACCTCCAACCAGGAAATAAGAAGAGGGGCTGGGTTACCTCCAGAAGGAGAAGATGTGCCTAAATACCAAAAGATCCAGATTGAGAGTGACACATGCCACTTACACGTATTGGCCAGAACACACACATCCATGTGACCAGGACTAATTCATAGGGGGATAAGGCCGGGCAGTGGTGGCAAACACCTTTAATCCCAGCACTTGGGAGGCAGAGGCAGGCAGATTTCTGAGTTCGAGGCCAGCCTGGTCTACAGAGTGAGTTCTAGGACAGCCAGGGCTACACAGGGAAACCCTGTCTCGAAAAACCAAAACCAAAAATCAAAGGGGGATAGGAAGTCTATGTCTCAGACAGAGTCTCACTTCAGTAAGATGACAAGATGGCTCCATGTTGTCCCACGTCTTGCATCTAAGTAAAGGCAGATGGAAAAGTTAACGACTTTCCACAGCTCAGCTTCAGATTGGAGAGTTCTGTGTTGTTTTTGTGTGCCACCGCTCACCATGACAAAAGGGACAAGAGTGGACCCATTAGTGCAGATCTGATTTCCGTTCCCCAGTGTTAGTCTCTCTAGACCTTCAGAAAATGGTGCCCGAGGTGGGAAGGATGAGTTTCATCACTAAGAAAAGGAACGATGTACAGAAGCCAAAACGAACAAATAAATGTGATGTAGTGGTGAGCTGGGGTTGTGGTCTACTGATAGAATGCTCGCTTAACAAGCACAAACCCTGGGCTCGACCCCCAGCACTAAGTAAATCCAGGGTGTGTCTGTGGTACACGGGCTGAGATGGAGGGAGGGAGGGAGGGAGGGAGGGAGGGAGGGAGGGAGGGAGGGACTGATGGAGGGAGGGAGAGAAGGACGTAGGAGGACCTTCACAGTGTTCTCAGTAGATAAGGAGAGCAGGGAGGAAAGAAGCCCCACGGTGTTACCTTCCCCCGCCCCCCGCCCCCCTCCCCCGCCCTGAAAGCTAATTAAAAATGTGAAGCTTGGGTCTGCTGGGGGCATTTATGAGTGGAGTGTTGAGATGGTCTTAGTACCAAAGTTGGTTCCCTCAGGCTATCAAGCAGAGGAACAAAAATCCTTTAAAGAACAAATCTGCCACCACTCAGAAGAGGAAGCTGAGGTCCAGCGAAGGGCGAGTGGCAGAACGCTGGGGAATTGCAGGACCTGTGAGGAGTCCAGGGCTTCCCTGGTCCTGTGTGGAACTGACCCACGCAGAGTCCAAAGGAGCCCTCCCTTGGCACTACACCATCGCGGGCTCAGTTGGTGACTGACAGCCCTGACCCCGGGAAACCAACAGCGAGCAGATCGGAAGGGAAGCACAGCTTCACTTGGACACAGGATGGGACCTTAGAACTTTAGTTTTTATTTATTTTGAGACAGGGCTTCGTGTAGCCCAAGCTGGCCTGGAATTCACCAAGTACTCGAGGACGAACTTGGATACCCGATCTTTCTTCTTCTACCTAGTGCTGGGTTGAGAAGCGTGCCGGATTTTTACCAGACCCAGATCGAACCCAGGGCTCAGTGCTGGCTAAGCCATCACTCTACCTACTAAGCTACATCCCTTGCCTGGATCTTTTGTTTAATCCATCAAATCTGATTTTGAACTAGGTGGAAGATCCAGCTAGAGGGCGGAAAGGAATATTTGCGGGCTATGGCGCAGCTGGAATCATTTCCCTTGGTCTCTCCAACGCAGTTCACTACCACTGAAGCCACATCTGCGCCCTTTGCCACCGGCCACTCGCTGAGTGGCGGTCGGGGCGGGCCCTGCTTGAGAGCTCCAGCCGCAGCAGCCCGCAGACCTGCCCCGAGTGCCGCGCGGAATCACGGTCGTGGGCGGGGCGCCGGCGGTGGGCGCGGCGTCCGGGTGGCGGTCGCCACTCGGGCGGTGGCGCGGGCGCCCAGGGCAGACACTAGGGTGATCCGGAGGCGCGGTCCTGGAATTGGGCGGACAGCGGGGCTGAGGTTGAGGCTGCGGCAGTGTGCACGCGGGGCTGCCGTGCCTTGGACCCGTGTGGCGGCTGCCGGGAGCGCTGCCCTTCGCCATGTACACCTTCGTGGTGCGCGACGAGAATAGCAGCGTCTACGCCGAGGTCTCCCGGCTACTGCTGGCCACAGGCTACTGGAAGAGGCTGCGGCGGGACAACCCCAGGTTCAACCTGATGCTAGGGGAGAGGAATCGACTGCCCTTTGGGAGACTAGGTGAGCCTTTTCCTCGTGGCTGCTGCGCGCACGAATCGGAGAGCCAGCGCTTTTGTTTTTTAAGGTCATTAATCTTCCCCAAGCGGGAGCTCGCCCTAGCAGATCTAAAATGGGTTCAGCAAGACCTAAACCCGTAGCTGGATTCGGAATGGAGTCTGGGTGCGGTTGCCCTGTCTGCTGACAGTGACCTATTCCTGCACCCGGGGTGTCTGGTTCCCCCGGCCTGGTTCCCCATCTTCCCTGGGCCCGCATCAGTCATCTTGCAGCTTTCCGCCACCGAGGATTCAGCCCTGTGTGGTGTGGGCGTGGAGGGGGAGTTGTTGAAACCGCCAATGCTTGTGTTACCCGGAGGCCCAGATGAACCGGCATGGAATCTGGGGAAAACTCACTGACTTACCCAAAGCAGGAGCTTCTTGGGAAGCTGGGGAGTGGGGAGCTGTTCAACTTCAGACCTTTCCTTTGCTGCACCAAGAGTGCATTTGCAACTGTGCATCTAGTGATATTTTCTTATACGATCTTGGTGACTTTTGCTCCCCTCATCCACATGAGCGAAGCTGGTTTAGTACCACTCAATTCGCATACTCTCATGTAGGAAGGGACAGCAACTCCCTTTTAAATGACGTAATCTAGAAGTTGTCCTGATGGGTTCTACTAACATCCCACGGACTTGAACTTGATCTCATGGTCCCTTCACTGCATAGTCATCTGGGGAGGGCCTGCCTCTCTCTGGGGGTGGGATCATTTGTATTCCAAGGACAGAGGGGAGGGGGACACCTTTACCTTAGAAAATACCCCAGAGAGTAGTGTCCCATGTCCTGAAGAGGGGAGGTTTTTCAGAACTAGGTGTGGTCAGAGATGGATGAGGCTACACTAAAAGCAGTTTGTTTGGAACTCGCTGGCTATTTGGCAAGCTTACATAGGGTATTTGGGTGACATTATAGCCATACCAAGCCATGATGGCTTATGGAATGAAGGCTTAATCTTACTGAAATAATTCAGGGACAACTTTTCACTATTACACAAGTTTATACTCTAACATGGCGACTCCATAGAGTGGTGGTTGATGTTGGGAGCCGACTCCTAGCAGAAAGCGGCTATCATCTTTGCAGCCATCTCGACCATATACCCTGACAAAAGACTTGTTTTCAACAGCCCACAACAGCTGAGCACACTCTGATAAACATCTTGTTTTTCCCACATATCTTGTTTTGTTGTTTAATGCCCCCAGCTGCAAGGCACACGTGGTAAAGTGTCTTCAGCTCTGTTCCCCTGCTTGTCCACGGCTGCAAGGCACATTGTAAAGTGTATATATACCCATGATTTCTTTTTAGTAAATGGGACTTGATCACACACCCTGTCTTGTCTCCATTCATCGCGTCTCTTGCCCCTCCATCCCCAATCTCTGTCTTGCTAGACCCTGTTGACTGACCCAAATGGACTGGGTCACTTGGCCCCCAAACGTGGGGCAGCGTGGGCTGGGACATCTCGGCGTCCAATTGGAAGCCTCAGAAATCGCAGAATAGAAACTGTGCTTGGAAACTGATGTCCTTGTGGTAGCCAGATTCCTCCAGAAGGGCTCAGCAAAGAAAGTCCCACAAAACTAAGTTCCCTGTGAGGAGCACAGAAGCCACTAAGTCATTTCTTCTTTATCACTTCCCTTCCTGACTTTCTGGCTCCTCCCAGCACTTGACAATGCCTGGTGATAAGAACTTAGGGAGAACACACCAAAGGCTCTGCCCAGCCTGGGGTTGGGGTAGCTGGCCTTGTTGGTGTGCTGACAGGTAGAAACCCTTTGGGATCCCAGGCCTGAGAAGGCAATACGAATTTCGGAGATGACCAGTAGACACTTAATTTTTATGGAAAAGACAGATGAATCCTCTAATTAAAATGGTTGCACGCCCTCGCTGTTGGGAGTATTCTCTTTTTGTCTAAAGTGGGCTGCATAAAACCCAAGGAGAAAGCATGGAGAGTCAGGTTCAGGTGCTGGAAGGGTGAGGCCAATGGGATGAGAAGGTGCCAGGTCAACAGGGACTTGGGCCTGTCTTCCTCAGGGAGATTGTGCAAACCAGATAATGTCTGAAAGTTCTGATTTGGTTGTGTGCCATGGTTGGATTAATTATTGGTACCTTTAACACCCAACTCAAAGTCTCTTTTTAAAATGTTACTTTTTGTTGCAAAGCATTTTGTTAGGGGTTAAATTTTTTTTAATAAAACATATTTTTCTAATCACTTATCTGTATTTATTTCATTTTATCATTGTGGTGCTTGAACCCAAGGCCCCATATGCTGAGGGTGCACAGTGCTACTGAGCTATTCTCTAAGTCTCTAGTTCTGGTTTTAAAAGGGTTTCTGTAGTAAGAACTATTGAAATGCCTCCTTGTGGGATAGTGCAGAGAAGTTCTCAGGGCCTCTGATGGTCTTTCCACTCCCTCTTTTCACTTAGTGGCTTCTAGAAGCTCCTTGAAGTAGATGACCCATGCCCTGCTGCCTTCTTTGATATTTGGAGAACATGAGCTTGGGGCTGGATGTATGGCTGTATTCAAGTAGCCTTGCTCAACAGATTACAAGCTCATGTGTGTTAAGCCCAGAGAGGACTATGCTAAGGGTCTAGGAGATATGAGATAGAAAATACCCAATGACCTTCTAATAAGAAAGAGAGCTGGGCAGTGGTTGCACATGCCTTTAATTCCAGTGCTGGGAGGCAGAGGCAGGTGGATTTCTGAGTTTGAGGCCAACTGGTCTACAGAGTGAGTTCCAGGACAGCCAGGGCTACACAGAGAAACCCTGTCTTGGAAAAACCAGAGAGAGAGAGAAAAGAGAGAGAGAGAGAGAGAGAGAGAGAGAGAGAGAGACAGAGAGAGAGACAGAGACAGAGACAGAGAGACAGAGACAGACAGAGACAGACAGAGACAGAGAGAGAGAGAGACAGAGAGAGACAGAGAGTCACATCACAGCTGACCTGCAGGTCAGTATTAATGTTTCAGTATTAAGAGTAGATACTGAGAGAAAAAGGGACCTTGGGACAGAGAAAAGTATTCCATGTTTGACAACCAACCTGAAATGAGAGACAGGGGAGCTGGTATGACACATCTGTCCTGCACACTCTGCTACTGACATTGTCACTCTGCACCTGCTGTTTCCCTTCTGAGTCTCTTCTTTCCTTGTAGGTCACGAACCTGGGCTGGTCCAGCTGGTGAATTACTACAGGGGGGCAGACAAACTGTGCCGCAAAGCTTCTTTAGTAAAGTAAGTGTTCCCAAAGACCTCCAGTTTTGGTGGTTTGTATAAATGGTTTAGCTTTCATCCTGCAGCACTTAAGCCAAGATAAGGGATTATTGTAAGGAAAAAGAAAATCTTTACTGTTTAAAAACCAACCGATAGCAGGGCTGTGGCCTCCTCTAGGTTGCTTTTATTACTGTCTAAGGCGTTGCTGTGTATCTTTTAAAGCCCCGCTGTCTCCTAGGTGAGGCTCCCTAGAAGCAGAGCCTGGCTCTCAGGAAGGGAGTTCTAGGGTAAGTGATTTCTTGGAAGATTTTCAAGGCAAACCCATCTGTAGTTGAAGGGGGCAGGGTGGGGCAGGGCAAGTTATGAGCCAAACCAAGGAGTGGTTTTAGCTTACCCCTGGTGTTCTGACATAGATGACAGACACAGAGTTGTAGAATCTTGAAGCAGAGTGACTGAGCATCTGCTACAGTGTCAGTCAGGTGCAGTTCTACTTTTTCTTGGCATTTGCTCATCTAGAAACTTTCCCATCCTCTCTAATTGTAGGGAGAGGGCGGGCTGTGGGATAAGTTGCCAGGCATTTCTGGTCCCAGGAGAAGAATGTACAAGCCTTCCTCAGAAGACTCTCAAGCAGCTAGGGATCCCTGAGAAGATATTCAGACAGAATGCAACATGATACATCCACCACCCATCTCTGAGCCCCTAGGAGGATGGCTAGATATCACAAGAATGGTATTATAAGGTAGAATTGAGTAGTATACAGTGACTGAGATCCAGAGTCAACTGCTTGGGGTTATCCTCAGCTCTTTGAAGAATCCTCTTAATGGTAAATCTTTTCATCCCTCTAAGCCCGAGTATCTCCCTCGTAAAGCAATTATGAGGATTACACCAGGTGACTTGTAAGAGTGGAGGCAGCACCAGGGCCTGGTACTTCCAGTTTGGGCTTTAACGTCTGTGGGTGTAATGATAGTAACTACCTGGTCTCATTGCTTTATTACTGTCCTTCTCAGATGGAAGTTCTCAGTCTTGTCCCTAAGATCAGGGCTATGGTAGGTCTCCTGGGCTCTCTCTGTAATTCATAAGCATGTCTGAGTGGTCAAATAGCCTTCAGGTAAAGAGGCACTAGAAGATGGGATTCCATGCAAAATGCTGTCTTTACTTGCTAATACTTCTGTCTTAGTTATGGTTTTACTGCTGTGAACAGACACCATAGCCAAGGCAAGTCTTGTAAGGACAACATTTAATCAGGACTGGCTTACAGGTTCAGAGGTTCAGTCCATTATTATCAAGGTGGGAGCACAGCAGCAGGCAGGCATGGTGCAGGCAGAGCTGAGAGTTCTACATATTCATCTGAGGGCTGCTAGTGGAAGACTCCCCTCCAGGCAGCTAGGGTTAGGGTCTTAAGCCCAAGCCCACAATGACACACCTACTCCAACAAGGCCACACCTCCAAATAGTGCCACTCTCTGGGCCAAGCATATACAAACCACCACAGTTTCTTTTGGACTTAAAAAGGTTGGGTGCCTCTCATAACATCTCTGTTTTTCTTTGGATGTGCTGGTTCTGGTATCTTTCCCATTTCTCTGGGATGGGTTTTCATAATGTAGCATCAACTCCTAAAACAGAGTGAGGTTTTCTGAAGTCTTTGTATAACGTGTTCTTTTTCTGTTTAGAGTGTAAATGGCCAGGGCTGGAGAGACGGCTCAGTAGTTGAGAGCACACAAACTGTTCTGCCATAGTGTCTGTGTTGGGATCCCTCACCCACACCACACAGCTCACAACCGCCTCTGACTAGCTTCAGGGCATCTGCAGCCTCATCTGGCCACTGTGGGCACCTACACTCATTTGAATGTGAGCATGCCCACACAGACACATAAAGACAAAAGTAGAATTCTGCTTTTATGAGTAGGAAGCAGAGGGTGCTATAAAAATAATAGTGCTTTGCATATTTGCATATTCAGCAGCTGTAATGAGTCAGAATGCAGGGCTGGAGTCATGACCAGTTCTCTTACCTTAGACAGCACCACCCTGAATCCCAGTGTCCCATTTGGAAAACGGCGTTAGACAATACCCACTCTTTGGCCCACAGTCACATAAGATATTATCTGTAATGGTGTCTTGCAAATGGTGACGTGACCTGTGCTGGCGACTGTTGTGACCATTAGCAGCAACGTCCATTGCTCTCTGAGTGTTCTACGAGGTACAGTAGCCATTCCAGGAGATGCTGGCTCCCTTTCGCAGTGTGTGTCTCTGCTGTGGTTGTGTATGGGCTGAAGGAATGCTCGAGAGGTAGAAGTGTGCTCTCCCTCATTTTGTGGGCTAGAAGTGACAGAAGAAGGAACAGGTTGTCCAAGGTCCAGCATAGAACTCCATGCAGGCTCTGGGAAGCCCTCTCAGGCATGCCTGGCCATACTGTTCTATTTGTACAGATTAGAACCTTCCTTGCTCAATATGAGCTGCTACAGCCTTGGAATGTATATTATTTGAAAAAAAATTTTATGTCCACATCAACTATTCTAACTATATGTCATCTCATTATCTTAATATTGGATTTAAAGGGGTATTGAACTTACTGGAAAGTAACTTTCAAACTTTTAGTTTGTCTAGCTAACATTCACAACATCAGTCCAAGAAAAATTGTCCGCATTTTGTCACATGATAAAAATATGTGAAATCATAATTATTATTTTGAAATTGGATTAAGTGTTATAAAGTTGGATAATACAAATTATCATACCTGTATGGGTAGATCATAAAGTTTTTTGTTTCCTTCCTTGCTGTACACTCAGCTTATATGTGTATAATATGAATTTATGTGAGATTTTGTATAACACTGCCATTTAAAAATCTAAAAAAAAAATTGAATGAAATAAGGACTTGCTGGGTGAAAATAATGACTTGGTAAGTGTCTCTACCTCTTAAAATATTAATATTTTTTAAGAAAATATTAATTGGAGTTAATACAGGAAAATGCTTTTATCTCCATCAGAGTCCATCCGCAGAGAACATTCAGTAAGTTCACTGTCTTCTGTTTGATTTTTTTTCCCCAACGGTTTCCTGAACTAGTGATTCATCATGACATGACATTTGCAAGTGGATCCTGAGCCATTTAGGCAGCTGCAGCCATGATACTTTTTATAGAGTGGGCCTGGAAAACTGAGAAAGCAAATGTTTCCAGTTTGTGTCGTCAGGTGCAGGGAAGCAAATGTTTCCAAAAGGTACCATATGCTGCAATGGAGTTTAAAAGGAAACATTAACATCCCAGCAAATCCACATTTTAACCCAGCCTTGAAGTTCTGTCTGTTTTAACAGAAAGTAATTTTTACATGTAGACGAAATTCTTTGACAGATACAAAATATCAAAAGATAACTACACCATGAAGTCAACATTGTTTAGGTCAGTGGTTCTCAACCTGTGGGTCTCGACCCCTTTGAGGGCCATATATCAGATTTTTTTTTGTTTGTTTGTTTGTTTGTTTGTTTGTTTGTTTGTTTTTCGAGACAGGGTTTCTCTGTGTAGCCCTGGCTGTCCTGGAACTCCCTCTGTAGACCAGGCTGGCCTCGAACTCAGAAATCCACCTGCCTCTGCCTCCCAAGTGCTGGGATTAAAGGCATGTGCCACCACTGCCCTGCTCAAATATTTTGTATATCAGATATTTACATTACGTTTCATAACAGTAGCAAAATTACAGTTATGAAGTAGCAACAAAAATAATTTTATAGCTGCGGGTCACCACAACCTGAGGAACTGTATTAAAGGGTAACTGTATTAAAAGCATTAGGAAGGTTGAGAACCACTGGTTTAGGCTGAGCTTTGACAATGTTTTTCTGTGTAAGCATACCCAAAGTATTCATTGGACAGCATCTGCTTATGTCATAACTTATCTAAGGCTAAAGAGAACTTTAATATTTTAAGATTTTTCAATTTGTTTTTGATGTTAGAGTTTGTAGCCAATGGCTACTTGGAGCTTAACTATAAAACTTGAGAAATAACTATCTTAGTTAGGGTTACTATTGCGATGATGAAACCCCATGACCAAAAACAACTTGGGAAGGAAAGGATTTATTCGATTTATGCTTCCACTTTGTAATACATCATGGAAAGAAGCCAGGACAGGAACTCAAACAGGGTAGGAACCTGGAGGCAGGAGCTGATGTAGAGGCCATGGAGTGGACCTGCTTACTGACTTGCTCCTTATGAATTACTAAGTCTGCTTTCTTATAGAACCCAGGACCACCAGCCCAGGACCACTCACAATAGACTGGGCCCTCCCACATGAGTCACTAATTAAGAAGATGCCCTACAGCCAGATCTTACCTTGGGGGCATTTTCTCAGTTGAGGCTCCTTCCTCTCAGATGAATCCACCCTGTGACAAATTGACATAAAATTGGCCAGCACACTATCTTTTCAAGTTTTTTTTTTTCTTAAAGTAATTAATTTCATCATCCATCCATGTATGATGGTTTTCTTTTTGTGTAAAAATGTTAGCTATTTTATAGCCGACTGAAGTTACAAGTTTAGGTCTTGTTAAAAAGTTGTGGGCTGGCCAAGGTATGTGTAGCTCAGCTAGAGGGCTTTCTTGGATGTGAGAGTCCCCGGGTTCTGTGCTCAGCACTGCAAGGGGAAAAATTGTTTAAGAATGTTTTTGTTCAATGATTGGAGAGATGGTTCAGTGGTTAAGAACATACACTCTTCATCCAGGGGTTGAAAATTTGGTTGCCAGCACCCACAAGGGCAGCTCACGACCATCTGTCTTTAAGCTTCAGCTCCAGGGGATTCTATGTCCTCCACTGGCACACACACACACACACACACACACACACACACACACACACACACACGTGCGCGCGTGCACACACACAAATACAGTAAAAAATACAGTAAAAATAGAGTAAAAAATATTTCTTAAAAGACTGTCTTGTTTAAGCACTAATATTGATTCTTTCTTGACTGTGGAGGGAAAACTGCACACCTGCTTCTTCTTCGCTGGAAATGTTGCCTTTCCAAGCAGACTGCTCTTTCATTTTACTATGCCATGAGCAGAGCAGTTGACACTGACTGTGCATTGTATGACTGTGGGCCACATCTTTTTTCATTATTTCATTTACTTATCCATTTTCCCCTGTACTTTCCTGGGCCACTTCTTAGTTTCTGTGCCCCTCTTTTAATTTCTTAATAGTACACCTTTGTTTATATTTTAAAATTGCCAATATTTATTTTTTATTAGTATTACTTTATGTGAATGAGCGTTTGGCATGCATGTGTATGTATACCATATGCATGCAATGCCCAAGGAGGCCAAAAGAGAATGCCAGATCCCCTGAAACTGGAGTTCCAGCCACCATGTGGGTGCTGAGAACTGAACCCAGATTCTCTGCGACATTATGCTTACAAGCATAACCACTGAGCCATCTCTCCAGCACCAATATTTATTTTTTAAACTAGAAAAATGTTCCATTTCGGATGCCTCTCATGGGTACATAGCTAGCTCTGCTCACTGTATAGTGAATACACAGCATTTCACCCATGCACAGAAAAACAGCACTGCTTGAACTGAATTAATCTGTTGTTCCTGGATAGAATGGCAATGTTTTTGTATGTACTTCTAGAAACAACACCGGGGTGGGACCTGAATGTAGCAATACAATAATAAAGGAAATGCCATCCTGTTAAATCAGTGAAGTTGTACTCACTGTAAAAATGTTATGCAGTGCATTGGTTTTCTGGTTAAATTTAGATGTAGTTTATAGTTTACTCCTGAGTCTTACTGGCCACTTTCCAGTTGTTCAGTGGTGACCCATGATGACCATAGAGACAGTGATGTGGAGCTGAACACGCAGGGGGCTAAAAGTTTGTTGATCTGTATTTCTTAGGCTCTTTGGGTTGAAGAAACCTTCAAATCCTGCTTGTTGTTAAAATGGTTTTATTTAAGTGTGTGTGTGGGGGGGGGGGGAGACAGGGAGAGAGAGAGAGAGAGAGAGAGAGAGAGAGAGAGAGAGAGAGAGAGGGAGAGAGAGAGAGAATGCAAACACGTTTGTGTATGTACCGATGAACACGTGTTTTGAGGTCAGAGACTAACCTTAACTCTTACTAACCTCAGGTGTCACTGTTCACCTTTTTTTTTAAAAAATGTTTTGCTGGGTGTGGTAGCCCATACCTTTAATCCCAGCACACTTGGGAGGCAGAGGCAGGCAGATTTCTGAGTTCAAGGCCAACCTGGACTACAGAGTGAGTTCCAGGACAGCCAGGGCTACACAGAGAAACCCTGTCTCAAAAAAAAAAAAAAAAAAAAAAAAAAAAAAAATTGTAGGTTTTGGAGGTCAATTCCTGATTCTCAGCCTGCACAGCAAGCGCTCTACCAACTGATTTACCAAAATCCCCAGCCATTTTGTTTTGCATCTTCATTCGAGGTGTTGTTGTTATTTGCTCAGACTGGGTTTTGTAGACGCCTCTTGATTTAGCACTCACAAGAGCAGCTCTGTTCTAGACTGAGGGGGATGAATGGCTGCTCCAGGGAGGCCTGTGCTTGTCCTGGCCAGACCTCAGCGCCTCCAGTTCCTGGGGCTGGGTTTAACATGACCTTTAGGACTCTGGAGTTTGGAGCTTACATCCTGTCTGGGCCTTGCACATTTGTGGAACTTGACATCTCCGTGACTCAATTGTTCATTTGTGAGGGTCCAGCTCTGGCTGTGACTGGAGAGTTAGTGTGCTGAGAATCCCTTGTGGTTACGTGCCATGCCCAGGGCCTGATGTTGTCTTCTGTGGTGTATGTCATTCTGGGATCAGAAGGCATTTCCTTAGGTCTGCTCCTGTTCTGTGTCCCATTCCTTCTTTATCCTGTCAGGATAACAGCCTGAGTTAAAATCAAGAAAAAAAAATCATACTTAAAATAAACTACTTAGTGTTTGGGTGATTTAGATTGAGAAGTTAAGTAGACTAAGAAGTTTGCCCTAGATTTTCCTCCACATGGACCAAGATAGTATTTTTGCTAGTTATTTAAATATTTTCTTCTCTTCTCACTTTTTCTTTCTTATAGACCAGGCTAGCCTTGTACTCTAGAGGTCCATCTGCCTCTGCCTCCCAGTGCTGGTACCAACGGTGTGTTCCCCTTCTTATTTGGATCTAGCTGGTATAACATCAGTTGGAAGGTGTCAGTGCAGGGCTACATTGAGTTTTTAGAGAAATATATTTTTAAAAAAAAGAGTTAAATTCTGAGTCTTGTGGATTTTGTTGTTGTTGTTTTGTTCTTTCTTTGCTTGTTTTTTTTTTTTTTTTTTTTTTTTGGAGCCAGGGTCTCTTGTAGTTCAGTTCATGCTGGTCTCCAGACCTTGAACTTCTGACCCTTCTTCTTCTGTCCCCTCAGATACTAAGATTATGGGCAGGCACCACCAAGTCTGGTTTATGTGGTGGTGAGGATTAAACCTAGGGCCCTACACTCCCATCCCACCATGAGCCTTTGAATTAACCAGAACATGGCTTTGGAATCACACCGAAGAATGGGATCCTTTAAGGGCTTGTCCTTGGAGGCTCAGAGTGGATAGAAGACAACCCTGACTGGGTCTTAGTTTCTGGAAAAGCTTTGTGGGGGAAGCATCAGCCTTTCCAAGCAAGGTGACAGTTCACTGAGAACAGACACTGACCCTCTGTCATCTGCCAGGCTAGTCAAGACCAGTCCGGAGCTGTCTGAGTCCTGCTCATGGTTCCCCGAGTCCTATGTGATTTATCCAACTAACCTCAAGACGCCAGTCGCTCCAGCAGAGAATGGCATCCAGCTTCCAGTCAGTAACTCCAGGACAGATGAGAGAGAATTCTTCTTGGCTTCTTATAACAGGAAGAAAGAGGATGGGGAGGGCAACGTTTGGATTGCAAAGTCATCAGCTGGTGCCAAAGGTACGTTGCCATTGCTGCCCTCTCCGTCGCAGGCAGGATCTCCCTGGGTGCTGTACCATGGCACATTAGGTTTCGATGCTGTTTCATTTCCTTGTTTCGAGGGTGGGGCGTGTAGATGCACATGTAGAGGTCACAGCACATGCTTCAGCTGTTGTTCTCTCCTTCCACCATATGGGTCCCAGGGATTGAACTCAGATCATTAGGCTTGGCAGCAATCCCCGTACCCACCGAGCCATCTCTCCAGTCCCTACTGATTGATATATGAAGATGAATGACTCTATGCAGAATCATCACAATCAGAAGGCTGTGTCCAGTTTTTATTCTGAAAAAAAAAAAGATTTTCTTTTTTGAGATAGGTTCTCATGTAGCCTAGGCTGGCTAATGATGACCTGAAACTCCTGAGCCTGCTGTTTCCCTCTGCCTGAGTTCTGGGCTTGCAAGCATGCACTCCTGTTCTTGGCTTTTATTGGGTTCTGGGAATGAGACCCCAGGCTTTATATGCAAGGCCAATATTCCACCTACTGAACTTTAGTCCTGCCCTTTAAAATCCTTCTGTAGCCCCCTGTTTATTGCTTGAGTCTTCACTGGAGTCAGTGGCACGCTCACTGTCTCTAAAAGGCATTACAAATGCAAAGTGTCTGACATAGAAGTTTCCACATCCTTCCCGGCTTGTCCACCCAGCCGGCTCCTCCTTCAAATTTCCTACTTAGTGCATGATCCCACTATTCACCCAGTCTAGAAAGCTTCAAATCTCAGATCCCTCCTCTTCTTTATAATCTATACCAAGTACATTAATGTTTTGCCAGGGCTACCTTCAAAATATGTTCAGAATTGGGTTCTTATATTTCTAACACTCCCATTCTGGATCAAAGACATCAGTCTCTCTACCCAGTTGCTGCAATGTGACCCTCAGCCAGCTCTCCTCTCTCCAGACAGAGTGATGATTTAAAAACACAAACCTGATTATGTTACTTCCTGATCCATTTAGGGTGGGTCTGGAGTCCAGATGGGAGCCCGCCCCATTGGACACTTCCCCGTATCTCCGAGGCCATCTCCCATTCTTGGCCTTGCTCACTGTGCCGTAGACACAAAGACTGCCTTGGATCTCCCAAAATAGATAAATTTTCCTCTATACCTGGGATGTGTCTCCATCAGCTCAGACATTGCCTTGTCAGAGAAGGCTTTTCAGGTCTAAAATGACCCCATGCCTGTTACTTTATGTATCTCTTTTTTTCTCCCTTCCCTTCTCCATCTCTCTCCGGCCTTGCTCACTTTGACCCAAAGGTTTGTTTGTTTGTTTGTTTTTACTTATTTATTATACATAAGTACACTGTAGCTGTCTTCATAAAAGGGCATCTAATCCAATCTCATCACGGTTGGTTGTGAGCCACCATGTTATTGCTGGGATTTGAACTCATGACCTCCAGAAAAGCACTCAGTGCTCTTAACCGCTGAGCCATCTCACCAGCTCTACTTTCTGTGTCTTTAACCTGCATTGTTAGTGTCTTACCAGGACTGTATCACAAATCCTGGCCATTCCCACCATACATCAGAAGCCCCATGTAAACACAGGCTCTGTCTCACTTGCTTCTGTATTTTCCACGCATGCACACAATACATGTGTGACTAGATGCCCAGAAAGGGATGAGGCTCAATATCAACTCGGGCTTAGGCTCAGGAGAAGGCTCCTACTGTAGTAACCACAGGTCTCCTTGTAACTACTGTTATGCACTCTTTTTAAAACCATTGCATCTTGAATTTATTTATTTATTTATTTATTTATTTATTTAATGATTTGGAAGACTACCCGGCCATTGTTACTCATTTCTGTCCCTGGTCGACTGGACCTCAACTTCTTTTCCACCAATCATAGGACAGGAAGGCATCTCTGGGAATCTCTCAAAAATGGGTAAAGTGAACTCTTGCCCGAAGCCAGGGGCCTCATCTGCTTCTTTCTCTCTTTCTTTCTTTCTTTCTTTCTTTCTTTCTTTCTTTTTCTTTCAAAGATTGATTTATTTATTTTATCTATGTGAGTACACTATCCTGTCACCATCTTTAAATACACCAGAAGAGGTCATCAGATTTCATTACAGATGGTTGTGAGCCTCCATGTGGTTGCTGGGAATTGAACTCAGGACCTCTGGAAGTGCAGTCAGTGCTCTTAACCACTGAGCCATCTCTCCAGCCCTCTGCTTCTTTCTTGTAACTTCATCTTAAGTCCCTTTTAGTTTGGTTCTGGTCATAAACTGGGGAGTTGGAAGAGAAGCAGGCATCTATTGTATTCTAGATTGTGGCTGGGAGGACATCATTGGTCCCTGGGCCCCACTGAGGCAGGACAGAGGGGTACCACGCAGTAGGAAGTGGTGGACAGAGAATAACATTTTGAAGCATTTTGTTTTAAGGCTTGAGGAGATGAGTGGTGCATATTAGCATTTAGCAGGGTGGGGACTAAACAATGAAATTAATAGAACCAATACATGGCTGTTACACTTGCTAAACAAGTATTACTTACAGCTACTATATACGTGGTACAGTTGGCTCAAACAGCACCAAGACAACCCATAACATCTCTCCCTTTTGTTCAAGTAAAGGCTCTTTTTTTTTTTTCAGATATAAATTGAGCACAACCATGCACTTAACACCCAGTCCATCATGTTTGTGAATTTAGACAAAGCGCTCCACCATCTATCCTAACTTAAGAAGCTACAGTTCTATACTTGAATTATGTTCTGGTTCTAGCTTGTATTGCCATCTGAAAACCATCCTCTCAAATTTATATCATCTCTCTCAATGCTAAACAACTTGTGTTGACTATGAGACTATAACTAGTCCTCAACCCCGTCAGAAATAAAGTCTGAGAATGACTTAAATATACCTGAATAGCTTCACATAAAATCACCTGAGTACGTGATCTACTCCTCGTCGGGGCACAAGCAGCACCAGGGCAACCTGTAACGCATAGCAAATGTAACAGCAAGGGAAATCGGAAGAGTTAAGTCTTATGTCATCGTGTGGTTGCTTTTCGTTTTTATTGCCTTTCTTCATAAGTGGGCAAGGCCTGGTTTATTCTCTGTGGTCCATTGCTCTTTCATATGAAAACATGAAGAAAGCAACATTAAAACACAACTTCTTTTGTTCTTCACCCCAGTCAGAAGGAGATGCTAAGGTAAAGTGTGTGTGGGCTCTGGAGGCCAGAAGTGCTAGGAGGGTTAAGAACAGGGTTAGAGGGCCCCTGCAGAGTGAAGACAGGCTGTGTCCATGGGCTGTAGAACTCAGCGGAGGAAGGACGCCAGTTCATCTAAACTGGTCTGCAGGTTTAATATGATCCCAGTTAAGAGAGCAGCAGGATTTCCCTATAACGTTTCTAAAATCTGTATGAAAAAGCACGGGTCATAGAGTATGTTCAATGATCTTAAAGAAGATAAAGTAGGATCACTCACTCTGCTCATTAGGTGACAGTAAGACATATTGCATCACTGTAGTGACCAGGACACTACAGTTTGTCAGATGGACAGAAGCAGGAATCCACAAAACAGGATGGAAAACTCAAAAGTTTTTTTGAGTTCCACACATATTTGTCCACCTGGTGTTTGACAGAGGCAAAAGGTATCTGTCTTCATTTCCTTTCCTGATGCTATGATAAAATGCCCAGGCCATACAATGTAAGGAAGGAAGGAAGGGTTAATTTTAGCTCACAGTTTAGGGCACAGGCCCATGATGGTCAGGAAGTCAGGACAGCAGAGCTTGAAGCAGTTGGTCACATTGCCTCTGCAGTCTGAAGAACAGAGCAGGGTGTGCACGCTGCTCTGTCCCCTTTCATCTATACAGTCCAGGATCTCCTGCTCAGGGTATGGTCCCACCCACAGTTAAGTTGGGTCTTCTCCCTCCGGATAATGTATTCAAGATAATCCCCCTTGCACATGGTGCCCAGAGGCCTGGTTTCCCAGGTGATTCTGGAGTTCATCAAATTGACAACACTAGCTACTGTCAATAAAAGAAAGACATGGCTAGCCTAGCTCATTGGGTAAAGCACTTCTGGACAAGCATGAAGATCAGAGGTCGGATCCCCAGACCCATGTAAAAGCCACGTAGGCATGGCAGCTCTCCTGTTATCTTGGTGCCTAAGAGGCAGTAGCAAGGCCTCCCTGAAACTAGCTGGCTCGCCAGGCTAACCAAAATGCAAGTTCTGGTTTCAGCCAAAGACCAATGTAAATTATATAAGGGTAAGAAGAGCAATTTGAGAAAGATACCCAGCATCAACCCCAAGCTCCTGCATACATACACATACATAGTACATGTGTGCTAACATGCACACATGCATCCCCCCATACAGAAACATTCACACACACAGATGAATATTGCATACTTATACACATGCAAAAGTAAAAGAAGGATGAACATTTCGACAAGTGGTGCTGTATACAGTGCGTGGTCACAGAAAAGACAATGAACCCATTCACTGTCATACATCAAGGCAAATCTAATTTTGTAGTTCATGTAGACAGTAAAAGTAAAATCGGGAGAGAGACTTGCAAAGGAACTGTAAATGTGATACCAGTACGTGTTAATCCATAAGCTCGAGGACTGAGAAATTAAACCTCATCAAAATAAAGCTTCCTCTGTGAAGCCTCCTTTGAAAACTTGGTGCCCCATGAAGACACAAGTGGCCTGTGTGGTGTGATGCAGTTCACAGGAATCTGAGGAGGATACAGTGAGTAGTGACAGCAGGTTAGGAGTTGTGAGGACCCACGGTGAGAAAGGAGAGATGACTGCAGAATTTTGAGGGGGAGGATGATGAAAATGTCCTAAAAATAGATTCTAATGACAGTTGAGGAACCCTTGAGTATACTAAAAACCATCAAACTGTATGCTTTACAAGGTTGGATTTTCTAGTGTGTTGTATCTCAATTAAATTGTTTGAGGCTATGTTGCTTGTCATAGTTGATGGGCAGTTTCCGTGCCTTCAGTCTTCACTAGCGTGCTGCAGGGCATGCTGTTTTATGGCTGTGCCTTCACTCTGATGCTCTGGTGTGCTTGCCTTCCTGGCATTTCCATAGGGCATCATCTTAGAATAGAATTTGGTAATCACAAGCCATCATCCTTATTATAACTAGTACCTAGTGACAGTGATTTCTTAACCCACTCAGAAACCGTATCTATAAAACTGAAATTTTGGGCCAGAGATATGGTTCAGCTATAAAAGTGTTTGCCACCAAACCTGACAAACTGAGTTCAATTCCCCAGGACCCACAGGGTTGAAGGAGAGAATCTACTTCTTTGGTTTCCACACAAGCAGTGTGGCATATACATATACTCACAAAAAATAAATAATCCTAATAAGTTTGTTAAAAACCTGAAACTTCATAAGTTAGTACTGAGAACACTATATGGAGAAGTTAATGGGATGACCCTGCAGAGGGTGAGAGACAGCAGGAGGGGAGGGAGGGGGTCAAGCAGTTGGTTGGAGGAACAGGCCAGTGAAACCCTTCTGTGGATTTCTGTTTCCTTTGCTTTGGTCAGGAGCTAGCTTTCCTGGAGTGAGCTGGGCTAGTGTTCATGTTGCTTTTTGTTTGCAGGTGAAGGCATCCTCATCTCCTCAGAGGCGTCGGAGCTTCTGGATTTCATAGACAACCAGGGCCAAGTGCACGTGATCCAGAAATACCTCGAGCACCCTCTGCTCCTCGAGCCCGGTCACCGCAAATTTGATATTCGGTAATGTTCAGAGTCAGCGGCCTTCATTTCCGTCATCTTTTCAGAGTGGTGGTGTCTGATGAGGCCACAGGACTTGGACGGAGCATTCGCTGAATCCAGCATGTTGCCACATTGAGCACAGCCAAACCTCTCAAAATTGTTGCTTCTTCTTTTAGTTCTCCTGTCTAAAAATCATTGCTTAGATTCTGGTGCTGGTCAGGATACCAAAAGGCAAACATGGCAGGTGGAGGTATCATTTGTTAACCTCAAACACATCCATAGCCTTCAAAATTGTCTATTTTCAGAAGGAACTCAAGTCTCTAATTATTTATGTTGAAACACTTCATTGCTTCATTAATTGGTGCTAAGCCATTATTTTGGCCAGCTTATGATTTGCCTCATATAACTTTCAAACCTTCTTTTTTTATATATACTGTACAGTCCCCACAAATAGTCAAGGTGTGTGCCAGGTGGTTGCACACACATTTAATCCTGGCACAAGAGGTAGAGGCAGGCAGATATCTCCAAAAAAAAGTCTCTAACCCAGCCAGGGCCTCACAGCAGGACTCTGCCTCAAAGATAGATAGATAGATAGATAGATAGATAGATAGATAGATAGATGGATGGATGGATGGATGGATGGATGGATGGTGTGGAGGTCATGTCTAAAAACCTGGTATCTGAATAAGACTGTTTGTTGGCTTGCAGAAGCTGGGTCCTGGTTGACCACCAGTATAACATCTACCTCTATAGAGAGGGTGTGCTTCGAACTGCTTCAGAACCATATCATGTTGATAATTTCCAAGATAAGACCTGCCATCTGACCAATCACTGCATTCAGAAAGAGTACTCAAAGAACTATGGGAAATATGAAGAAGGGAACGAAATGTTCTTCGAGCAGTTCAATCAGTACCTGACAAGCGCTCTGAACGTTACCTTAGAAAGTAGTATTTTGCTGCAAATCAAACACATAATAAGGTAAGTTCTCTGCAACCTTTCTGGTTTACGTTTCTTCTGGAAGGAGCTTGGGGTGCTTCTGCCTTTTAGGGAATTGTCCTCCTTAAGCTGTCTAATTTATGGGCAGAGAACATTTGTGATTTTTCTGTATTTTCACTTTACAGTCTGTAGAATTTATCTGTGAGAACATCACTTCGTTTCTTCTAGGTTTTGATAATTCACATCCCTCTAGTTTACTTGGATAGATTAAATCTTTTTTTTAAAGATCAACTTTGGCTCTTATTAGCCATCTTCTTTGTTTCTTATCATTTTTGTTGTCTCCTCCTGTCTGTTCTTTGAGAAATTTAATTTGTCTTTCTTCTACTAGTTATTTAAGGTGAAAGGTTGGATAATCGATTTGAGGCTAATACAAAACTATACACTTATTTAAAAGTAAAAAGAAAGAGACACAGCAGCAAACCATGCAGTGTCTCAATTTTTCTTCTGCTTTCCACATATTATATGAGGCTATATTTATATTCTTATATCAAAATCTTTTTTTATTTTCCTTAATGCTTACATCCTGCCAGTGTGATCTAAAATATTTTGCTTACCCACGTGTTGGTAGATTTTTCATAATTCCATTATGGTCATAGGGACATTGTGTGGTTTCACATTTATTTTTTTTTTTTAGGTGTGGGTATGTGTGGTGCATGTGTCTGTCTGTGTGTTCACACATGTATGTGCAGGTTCATGTGCACATGTGTGAGTTCACGTGTGTGCTTGAATGGGTGGAGCCCAGCCTGTACCTTAATATACTAAAGTCTCCCACTTGAACCCAGAACACACTGATGCATCTGCTCTGGCAAGACAGCTAGCTATAGGGACCCTGTATACATAGCTTATATTTAATAGTAATCGGGTATCTGTGTTCACCTGCTCCTGACTTAGAGTTCATTTCTATTGCCTTTTTTTCCTCTTGATTCATTTCCTACTATACCTTGGACTACTGCTTTACTGTCGGTACTCTTTATTGTAGGTTACAGAATCTCGTAATTTTAAAACTGAAGTGTAACGAACTGAAGTGTGGTTCAGTGAGTTCTGAGCTACACTCATATTCACCTAACCATAAACAGACCATGATTAAGATATTTACAGTAGGCAAACTCCTCTTAACCCAGTGCCTGGTAGGCTAAAGCAGCAGGGGTTGAGGGCTCCAGCTAGCCTGGGCTATAGGATGAGACCATGCCCCCCAAGTAAGTAAATAGAAAGAAAAAGGAAAGGAAAAAGAAAGAAAATAAATCCAGCATCCCCAGAGAATCCCTTTGGCTCCTTTAAAATAGGATTCCTTGACAAAGATATTCTTTCCTTCTCATCTTTATGGCTGGAGTCATGGGTGCTCATTTTAAACTGTGTAAATGGCACTATGGCTCCTGTTTTAAGGTCAGCTCTTGTTAACATCGTATTGCTGTATTTATCTACAAGGCAGTAGTTTTTTTTATTATTATTACTATGTATTATTCCATTGTGTGACTATTACAAGATGTGTCCTTTCAGCAGTTGACAAACATATTGGTTTTACGCCTTGTGTTTTACTCTTGTTCATTTTTCGTCTTGTTTTTCTTCTTGTTTCTCATGTTTTAGACCTATACTTTGTCTGGTAGTCATAGGATGGTTAGAATTCCTACACCAAGAAAATAAAATATGCAGAAGGAATCCCTACTCTTTTTTTTTTTTTTGGGGGGGGGGGGGTGCTCTTCTGCGCCCCCTGCTGGCTGTTCTGTGCAGTGCATGGATGCTCTCCTGACTGACGCTTAAAGCCATCAGGTTATCTTTTTCCCCAGTCAGCCTCCTGCTGACTCCTGCTGTAGTCAAAAAAGGATGCACTGCCTGCAGCTTCAATCAATGAAAACCCTTACTGTAGGTTATTCATCTTAACCTCCTAGTAGATAAAAAGCGTAATTTTGTGTGTCAGATTGCAACCCTTGCCTTTTTATCCTTTCCTGTTGTTTCCCCTTTCACTAAACTTCTGACTTTTAAGAATTATCATATTTTAGGGAGCTGGAGAGATGGCTCAGTGGTTAAGAGCACCGACTGCTCTTCCAGAGGTCCTGTGTTCAATTCCCAGCAACCACATGGTGGCTCACAACCATCTGTAATGGGATCTGATGCCCTCTTCTGGTGTGTCTGAAGACAGCTATAGTGTACTCATATACATAAAATAAATAATTCCTTTAAAATTTTTATCATTTAAAATATATTTTAATCAAAACACTCTTAAATGAGCCAGGTGTGGTGGTCTGTTTACCGTTCTTGAAGAGCCAGAAACGGGGAGAATGGAGCAGACACGAGGGTAGATTTATGTCTTGTGAAACAGTCAGCTCTGTTCAGCATCAGACAATTTATACTCTGAGGGTTGAGAAGCGTCACCTGAATAGAGTGTACAATCACAAAGACAAGCCGCACAAGGGAAAAACATGTTTTTCCATAGAGGCATATAAACAAGTAACAATAGCCAGATGTATGTATAATCTATTGTAAACTCACTCCTATGCTCTACACCTGGGAGAAGGAAGAAACCATATTCGAAGAATAATTCTGGGTTTTGAGTAAATTGAGTCACAAGACTCTTGTCTTATCTTCTTGGTGTTTTCTCACAAGCCTTCAGAATTCTCACATGAGTTGATTCTTGGATATCTTTAATCCCAGCAGTTGGAAGGAGGAGGCAGATGGTTTGAAGCCAGCCTTGTCTACATAGAGAGTTCCAGGCAACCAGAGATACACAATGAAACTCTGTATCCAAAACAATGACAAGAAACAAAACCAAAAAACTTTACTTAAAGTATTATTTCATAGAGAAAATGCTTTAGAATGTTTAATAGAGTGCTTTCTTCCCTCTCCCCTCCCTGATTTTGTTTGTGAGTTTTTGTTTGTTTGTTTGTTTGTTTGGCAGGGTTTCTCTGTATAGTCCTAGATGACTTAGAACTCACTCCATAGACGAGGCTGGCCTCAGACTCAGACATCCATCTACCTCTGTCCCTGAGTGCTGTTGGGTTTCTGTTTTGTTTTGTTGCTTGCTTGCTTACTTTGTTTGTTTGTTTGTTTGTCTATGCCATATGTATGTAGTTGCTGGCTAAGGCCAGGAAAGGACATCAAATCTCTTGGAGCCAGAGTTACAGGTGGTTGTAAGCAGCCCCAGTGTGAGTGCTAGGAACTGTACCTGAGTCCTCTAGAAGAGCAGCAAGCACTCTTACCTACTGAGCCATCTCTCCAGCCCATTGTTTGTTTTGAGATAAACATATACGTAATCCAGGCTGTCCTTGAATCCTAGATCCTCCTGCCTCAGCCTCTGGAGTGCCAAGATCGCAGTTGTGCCATTAGACATGGGTTGTAAGCAGGTGTTGGTGCTACAAAATGAAACTGCGCGGTGGCATTTTCATACATGCTTATAACATACAATGGTCATACTCATCCTGTCCCCATTTTCCCATCTTACTAGTCTTTTTAACTCCTAAGTAATATAATCTTAAGTGTTCCTTTCTCCTTCCTCCTTACAGGAGCTGCCTCATGAGTGTGGAGCCCGCCATCAGCACCAAACACCTCCCTTACCAGAGCTTCCAGCTGCTCGGCTTTGACTTCATGGTGGATGAGGAGCTGAAGGTCTGGCTTATTGAGGTCAATGGTGCCCCTGCATGTGCCCAGTAAGTCCAAACCCTTTGCCTGTGTTGATAACTGGAAGTTGGGTTCGCACCTTGGGTGGTCTGACAGGTCTGACATGGATCCTTTGGTTGCTGTCGGGAAAGCATTGTCTCAGTGACGGGAGTCCTTTGGGAGACATGATCAACACGCCAGCCCTGCCTGGTAGGAGGGCTTAGCTGGGCACCATCTCTCTGTGGTTTTCTGCTACCAGGCTTTCAGGTAAAACTAAGCTGGGTATGGAAGGTTAGACTGTAATCTCAGCACTACAGAGGCTGAAGCAGGTTAGACCTGTAATTGCAGTACTAGAGAGGCTGAGGCAGGAGGATCACTGTGGGTTTAAGGCCATCCTGGGTTATGCAGTGAGGCCTGTGTCCAGGATGTATGAATGAGATCCTGGCTCCAAATAACAACAAAAACAAAAACTACCACCACCACCACCCTAAACTGTTAGAGAAGGCCTGGCACTGCTATGTTCATGTGGCAAATCGAGTAAGCTGGCCCGTGAGTAAGACTGTGAAGCCAAGGGCTTCTCAGGCAGGTGGTCACACAGTAGAGTCTGAGCTAGGATGTAAGGTAACAGGGTTCAGTCTCCCCAAAGGCAGTGGGGAGACTATTCAGGGGGACACAGGGACCTTGATCTGTGCTGTGTTGTTTCCTTCTGCCCTTTCTGTCAAAGACCCATGTCTCCAGAGTGCTCTGCTCCATCCTCCCCTCCTGATGTCTTTCCACCCTCTTCAGGCTCCATGTCTCCTCCTCCGTATGGCTGTGGAGCTCACTCACACACAGACACACAGACACACACACAAACACGTACACACACAGACACACACACACGTGCGCGCGCATACACACACAGACACACACGCACACACAGACACACACACAAACATGTACACACACACAAACACATGCGCACACACACACAGACGCACACGCACACGCACACATGCACACATACCCTGTTCCCTTCATGCACCAGTCCTCGGACTGCAGCGTTTTCAGGGCCCTATCTTCCTCCAGGAAGCATTCTTAGAAATGATGACTCTACCTTTTCTCCAGACAGCTCCTTTATGTCCTCATTTCCTTGTGGCAGCTTTGGAGGAGGCCACACTCCTCTTGCAGAGTCTTCCTTTTCTTTGGCTTCAGGCCCTTGTATACCGGATGGGGCTGACTAGGGGGTCTGCGAGCAAGCTGGAGTCTCTCTTTGTCACCAAGGACCTCAGGTTCTGGTGTTGGGTGGCCTTGGGCCTTCTGATCCACTTCCCCTGTATGTGTTCTTGTTAAACTTCATAAGAAAGCCACCAAATTAGTGCAGCTTCTGAATTCTAGGCCCTTGTCTGCACCTGCCTTCCCCAGGTCCTGTGAGGGTATCTGTGGGTCTATCGAGGAGCACTCCCCACCCCCATCCTCCTCTCCAGACTTTTCCAAGGCTAAGGGAATAGAGGAGCTGCCACCTCCCTCCTCAGGAACGGATAGCTCAGTGCATGGGTACTATGGACTCTGCCTCCGGCCTCCTTGGTCCTCTGTCCCTTTGTGTCCAATACCTTCCGTCACTGGGAGAACTTTTGCCAAGAGCCTCCTCACTGGAATTTCTATTCCTGCACCACCCCCATAAAATCCTTCCTTCCCAGAGCAGCCTGAGTAAGAAAATAGAAACCATTACCCACCCCTGCCCTTCCCCCGCTGCCTCATCTGCCTCTGCCGCCCAACCAAAGACACCATTCCCTATGACAGCTCTTAACCTCTGTGGGTCTTTGTGCTTCTGTGACCTTCCTGTGGAGTCCCTGTCCCCCTCACTCAGGCCTTCCCTGAAGGAGCTCCATGTTCTCTATCCAGAATTTCTTTCATTGCATTAGTTGTTATCAAACAGCTGGGTTTTGTTTTCTTCCTGGAGTGTTTACTTAACTGAAGTTATATCTTCAGCTTTGGTTTGGTTTGGTATGGGTTTTTTGTTTGTTTGTTTGTTTGTTTGTCTGTTTGGGGCTTTTTGGTGGCTTTTGAGTCTTCGAGCCTGGCTCTGTGCCTGCCACACAGTTCTCTATACATATTCTTTGAATGAGCAAACTGTACTTCCTGGTTAACAGTGTTTTCCACTCACCTGATCCTCTGCTTGCTTGCTTGCTTGCTTTCTTTCTTTCTTTCTTTCTTTCTTTCTTTCTTTCTTTCTTACTTACTTTCTTTCTTTCTTATTATTGTGTGTGTAGGGACACATGTGTCACAGTGTGTGTGTGTGTGTGTGTGTGTGTGTATGTGTATGAATGTCAGAGGATAATTTTGTAAAGTCAGTTCTCACCTTCCGCCTTTACATGGGCTCTGGGGACTGAACTCAGATGGCCACACTTATGCTGCACTGTGTCTTTGCCTACTGAGCCATCCCACCAGCACAGCACTTACCTGATTTACAGTGACCCAGGTTTTAATTAAGTAGAGACATCTTTATATTGTCTCTATTAGCTAATGTAATGCTTAAATGCAAAAGTTGGTTTTTTTTTTTTTTTTTTTTGTTTTTCGAGACAGGGTTTCTCCATGTAGTCCTGGCTCTCCTGGAACTCACTCTGTAGACCAGGCTGGCCTCGAACTCAGAAATCCACCTGCCTCTGCCTCCCAAGTGCTGGGATTAAAGGCGTGCGCCACCACCGCCCGGCAAAAGATTTCTTTATATTAGTCCCAACCTTATGCCAACCCAGATTCTTCTAGCGACATGGTTTCATTTGTAGATCTAGTGATGTGGGCCTGGTGGTGTGAGACACCCGTGCCACCCTGAGCCTTCCTGTGTCGCTAGTGTTTGAGAGGCAAGTTGGGCTGGCCACCTTGAAACTGGTCCTTGCTCTAACTCTCTCATGGGAGATGGTCACAGCAGTAATTTATGGGCACGGCATATTTTTATAGCCATGGTTCTTGGTGAACTAACATCTTCACTGAAGATTCCTCTCATCCCAGGCTTCTGCCTGCGCTAAGGGTCAGTCAGCACACAGTGACTTCTGAGATGAGAATGGTTAAGACCTTGGGCCTAGGCAGGCTGGTCTGCACTCCTGTCCTTGGATATGGCCATTTGGGTTCCCAATGCCTCCTGAGCAAGTTGCAGGTATATCAGTTATGTCTCCTCTCATCCCTGGCTTCTGCCTGCACTAAGGGTCAGTCCCAAGCAGTTGGGGACTCGTGACACCCATGGAGTTCCACAAGGGAACCAGACAGATGACCTCCCCACACACTGTTCTGAGGAGATAGGAGGGTCCCTCCTTGTGTTCTGCTTTGCAGCCTTGGGTGTTAGAGGTCAGAAACACTGGGGTGAAACCTTCCGTGTGCTGACTGGAACCAAAGGAAAGGAAGAGAAGATGATGGGGTTTTGTTGTCCCTGGAGGAAGTAAAGTCCGCCGAGCCGCACTACCTTGGGCCTCAGATAGTCGACAACGTACTGCTCCACGTTCAAGTTCCATTTCTCCCGTGTATCCTGAGTTCTTCTGTCTTGTTGGTATAGGCTGCTACCTCAACATGTGCGCCTACACAGCCTCCTTCCCTCTCTCTCCAGACCCTCCATCTTTCCTCTCCTTCCTCTGCTTCTCCACACTGTCATCACTCTGTCTGACTACTCTTTATTTCCTGGGTCCCACCTCAACTGTCAACTTCACACAAGTCTTGGCTAATGTCCCTTTTCTCTTACGAGGTGTTGATTTTCCCGGATGACGCCTACCCCTCCTTGTACAGCCTCACAGACAGGCGAGCTAGGCTCGGGACACTACTGAAATCACCTCTGCTAGTCATCGGGAGCTCACTGTTCCCATCGAGGCCTTTTAAAAAACACTTACATACAAAGTACTTATATACTTTGTATGTAAGATAAAGCCTTACAGGTTTATCTGTGTGCAGAGCTTCTTGTGGGTACTTTATTCACATAGATGAGTTTTTCTTTTCTTTTTTTGTTTTTTTGGGGGGTTTTTTGTTGTTGTTGTTTTGCTTTTCAAGACAGGATTTCTCTGTGTAGACCTGGCTGTCCTGGAACTCACTCTGTAGACCAGGGTGGCCTCGAACTCAGAAATCCGCCTGTCTCTGCCTCCCAAGTGCTGGGATTAAAGGTGTGCGTCACCACTGCCCAGCTTTATCCTTTTTTTAAAAAATGTTTATTTTATTTATATGAGTACACTGTAGTTGTCTTCAAACACACTAGAAGACAGCATCAGACCCCATTACAGATGGTTGTGAGCCACCATGTGGTTGCTGGGAACTGAATTCAGGACCTCTGGAAGAGTGGTCAACATTCTTAACTGCCCAGCCATCTCTCCAGCCCAAGAAACAAGTTTTTCTTTCTTCCCCCCCCCCCCCCCCAAGGAACACACTGTAACTTTATTTTCTCTAACACATACAATAAATGCTAAAACATGCTTAATGTTTGGGATTGTGTATTCAATAAATTCAATAAATAGATAAGCAGAGATATACCAAATACAAGCATTGTAAGGGTTTTTTAAAAGTAAATGTCTGTTTAGAATAAAATGTTGTTACAAAAGCCAGAATTGGATTCTAATAAAACAATTTAATAAAACAAGGCACAATGTTTAAGGCAAAAATTATGAAGAAAGTATATAAAGTCAATATGAGATATTTTTAATATCCTTTGGAGGAAGAGGCACAAGAATTTAAAATAGTTTAAACATTCTTTTTAGAATATTAGCCATAATAAAGTAAAATAAATTTGATACAGTAGGATTATATTTTTTCCAGAAAACAAATTCCACTGTTGAATCATATTTCTGAGTTACATTTTAATTATGTATATACTTAAACAGATATTTCTAATACACAGACTTAAGTATAGAAAGTTAAGATATCAGAGCATATGTAATGATTTGACCAAAAAGGTAACATCTTTTCAGCATCTTTTGTTGTTGTATTTGAAACCCCAAATTTTAAAAAGCTAAGACTTGTTATTGAAAAAGCTTTTCATACTATGTTTTTGCTTATCATACACACAAGGTGGAATTTCTAGGTCAAATCATCATTGAAATACACACACACACCATACCCAGCTTTGATGAACACCCTCAGTGACATCTTTAAAAACTTATTTCAGGAAGCTCTATGCAGAACTGTGCCAGGGCATCGTGGACATAGCCATATCCAGTGTCTTCCCACCCCCGGACACGGAGCAGGTACCGCAGCAGCCGGCTGCGTTCATCAAGCTGTGAGAAACCGGAAGGTACAGAGCCACCTTGGGAAATGTATGGATGGGGTCCTGCTCCAGAGGAATGAGAGATGACCGGACTGCTCCTTACCGAGGCATGCTGGGGAACAGATGTGCAGGAAGAGTGTTTGAAGAGAAGGCGGCTGTAGAAGAGCAGCTGAGCTGCCCACGGTGATGTGGGGACCTTAGGAAGCTGACGCAAGTGACTGAGAGGGAGAGCCGAACGCCTTTCTAAAGGGCTGGGACCAGGGCTTTGTTATGGTATGATCTGACCCTTTGAGCTGTTTCCCCATCTTCTGTGGTACTGGGAACAGAGTCCCTCCCCACCCCGGGATGTAGCCCAGGGACCTCTGAGGGGTGTCAGTCTACCTGCTGCAGCTTTAGTGCCTTAGTCTGTGCCCAGTGCAGCCTTACTGGGCACAAACTGGACCTTAGAGCATTTTCGAGGTTGCCACATGTTCCCTGCACATTCCTTCCACAGCACTATGTCCCGCTGAACTCTGGACGAGCATGCAGCGTAGTCCATGCTGTGCCCCAGCCTGTCAGTGAAGGCCTCTTGCTTGTCACCATCCTGGTGGGCTATGAGTGAGCACCTGCCAGGGGTCCTGTGGACACCAAACAGTATATGCTGCTCACTGCATGTTTTAGAAACAAAAGCAGCAGGCCTGATGAATCTGCAAGCATCAATTAAGCATGAGAGAGAGAGAGAAACATAACTATGATATCTTACTTTACTTAAAGGGATGGGAGGGTGGGTGGGAGTCTCTGAAGTATCTTGAGTCTCAGTTATCTTTGGTTTAACCAGAATTCTGAATGCAGCTTTGCAACTTCTCTTCCCTTTTCCTGGCCCCTGCCCCTACCCCCTATCTTTGAGCCTTTGTAGCGATCCTTTCTGGGAGTCAGGGAAGGTAGAATCCCTTTCCTCACACTCCTCCTCACCTCATAGCTCTCCCCATGCCTGTCCTCCTCGACTTCCAGGACCTTCTGCAGGAGCTGGAGGTCCAGGTTCCATTCCAGAAAGGGCCCTGTCTGCTTATGCATGTGGGTGACAGGAGGGATGCCCTCTCAATGAGGGTGTGGCTGCCCAAGTGAGAAGTATTTTGGAGCCCTGCACAGCTTCTTGTATGTGTCAACAAAGTGCACCATGCAATGTTGTGTCTGGGTCATGGGTCCATTCATATTTTATAGGCCTCTTGGAAGCCCGCTTCCCTGGTGGTGGTGGGAAGAGTCTGGAGTATTCAGGGTGAGCATATAGACAGGCTCTTCTGAAGAGTGTCCCGGAACCACAACAGACAGGGGGAAGCTGTCCCTCTCCCCAAAGTGCAGTGTGCTCTTTCCTGGTGTAACCATGTGCTTCTTCATTTATATCTACTTGGTACATTCTACAGTCAAGTGAACCATCTACAAAAGACCTGCTGACGCACCTCTTCCTCAGACAGGGTGAGGTGTGGGAACTTGCAGCGAGGGAAGGAAGGATGAGATTATTTATTATGTGCACCAGTGGGTGGCAGGAATGTGACAGTGTTTACTGAAGCAAAGAAAGTCCCAACTCGTGGGATCCTAGAGTTAGAGGGTAAAGGTGCCAGGGTTACCTGGAATGTGGGTAACAGAGTCGGCACCAAGAGCAAAGTAAAACACTCAATATGAAATCAGTTTTGAGGCCCAGCACAGCTGACGGGTGAGTGCTGGAATCTCCTGAGAAGGCAGTGTGTACACTCACTTAGAACGTGGGGGAGTGCTGGGTCCTTGGCTGGTCTAGGTGGGCTGGTAATGGAGAAAGCAGGGAGGTCCGTGTGTGTTCTTGGAGCCAAATCACAGGGACATTCAAGAGTGTTTAGCCATCATGGTGACAGAGCTGAAAAAGATTCAGTAAATCTTTATGGATCCCAACAGGTTTTATAATAAGCCTAAACGAATCCATAGAAAGGAAGTGAGGTATTACAGGGGCGGGGTTGAGTTCCTGCCTCATGTAGCTTCAACTGTTTGTGTGCGTTTACTTCCCACCAAGTAGGAAGATTGGCTTTAAGCCGTTTCGTACTGTTCCATGGTATCCCTGGCACAAATGGTCATGCCTGGCCTCGCAGACATTCTTCATGGTCAGTTGGTGTATGTGCTGCCCATCACTAGGAGAGGAGGGGTTGTTTGGAGATGCCGATTCCACCCATGGCTCTGTCATTAGGCTGCACAATGTCACACAAGCCAAATAACCTCGCTGTGCCTTAGTGTCTCATGGAGGAGACATTACCTGACCCAGGGACTACCTCAGGGGAGTTTTGTGAGAACAGAAGAGAGAAGTGGAAGAGTCAAGGCCTTTGGTACCAAGGCTCTCAGTGCCGACCACATCTAACTCTCCCATGATGTTAAAAAGAAGTTGATGACCCTTCCCACCTGTGGCCAATTGAATCAGAACCTCAGGTAACAATATGTCTTGAGGTGCCTTGAACCATTACTTCGGGAAGGAGGATAAACACATTATTATCTTGGAAGAATCACTTAAGGATTAGGCTCAAAAAAAAAAAAAAAAAAACTCTTAGAAGCAAGCGGTTCTGTAAGAACAATCACATGTTGTGTATTCATAGTGTAAGTATTATCCAAGCAGTTTCTCAGTTTGCTTCTCATCCAAGCATCTGGAAAATCAAACATGCTTTCATTTACCTAAGCGGTTTGTCAAGTCCTTGATAGCAAATGCATACACACGAATCTATACATCTAATAATATATATTAGAGTTGTCCATTAATTATGAGAGAAAAGCCCCTCCCCTCACACTTGACTTCGATGGCAATTATAAAGTCCATTTTGCCAAGAATATATAAGTGCCTCTGTGTTGTGGGATAGCATGGAGCTGGTGTGCACACCAGCCGACAGTGTGTTTCAATAGCTCTGTGGGATGACACATGCACAGGACATCGGGGAGCGCCAGAAATGGTCTGTGATCCACAGAGCCAGCCAGTGATAGTGATGCTATAAGGTGTTCTTATGAACAGTAGTGGTTGTGTTCATGGGTGAACTCGGTCCTGTCATGAGTGTGGCAAGTAGGGGATCCATGAACAAAATGACAAGGTGCCAAAGTGGGTTGCATGTGGGTTGTGGGTTCCGTCATGAGGATTCAGTGGTTGATGTATGCGCCTCCAATCCTGGATACAGAGCCTGCACCTAAGAGGAAATTTCTGAAATAAGGCAACTATATGAATGTTTAAATGCCTGGAGCATTAAAGATATTTCAAGTGTTTCTGTGTCCTTGGGTTTAGTCATCTTACTGTGGGGACTGACTAGCCTTTGGCTATCACTGGTTATTTCAGTCTACGATATGTAACCCAGAGGAAGGCAGGATTTCCCTAGAAACAGCAAGACAGCAAATATCCTTGCCTCTCGAGAGCCACCTGGGATCTGTGTTGCATATCCCTTATTACTCCCTAAACTCTGAAAAATGGATGGATATAATTCTAAACTCACATACCATCCAGAGGCAAGTCAGACACGACTGTCGTTCCCTAACCAAATGTTATATATTGCAGAAGTCAGCAGACGGCAATTTCAGCTACAGACTCTGGTCTAGCCCATCTCACTGTCTTGTGCCCCCATCTGAATCATGGCACAGTGGTCAAGTGGACCAAGGGTCATGAAGGAAAGCCATGTGTGCTTCCGACATAAGGTAGAGATGAAGCTGTTTGCTGAGAACTCCTTGCTAAGTATCTGACTCAGATTGAGTGGTTAGAAACCTGTAAATCTCCGGAGGATGTCCAGACACTGCAGCACTCGGTGTGTACAAACAGCCCCACAAGGTAACTAGTCCTTTCTTGGGCTATGAGGTTGTCTGCTTTGAATGCCTCTGTACAGCTGGCCTGCCTCCAGGGGCTACCTGTACCCCATTCCTGTGACTCACAATAGCTATGGGACTGCTGGACTTCACCATGGTTTTTTGACTGTTGGTTTCTAGGACTACCATAAAGCTGGGAAGGCAGGGATGGAAGCAGGACAAGTTAAAACATCAGGAAGCTCACCACTGTTACTGGGATGTGACTGTTTTCTGGATTGCTGCAAGCATAGACTTAACATCTAGACCATGTTCCTGGTGTTCTTAGTGGTTTTGTGACACAGAGGGTTTTCAGGGGTTCTAACTCTGCCCTTCAGAGAGAGAAGAGCAGGCCTAGGGTTACAGGTGTGTCCTGCCATACCCTGCATGAACTGCAACTTCATGAAGAAAAAAGAGCTTCTGGTGATACATGGACCCAGCCTGAGAGAAGTCCTCCAGTGTCATTGAATACTACCCCTCTGGGGGCTGCTAAGTAGCTACCTGCCTGGCAGCCTGTCTGCTCAACACTCCATTTTTGCTATGGGCATTGCATGTCTGTGTGTTGTTATCATTTGACTTTCTGTTGTTTTGTTTGTTTGTTTGTTTATTGGTTGTTTGGTTTTGTTTTGTTTCTGGCAAGTGTCTCTCTATACAGCTCTGGCTTCCTGGAACTCACTATGTAAACTAGGCTGGCCTTGAACTCACAGAGATCTGCCTGTCTCTGCCTCCCATATCCTACAACTAAAGGCATGTGCCACCATATACAGATCATCAGACTTCCTGGTAGGTCTATTAAGCCTCTGCTTCTAGGGATTATTTTAATTTGATATGACACAGATCTTGCCCAGTGTAAACATTTTCTCCCAGTGTTCTTGTCAAACGTGATAGCAACAATTATTTTACATCTCAGCTTCCTAAGGTCACAGTACCTCTTGGAACAAACAAAGTGAAAAATGAAAACAGGCAGGCTGCCACGGAAGGCTTTGAAAGACTCCATTATATTCATGAGACCACAGGAGGTCACAACACAGGCTGTGATTATGACCAGGGAACCCCTCTAAAGTCCCTGATGTTCAGGCTCTGTACAATAGAAAGTGAATATCAAGACAGAGTCAGCCAAGGCCTGCACAGGTTTTGAAGTCACCATTGCCAAAGGTCTGAATGTAGACATTTAAGGAAATCGTGGCTCGATCATTAGTTGAGCATTTAATGGGACAGGAGCACACACAACAAAGAACACAGGCTTCATAGTGACTATTCCGGCTGATCACCAACAACAAATCCTAGAGAAAGCAGAATCTCTAGTTTCCAAAATTAAGATTCCCTAATTTTTGATATTAATTGTGGGGTATGACAAGAAGAGAGATAAAGACCCACATGGCAGATGGGTAGAGAATGGACCCTATCCCCGAAGAGGCCCGGGTGTTGGACCTTCTAAGCAAACACTTGAATTCGCCTATTTCAAGTGTGTGAAGAGAACTGAAGGAGGCTGAGCCTGTGAGACCAGAGAGAATATCAGTCAGGATACAGGACCGAGTTTTGAATAAAGGCAAGTAGAAACATTGGAGGTGAAAAGTTCGCTTAGCACAGAGAAAAATTCTCTAGAAGTGATTGGGCACGTTTGACCTGGCTAAAAGGAATCAGCGAATGTGAAGTCAAGTAAGATTTTACCGTCTGATAAAGAACAGAATATTTTAAAAAGAAAGGAGCAGTGTTTCATCGACCGTGAAGCACACCAACACGCACATAGTGGGAACAGCTGAAGGGAGAGGAGAGGCAAAGGGATAGGAACATAATGGAAGAAACAGTGACCAAGGCACTGGAGAGATGCGTGGTTAGAAGTGCTTGCTATTCAATCCTGACATCTGGAGTTCAGATCCCAGCACCTATGGTGGGTAATTTTAAAATGTCTGTAACTCCAGCTCCAAGGAATCCAAGACGTGGCCTCTTCAGGCACTTACACACATGCATAAGTAGAAAATAAGAGATTTTCTTTAAAAATAGTGACCAAGATCTACCTTGCTTTATACAAATGAACAGGCACCGTTAAAATGTACCCTGGGGCACATTGGCCTAACTTACTCAGTGAGTTCAAGGCTATGGAGAGGCCCTGTCTCAAAGGCAGACAGGGCTTGCCATCCCCTGGCCTCCACACATAGGATAAACACATACATATTCCTGCTCACACCTGTACATACAACATGAAAACACACCAAAAGCATCTCAAAGCTCAACAAACTCTCAGAAAGATATAGACTCAGAAGCAAAGCTAAGAGACACCAACAGCTAAGAAAGAATTGTACCATAAAAACAAGGAAACAGAATGTGTACTTCTAGCCCTTGGGAGGTTAAAGCAAAAGCAAGAAGATCAAGACTTCAAGGCTGGGCCAGTGATGACCTGGCAGGCCGAGGTGCTTGCATGCAGGCCTGCTGATAGAGGAGTCTGAGCCCTGAGTCTCATCAGGTGGCAGGGGAGAGCTGAGTCTACTGTCTTCCCTTCACATAGGCTTCTACAACCACTTGAATGTACCTACACTCACAAACACACAAAACTTTTTTAAAAAGACTTTGAAGTCAGCCTGAGGTCCATAGAAGACCTTGTCTACAAAGGGGATTGGAATAGGGAGGAACAGGGAGAGAAACAGTGAGGGAATCTACAGTATTTGGTTTCCAAAGATGCTCAATTACATTAAGAGATCCTGATTTTTTGATACTAATTGTGGCTCATTCAAAGAAAAAAAGATATAGTCTGTAATGTGGGAAAGAGTTGGAAATAGAGACATATATCGTATAGAAAGGAAAAAAGAATAAACAGTTTTTCAGAGACCTACCAGATGCCATTAAGCATATCAACATATGCACAATAGGCATCCCTGATGAAGGAGATAGGTCAAAAGCCAAGAGCAAAGTGGCAAATCCCATTATATCTGTAATTTCACTAAATATAAATAGATCAGATACACCCAATCAAAATGCAAAGCTTAGCAAAATGGATTATAAAGAAAAAAGACAAAGACTCAACTATATAATATTTATGGAGGCACATTTTAGATTAAAAACCATAAGTAAATTGGGAGCTGACTTTTAGCAGAAAGCGGCTATCAGCTTTGCAGCCATCTTGAGCCATATACCCTGACATGAGACTTGTATAACAATAGCCTACAACAGCTGAGTACACTCTGATAACATCTTGCTTTGGATACCCAGGACTTTCCTTGGGTGTGTGAAATTAAAGGTGTGTGAGATTAAAGGTGTGTGACTTAAGAGTGTGACTTAGAGATCAGATTTAGAGACAAGACCTAAGGCCATGATTAAAGGTGTGACCAAAAGGCATGGCTTAGAAGTGAGACATATAAAGGCGAGAGACAGACAGAAGAAATCAGAGAATCAGACACTTTAGAGAGAACAATTTGGAGGAACAGAGATTCAGACACTAGGAGTAGGAGTAGACATTAGACACTCGGAAGAGAACAACGGGAGTACAACTAGGAACTAGAATGAGTACAACTAGGAACTAGGAACTCAAGACTTGGGACTTGGAGAGAAGAGAGACTGAAGAATAAACGGGATTGAATCACACTCTGTCTGGTCTCCATTCTTTGAGTCCATCCTCTCTCTCTTGCTGAACCCTGACCCGCAGACCAGAGCAGCGGCTTGGGCCAGGAAACAGTGGCCGCCAAGCATGGAGTGGAGAGGGCTGCAACATTTTTGGTGCCTGAACAGGGACAGCTTGGGCCTCAACATTTTTGGCTGCCCAAAGTGGGGCAGCCTAGGCCCCAACATTTTTGGCCCCCGAACGTGGGGCTAGTGCGGTCCTCAACATTTTTTGGTGCCCAACGTGGGGCAGCAAGAACGAGAGACCCAGTGAGGGACCTTACTGGAAGAAGGATCTAAAAATTCAGAAGTGAAATGAAGGTGATCACCGCAGGAATCTGCCGCATCGAGAAAGGTAAGTCATGTTAATGAAAATGTGGCAAGAAATAAGTGAGCCTGAACTCAACTCTCTGTTTTTATTTTGTTGTTTGCTGCTCACGTATGTTAATTGTCTGCTTTTGTTTTGTTGCCTGAATGCTGTCTTTCATGCTCAAAACAAAAAGAAATGTATTTATCCAAAATTAGAATCTAAAATACAACCAAAGGTTGATGATGATTTGTCAGAGCCAGATTGTGCTGACTTAGAGAAAGAGGCAGCTGAACATTATAACCCTGAATGGCCCTCTTCCGGAAGACCCGCTCCCTATGCACCTCCGCCTCCAAATGCTACCGCAATGGAGATGGTGGTTATAGATCCCATAAGGGAGTTACAGGAAAAAATATCTGTTCTTAAACAACAAATAGAGTCAGAAAAAGAGTATCAAGACAGGAAAGATGTCTCAAGAGGTAAACTGCGAAAATCCCCTGGCTCCTTGTGTTCCTCAACCAGGAGTCCAAAGGCAGTCCCTATCACCTAGCTTAAGATTAGCCACAGATCATCCAGAGAAGGGAAATGCTGAGGCTTTCCTTGTATCAGAGACCAGAGACAATCAAGGGATTCCTTGGAGACACCACACAGAATTTAATTTTCAAATTATTAAGGAATTAAAAAATGCAGTATCACAATACGGTGCCACTGCTCCCTTTACTCTTGCAATTTTAGAGTCTGCTGCAGAGGAGTGGCTGACTCCTAGTGATTGGAATACGTTAGTGAGAGCAGTTCTTAGTGGTGGAGACTATCTTATTTGGAAATCAGAGTATCATGAGAATTGTAAAGAGACAGCTAGGAGAAACATTCAGGCAGGCAATGGTTGGTCCTTTGATGCCTTAGTAGGAGAAGAGCAATTTGCTTCTAGTGATAACCAGATGCAATATGACCCAGGTTTATATGCTCAAATTCAAAATGCAGCCATGAAGGCTTGGCGTAAACTTCCAGTAAAGGGAGACCCTGGTGCATCTTTAACAACAGTCAGGCAAGGGCCTGATGAACGATTTTCTGACTTTGTTCATCGATTAATGACAACAGTAGGGAGGATTTTTGGTAATGCAGAGGCAGGTGTAGATTATGTGAAACAACTTGCATATGAAAATGCTAATCCTGCCTGACAAGCAGCCATTAGACCTTATAGGAAAAAGACAGACCTTACGGGGTATATCAGACTCTGTTCTGACATAGGTCCCTCTTACCAACACGGCTTAGCTATGGCAGCTGCCATGCAAGGACAATCAGTAAGAGATTTTTGGCAAGTAAAGACAGAAAGGCATGTTTTAAATGTGGCAAGCCTAGACACTTTGCAAGAGATTACAAGGTAGAAAATGAGTTAAGCCAGAGACAGCCCAGAAAACAGCCTGGGCTCTGCCCATGTTGCAAATGTGGAAGGCATTGGGCTAGTGATTGTAGGTCTAAACAAGAGGCACAAGGTAACACCCTTTCCCATAATCAGGGAAACGGGAATAGGGGCCAGCTCCAGGCCCCGAACAGATGCAAGCCAAAACAGGCTTATGGAGCAGTCAGTGTCCTACCAGCAAACACCAATCCCTTTCTGAACTTAGTCGAGCAACACCAGGAAGCACAGGACTGGACCTCAGTTCTGCCACCCATACAGTATTAACCCCAGAAATGGGACCTCAGGTCTTACCCACTGGACTGTTTGGACCACTCTATCCAAATGTGTTTGGCCTGATAGTGGGAAGAAGCAGTGCTACTATGCAGGGACTACAAATTTTTCCTGGAGTTATAGATAATGATTATCAGGGTGAGATTAAGGTAATGGCAGAGGCAATTCAGAATATAGTCACCATTCCTACAGGAAAGAGGATAGCTCAACTATTGTTACTTCCATTGTACCCTACTAATCACAAATATAAGAATCCTAAAAGAGGGGATCAAGGCTTTGGTTCTTCTGATGCATACTTGGTACAGCCTATAGTTAAACAAAAACCTATGATGACAATTTGGCTGGATGGAAAGGCATTCCAAGGCTTGGTTGACACAGGAGCTGATGTGACTATCCTAAAACAAAGTGATTGGCCTGCTACCTGGCCTCTTACCCCAACCTTAACCAACTTAAGGGGTATTGGCCAAAGTCAAAACCCACTACAAAGCTCTAAGGTGCTGATGTGGAAAGATAAAGAAGGAAATATACAACCCTATGTCATCTCAGGCCTTCCCATTAATCTCTGGGGCAGAGATCTGTTATCCCAGTTGGGATTGATTATGTGCAGCCCTAATGAAGTAATCATGGCTCAAATGGTAAACTCTGAGCTTTCCCCAGGCAAAGGATTAGGAAAAGGTGAAGATGGAATTATTCATCCTACTGAAGTTTATGGTAACAATGAAAGAAAAGGCTTGGGGTATTTTTGACGGGGGCTACTGATTCAGCTGCACCCCTAGGGCATTGTGCGGATCCCATCACCTGGAAAGGGGACTCGCCCATCTGGGTAGATCAGTGGTCCCTAACCACCAAAAAATTACAAGCTGCCCAGTTGCTAGTGCAGGAGCAATTATAGGCAGGACATTTAGAAGAGAGTAACTCTCCCTGGAACACCCCAATATTTGTCATTAGGAAAAAGTCAGGAAAGTGGAGATTGTTACAAGACTTGAGGGCTGTTAATGCAACCATGATTAAAATGGGAGCCTTACAACCTGGGCTGCCCACACCGGTGGCCATACCTTTAGGTTATTATAAAATAGTTATAGATTTAAAAGATTGTTTTTTTTACTATCCCCTTGCATCCTAATGATAGAAAACGTTTTGCTTTCAGTGTTCCCTCTATAAACTTTAGGGAACCTATGAAAAGATACCAATGGAAGGTCTTGCCTCAGGGTATGGCTAACAGTCCTACCTTGTTAGGTAGGGTGTTAGAACTATGTGGAAGCAAATCTACATGATTCATTTCATGGATGATATTTTGATAGCTGGAAAAGATGGAAAACAGGTACTCCAGTGCTTTGATGATCTTAGAACAGCTTTACAGTGGCCACCAATCATGGAGTGGAGAGGGCTGCAACATTTTTGGTCGCCCAAAGTGGGCCAGCCTAGGCCCCAACATTTTTGACACCTGAATGTGGGACTAGTGCGGTCCTCAACAGACAAAGACTCAACTATATAATATTTATGGAGGCACATTTTAGATTAAAAACCATAAGTAAATTGAGAGTATAAGGATGTAAAAAGACACATCGTGTAAACAGCAACTCTGAGAGAGCTGAAATGGCCATACTAATATTAGACAAGGTTGACTGTAAGAATGTTATTGCCAAGAAGGACATTTTATCACAGTAAAGGGCCAATTCATCAGGAGGATGCAACAGTTATAAACAGTTATAAACATCTAGCAAGAGAACCCAAAAAGTCCATGAAGCAACAACCTGATGAAATTGAATGGAAAAAGACAATTCAATAAGATTTGGGACCCTTGAATATTTCACTTTCAGTGGTGGATGAACCAGTTATACGGAAGAGCATGAACGGAACAGAAGACACTCTAAATCAATGGGAATTAACAAATGTCTACCATGTATCCCACCCATCTAGTCTAATTCTATACATTCTTCTCAAGTGCATATGGCCCATAGTGTGCTAAGCTATCAAACAAGCCTCAGCAGATGTAAGGCAATGGGGTTCTTCCTAATGCTGTGGCCCTTGAATACAGTTCCTCATGTTATGATAACCCCCAACCATAAAATTAATTCCATTGCTACTTTATAATTGTAATGTTGTTACTGCTTTGAGTGGTAAATATCTGCTGTGCAAGGTATCTCCTATGTGACCCATGTGAAAGAGGTAAGCAGGGTGAGAAACACTGTTCTACACAGCAGCGTTGGCCAAAGGAAGGAAGGACAACCAGGTTGGGACAAAGTGTAACTATGTCTCTTGGCAAATGACAAGCATAGAGAAAACTTTTAGCAAGAGTCCTAGGTACGATATCAACATATAAAACCTGATTGCATTTCTGAACACTACAAACAAACAATTTGAAATGAAATCAGAAAGCAGTTCTACTTTTACCAACACCAAAAACAATGACTTAGGAATTAACACAGATTTGTTGTTGTTAGACAGGGTCTTTCATTTTATAGCTTTGGCTGTCCTGGAACTCACTCTGTAGACCAGGCTTGCCTTGAACTCATGGAGATCAGCCTGTCTCTACCTCCCCAGTATACAGATTCATTGTACAAAACGATTATTTATTTATTTATCTATCTATCTATCTATCTATCTATCTATCTATCTATCTATCTTTTGAGACAGGGTATTTCTACGTAGTCCTGGCTGACCTGGAACTCTTATGTAGACCAAGCTGGGCTGGAATTTATATAGATCTGTCTGCCTCTGTCTCCCAGGTCCTGGGATTAAAGTCACATATACTACTACACCCAGCTACAGAAATACTTTTAGAAGGAGAAGGGGAAGGAAATAAGGGAAAGGGGAGGAGGGGTATTTCCTGGAGTGGTACAAAGGACTGCCTCTGGATAGAGAGGAGACAGGCGTGGCCCATAGGTAAATGACAATTAATAAAGGTACAAGAGGAAACCCCATTAGGGTTAGGATGAGGTTTAATTTTAATTGGCACATTAATTAGGTGAGTCAACGGTATCTTTTGATTGCTGGAAGTCAATATTTTGATAGCTGGATCTTGGGAGTCAGCCTCAGGAGGAGACCAAATAAGGGAATGGACCTTGAGGGCTAGCTTTGGGAATGTATCTAACAGTTTTTAGCAGGGCAGAGAGAATGAGGGAGAAGGGCAAGGCCTGCCAGAGCCAATCTTGCCAAGCTCAAGCTGGCCAGAGTCTCTTCACATTTTCCAGAGAAAATATGCCATCAACCATTAAACACATGAAGTGATATCTGACACTGTTACCCTCTAAGCCCTGGAGTCTAGGGAAATGCTAATCAAAACCCACAAATCGATACTGTTGTGCAAATAATAAGATTGCTACAATCAGAAGATGTTACCCAGTATTAGTAATGATGTTGCTAGGTGGGGAATGTGAACTTGTACAGCTCACTTCAGTAGTTTCACGGAACTTCAGAAAATTAAACATAGTTAATACAACACAGAAACGTGGTTCTTAGCTCTGATGCCTAAGAGAATTGAAAACGTGCACATATAAAAACTGACATTTGTAAAAGGCAAACAGTGGAAACAATACAAATTCTAACTGACACTATCCAACCACCTTCCTACCTCTTCCCCTTGATTTCCATCCAGAAATAGGCTGAGGCAACTTCTTTTCTTTTGGGTAGCATGGCCTGGTTACTGACGGCTATCCCAGTGATGAACTTCACACATTAAGAGCTGAGTAGACCATAAGTACACAACCCACAGAATCAATTAAGCAGGGCTCCTAGGGGTTCACAAAGACTGAAGCGACATCACAGAGCCTGTATGGGTCTGAACTAGGGCCTCTGCATATATGTTATGGATGTTTAGCTTGGTGTTCTTGGGGGACTTCTGACAGTGGGAGCAGGGGCTGCTTCTGACTCTCTTGCCTGCTCTCGGGACCCTTTTCCTTCTGCTGATTTGCTTTGTCCAGACTTGATATGAGGGTTTGTGCCTAGTCTTACTGTAACTTGTTATGCCGTGTTCAGTTGATATACTTGGGAGGCCTGCTCTTTTCTGAAGGGAAATGGAGAAGTGGATCTGGAGGAGATGGTGGTAAGAAGGAAGACTGGGAGGAGTGGAAGGAGGGGAAACTGGGGTTGGAATGCAATGTATGAGGAAAAACTAAACTAGAAAAAAATTAAGAAAGACGGTGCCATGGATGGTGACACATGCCTTTAACCCAGCACTCAGGCAGAGGCAGATGGACCCCTGTGAGTTCCAGGCCAGCCTGGTCTACAAAGCAAATTCTAGGACAGGCAGGACTAAATAGAGATCCTGTCTCAAAAATCAAAGAAACTAAAATAAATAAATAAATATTATTATAATAAACAAAAGAATTGAGTAGAGAGGATAGGTTGGTGCCCAACATCTGCATTTCAGTTGAAGCCAAGACTCCAAAGTCTCCTAAGGTCTGCATCAGGATGTAATAGGAAAACTGCAGAAAGGGACAGACAGGAACCTTTAAAGATGCTTCTTCTATTAGGTCCTAATTGAATAATTAAGCTAATGTGGGTCACAGAGGTCACACGCTAAAGTGGAGTACGGTTTGCAAGATACAAAACAGCGAAGCTTAGAGAAAAGGCAGATCTGACCATCTCTGTAGTTCCTTCCTTCCTTCCTTCTTTCCTTCCTTCCTTCCTTCCTTCCTTCCTTTCTTCCTTCCTTCCTTCCTTCTTTCTTTTCTTTCATTTTTTTTTTCATTTTTTCAAGACAGCTTCGTGTAACTGTTCTGGATGGCTTGGACCTCGCTTTGTAGACCAGGCTGGCCTCGAACTCACAGAGATACTGCTGCCTTCCTATTACTGGGATTAAAGGCGTGTCTGTGTGGTTTTAACCGGTCCAATCACGCCATGGCTTAAGTTTCCAGTCGACCCTGACAAATGGAAGGAACCAGGGTGGGACGGGCCGAACAAGAGGAACTACATTTCCCAGCAGGCCACGGGGTAGGGTGGCTGTCGGGTTGCTCCGGCCATTCCTGAGGGCCACGAGTGAAGTCAAAGCTCCGGCTCTCGGTCCGGGGCTGGCAGAAGCATGGAGGTCGACGGTCGGTGGCGGAACCTGCCCAGCGGGCCCAGCTTAAAGCATTTGACCGACCCCTCGTACGCGGTCCCCCCGGAGCAGCAAAAGGCGGCTTTGCAGGACCTGACGCGGGCGCACGTGGACTCCTTCAACTACGCGGTGCTGGAGGGGCTGAGCCTCGCGGTGCAAGTGAGTGGAGCGCACTCCGTCCGGAACCCTACCCTCGGCTGGAGGGGACCTGGAGGGTCCCGCAGATTGGAGGAGGTGGCCGGGATGCCACAGTATGACCTCAAATAATGATGCTAACTTACCCTGCTTTGGGTAGTTCAGAGAGAAAAGCAACTCATAGCCTGGTGGTGTAGGGAAACTTGTATTTTTGATTTCTGGCTTTATATGTGAATATGAGCCCTGGTTTTGGATGGACCCTTTCTAGGTACTGTGAAATGAGAGTCAGGAAGTGATCTGTTTGAGATTGTGTTTTCCACCCATTCACCGTGCTCATGCTTTGGAGTCTTACGTTCTAAAACTTCCTCAGAAGGTTCCAAGCTGATTCAGACAGACTGCAGCAAGGCACATCCTTCAGTGTGCTTTCCTTAGAGTTTTCTTTTGGGGGCGGGAGAGTGGGGACGGTTCGAGACAGAGTTTCTCTGTGTAGCGTTTGCTTTCCTGGAACTCCGTAGACCAAGGTCTGTCTTGGACTCAGAGAGATCTGCTTGCCTCTGCCTTATGAGTACTGGAATTAAAGGTGTGTCCACCACCGCCCTGCTTCTTTCTCTTAAGAATTTGCAAGAGAAAAACTTGCATGTAGAGCATGTTGAGGAACATTTCAACCGTGGCAGCAGAGTAAAGATGGTGGGGGAAGGTTTCTTTTTTCTTCTTTCTTTCTTTCTTTCTATTATCTATCTATCTATCTACATCTTTAGTTTTCCCAGGCACCACGCTCTGAGAGTAAGACACCTCTCAGGTTTAAGTGCTCCTCAGGATTGTTGGTCGTGTAGCAGTAGCAGGCACCAGCCAGCAGTCAATGCCATACTCTTGAGAACTGCTCTAAGAGTGCTCTGAGATGGAGAGCTTTCCGGGTCACGAGTGCGGCTGATCCAGGAGTTTAGAGAGCTCTGCATTACCTAAGGTTAAGGGAAGAAGATGGTGCATTCCCTCCAGAGGGGGCGGGGAGGTAGGTACAGGGAGAGACACACAATAGACACTACCCTGAGGTTTTGTTGCTGAACACCTGTATTGTAAGAACTAGGGATGGGGATAGTTGGAGAGCTTTGACTACCAGACTGATAGTTGACAGTATGGAAGCCATTTAGAACGCTTGGAATCTTGGAATTGCCAGGCTTCAGCCTGAGGGGGTAAAATATACAAAGCTGAACATTTAGATCAGAAGAGTCTCCCTATACTTGCTGTGAAAAGCAGTCCTTGTCTCCCTGTGTGAGGACAACGTCGACGCTTGGCTCAGCCTTTTCTGTGTCTGGTAGCCTACTGCGGAGTCAAATACATAGCACACCATCGAAAAAGCCCCCAGTGAACACATTATAGTTAAAGTAGCTACGAAGTTACCACCTAGCTTTAGGTGTCCCTTTAGAGTTGCTGCGTTGGTAGATGTCAGTGAGTGCAGACCATGGTGATTTTAGAGAGTCTTAGTGAAACGTGCGTTGAGAAATAAATGCAAGTGATTTAGCAGTGTGAATTGTATTTCAGGCCATACCTCCTTTTGAGTTTGCTTTCAAAGATGAGCGCATATCTCTTACTATTGTGGATGCTGTCATCAGTCCACCCTCAGTGCCCAAAGGGACCATCTGCAAAGAGCTCAACGTTTATCCAGCTGAGTGCCGAGGCCGAAGGAGCACCTACCGAGGGAAGCTGACGGTGAGCATTAGTGACGGCGGATGGTTGTCCCTGTGCACTTTTGAAACTAGGGCTGGTGCCTAATAAGCTTATAGGAAAGGCCTGCTTCCTTAGTGTTGCCACTGGAGGGATTGTGTCTCATCTGAAACATGAAGTTACTTCCCTGTGGCCTCTTCCTCCTCTGTAACATACTCGTTTGTGAAGCTGGGGAGATGGCTCAGTGGTTAAGAGCATTCACTGCCTTTTCTTCTAGAGGACCAGGGTTTGGTTCTCAGCACCATATGGTGGCACACAGCTGCCATTCACCCCAGTTCCAGCAGATCTAATGCCCTCTTCTGGCCTCCACTGGCACCAAAACCAGACACACATGTGGTACACAGACATGCATGCAGGCAAAACATTCATACACAAAATAAAAACAAATACAGTATAGGTCAAGATTTTTTTTTTCTTATTTTTGTGTAGGCTGATATCAGCTGGGCTGTGAATGGAGTCCCCAAAGGAATCATTAAACAGTTTCTTGGCTATGTTCCCATCATGGTAAAGTCTAAGCTTTGCAACTTATACAACCTTCCTCCTCAAGTCCTCATTGAGCACCATGAAGAGGCAGAGGTGAGTGTGGGATCTAGGCTGTGGGGCAGCAGCGAAGGCTGGGGTTGGAGGTGAGGAAACAGGAAGCTGGACCATTGATGTCCTGTCTGTACTGTGCATGGTTCTTACTGCAGTCTGTTGAGGCCGTGTGAATAGCAGCCATACGTTAAGAATACTGTTGTACTGGGCAGTGTTAATAGGAGGTTTTTTTACCTAAAAGTCTTTTCCTTCTCCGTCTTTCTCCCTCCATCCTTTTTCCCTCTTCCTATTTCTTCCTGAACAGTGAACCCAGGGCCTTCACATCTGTGAAACTTAAGTCTCCCGCCAAAGTACACTCCCAGCCCAAATTCTCTTTTATTGCCTTCCTTTCTTTTTATTTTGGGAGGTGGGGCAGGATGGGTCTTGCTATGTAGCCTTGGCTGGCCGGAAACTCACTGTGTAGATCAGTCAGGCTGTTCTTTAACTCAGAGAGATCCACCTTAACTTGCACCTCTATCCCATCCCGGGATTAAAGATGTATGTCATCTAGCCTGGCTATGCCATTATTGTGGATAGCAAGGGGGGTGAGGGGTCACTTTAGTAACATGGTATCCTCTGACCATATGTAGAGAGGTCAGAGGATCAGAGGACAACATGTCAGGTGTTGGTCAGGGCTTGAACTCAGGTCGTCAGGATCCACAGCAAATTCCTTTACCTGCTGAGCCATGTTTCTGGTCCTAGGTTTACGTGTGTATGTATATTTACAGTATGTGGATACTGAACCACAGTAGTCTGTAGGAACTGCCTGTAAAGTTCTCTGAGCTTATTGAGCAATTCCTGTATCCGTTCCTTTGATTCTTCAGCTAAGAAAGGTGCCTCTGGACTCTTGCCTTGAAATAAGGAAGATGTACAAACTCTGCCTGTTCTTAAGGAGGCTTTTTGGCCTTGGGAAGAAGGTGTGGGTGTCAAATCTGGATGTGACACTCAGCCGCTCTGCTTGTCAGCTGTGGGGCTTTGGAGAATTTAAGTCACCCCAAGCTCCTTTTCCTCTCGTGAAGCAGGCATGCCTATCATTAGGGCCATGCCCGTTGTTCACAGAGCTGCAGCCTGTTTGCGAGCAGACCGATAGTAAATACTCTTTTTTATCATTAAACGTTTTTCCTATATTTGTCTAGTCCAGATTTGTAGTTAGCACAGCTCTCATGTAATCACCCTCTCTCTTTATCCTTTTCTTAGCTTACCCAGGAGCCCATTTGGAAGCAAAAGTGGGTAGTATTTTTATTTGAGCCTGTCTAGTTGGAAGGGACGGCCCTGTTTTCCTGACCCTGTTCTGTTTCTGTTGGATCACACTAGTGTATGTGACAAGACTTATTCTGGAGCTCATACTGTTTACAGAGAGCAGGTGTCCCTTTCATCAGTGTGTACCTCTTCTGAGGGTTGCACTTCATGTGGTGAGAAACAGCCGTGTCTAGTTGTTTAACAGCTGGTAACCCATGTCTTTGGCAGGAAATGGGCGGTTATTTTATAATCAATGGCATTGAAAAAGTCATCCGTATGTTGATTATGCCTCGGAGAAATTTCCCCATCGCAATGGTAAGGCCGAAATGGAAAAGCAGAGGACTCGGCTACACTCAGTTCGGTGAGTCTTAGTGAATACTGAAATGTTGCTGTAGACAGCCTGAAAGCCATTTTTAAAAGTAGATACAACTATACAAAGTATTTATTGTGTTTCTCTTACATTATTCTTGTTTTTCCATTAAGCATTTCTGTAAGATTCAGGGTGGAGGTTGGGAAATGTTGATCGAAGTGTAAACTTAGGTTCCAGGCTAAGTATAGAGCTGTTCAGTGGGAAAACATGAGGAATTTAGTTTGGGTGCCCATCACCCACATTTAAAAACAACAGAGGGGTATAGCAGTGCACATCTCTGATCCTAGCACTGGAGGGGAGGAGACAGGAGACCCAGGTAGGGGCTACAGCTAGTTAAGCCAAACTAGAAAGTTCCAGGTTTCATGAAAGACCCTGTCTCAAAAAAAGCAAAGTGGAGAAGCAAGTGAGGAAGACACATGGATGTCAGTCTCCAGTCTCTGCTGTGCCTGCATGGAGAGCAGTGCCCTCACATACATAGGCACGCATGCACACACTACCTGTGCTTCATGGGAGAGCAGTGCCCTCACATACATAGGCACACATGCACAGACTACCTGTGCTTCATGGGAGAGCAGTGCCCTCACATACATAGGCACACGTGCACACACTACCTGTGCCTACATGGAGAGTGACGCCCTCCTTCCCCATCATGTGAACGCAGACATACTCAGGTACAATCTAGTGCTAGTGTATGGCACTGTGACTGTAGTTAATAACACTGTTTTACTTACTAGAAATTTAAAAGTAGAGAGTTTTAAGTGTTTTGATCCCCCATGTACATACATGCACAGTTGGTAACTATATGTGGTAATTGATGTTTTAATCAATTTGATTATGGTAATTGCTATGGATGTTTCTCAACTAGTAGGGTTCTGACCTAATAAACCTGTAGTAAATAGAAAGTATTGTGCATTAAAAATACACTTAAAGGGGCTGGAGAGATAGCAGTTTAAGAGCTTGTATTAATCTTCAGAGAACCTGAATTCACTCTACAGCATCCATGTTGGGCAGCTCTAAATTATAGGGAAAAAAAATATATATATATATATAAATATAAATATAAATATATATATATATATATATATTTTTTTTTTTTTTTTTTTTTTTTTTTTTAAATGCACTTAGAGCCAGGCATGGTGGTGCATGCCTTTAGTCCTAGCCCTGGGGAGGCAGAGGCAGGTGGATCTCTGAGTTTAAGGCCAGCCTGGTCTACATTGTGAGTTCCAGGATAGGACCATCAGTGCTGTATAATAGACACTATCTGAAAAGGGGGTGGGGATGGGGAGATAAAGTCCTTAGAGGCAGGGACTGGTTTGGTGGTAGAGAGCTTGTCTGACTTGCCGAAGTTTCTGGGTTCATTACTTGACACCACAGACATAATGCACTCTACACTAATCTGCACACATAGTAGCTTAGCTTGCCAAGCCTAAATGTGTGCAGAACAGTTATTAATACACTTTGGAAAAATCACCTAAAACAAAGCCTGTTTTATGAGCAAGTGTTGGATCTTCTCATGCTCACACACAGATTGGCTTTTTGTACATGTGGTGAGATATGAAAACATTGTTCAAAAGCATTGGCAAGCTCAGTCACTGAAGAGTATCAGGGTTTTTTTGTTTGTTTGTTTGTTTGTTTTTGTTTTTTTGGGTTTTTTTTTTTTTTTTTGATCTCTGGGCTGCTTGGGGCTCACCACTGCTGTCCAGCATTCTGAGAAAACACACAGCGTTGCTGAAGCTGAAAGATTCCAAGTGGATCATGGTTCGTTGACGCCATTGTATATGTGTGTAACTTGGCACCATTGTATATTTGTGTCAAATCACTTCACTGAATATGTGTATCAAATCCCTTTACTGTGTGATGTTTACTAAGAAAATTTGAGATATACCCAGAAAGTGATTTCCCAATGAAAATCCTTTGTGTATTTTTAATCTGGAAGACTTAATATACTTATGGTGTTGTTTTTGAAGATGAAGGCTAGCATGACTGGTACCTGTGACCAAAGGCCTCAAAGACCCCCTGGTTCAGGCTGCCTTGGCACACCCTCAAGGGGGACTAATCTGTGCTCTAATGCTGCCTGTGACAGTGCCTAGCATCGTAAGATAGCATATGGCATTCTCTATTAAACTTCTACATTTACGTTACATAATGTTTTTTTTATAGTTGAGATAAAAATCATCTTGTAATTGTTACCATAGATACAACACATAGGAGAACAGTTTCTCGGCGTGTCGAAGCATGTAGCCATTGGTCCTTTTGTTTCACTGCTGTAGTGTTTATAAACCTGAGGTCTGAGTTCTGCTGTTCTCCATCAGGATGTTAGATAAATAACAGGTCTGGACCAGTCCCACTGGGTGGTGAGGGTAGAAGTGTGCTCTGCAGGGTGACCCAAGTGTAAGGTGTCATATAGGTCATGGGCCTCAGTTGATGGAAAACTTGGAAGTTTGGCCAAATTCATAGCTTCATTTATTTCACAGTGTAACCCTGAAAACATTTGGCAGTGGTCTGTAGACATTTTTGATTGCCAGCCTTGGTTAATTTAATCCCTGTTTTTGTTTTTTGTTTGTTTTGTTTGAAGTGGGTTCTCTCTAGGTAGCTAGGTAGTGCTGGCTGTCCTAGAACTCACTATGTAGACCAAACTGGCCTCGAACTTAGAGATCTGCCTGAATCTGCCTCCCAAGTGCTGGGACTAAAGGTGTGCGACACCACACAGGACCTTGGCTCATCTTAACAGGTGACTTGGCTTTGATTATGGTAGTAGTCAGAAGGAAGCTGAAACACTACGCCCATGGTTCCTTGCTGTTCTTTGAACAGGGGTTTCGATACACTGTGTGAGAGAGGAACACTCTGCTGTCAATATGAACCTTCACTATGTGGAGAATGGCACAGTCATGGTAAACTTTATTTACCGAAAGGAGCTGTTTTTCCTTCCTTTGGGATTTGCACTCAAGGTGAGATGAGAAGAATGTCTGTCTTGCTGGGAATAGACTCGTTGGAAGCTATGTCTGCACACGGGGCAGCGGGATGGTTTCTCTTTGTTAAAACAGACGTGTTCATGCATGTTATCCAAACATTTTGGTAATCTGAGACTTGAGGTTGCACGTTCTAGGCCAGCTAGGGCAACATACCAAGACTTTGTCTCCTCCAACCTCTCTATCCCCACTAAAAACCAAACCATACATGCTGTGTTTAATTAGCCCCTGGTCCATTCTTAAAGTCAGTAGCTTGAAATATCAACAAATATTTTCTCTCAGGGTTTCTGGGGTTGTAGAATTTGGGAGGAGCCTGATTCCATGGGCTACATTGAAGGGTTTGAGGTGCTGTGGGCTGGTGAGATGGCTTCTCTGGGAAAAGCACCTGCCACACAAGACTGCCAACCTGAATTCAGCCCCCAGAACACACAGCGGAAGGAGAGACCTGGCTCCTCCACCTCCGTCTGCGTGCTGACTTGTGTACACCTACACACATACTCAGACACCACATTCTCTCCCTCACTACAACTTTATAATGAGTGAAGTGGTGCAATCTCTCGGATTGACTGTGCTTCCAGGACCAGTGCCCAGCCTAGTTGGCTCCCTTGGTGGCTGTTGGCAGGGGGTCTCCATTCCTTGTCTCTGTGGAGACTTTAGCTCAGAGAATGAGGTTGAGGGCAGTCTGTTTGTGACCTCACCTTGGGCATCTGGCATCTCCCTTTTCTGTAGTGTTTTTCTTGGTGATGTAGGGCAGCCCTAATTCATAGAGGCGGAGATGATTCCAGTTTTAAATACGCAGTGGGATCATTGGACTTTGCTGTTTGGCTGATGTAAAAAGAATGCTTTATTTTAGAGGGCTGGTTTTGCTTGGGCATTAAAAATTATGAGAGGATTAGTCCCGCATGTTGTTTGGTTTGGGTTTTGGTGGGGAGCGGGTTTGAGAGGTAGCTCAGTGAATTAAATGTTTGGATGTTGTTAAAAAGATAGGCTTACTTAAAACAATGTTTTCTATTTCAGGCACTTGTGAGCTTTTCTGATTATCAGATTTTCCAAGAGCTCATCAAAGGCAAAGAGGAGGACTCTTTCTTTAAGAATTGTGTTTCTCAGATGCTGAGGATTGTAATGGAAGAGGGTTGTCACACACAGAAGCAGGTCCTTAACTACCTGGGTGAACGCTTCAGAGTGAAGCTCAGTCTTCCTGACTGGTACCCTAATGAGGAAGCTGCCGAGTTCCTGTTTAAGTATGTGTGCTTTGGGGGGTGTAAGGGGTGGTTTGGGGTTCATGCCTAGGAAGTGAGCCTGGTGGGAAGAGGTCCTAGCCAGGAAGAAGGCTTTGCTTCTTATGTTCTGCAATAATTTCAAATTTGCAACAGTGTCAAAGTAAGACAGTAGTCACTGGAAGTCACTAGTGTTGGTATTTTGTTACGTTTACCGTGCTCCACCTTAGTAGGAGCCAAGAAACTGAGATGTGGCCATTAGTGCTGAAAACATTAAGTCTTATTTTGAACTGAACTGGAGTAGCCATGTGTGGTTATGGTTACCTGCTCCGTATCATAGTGGTGAGCACGGCTCCAGACTTCGTGGCAATATCCCGTTAAAGTTGTCAGTGAAGGTAAAAAGCAATTTGGGACATAAGAAATGTTATGTGAACTCCGACTAGGCCCCTGGTCATAGGAAATGGAGCAGGAGAAAGCAGGCCTACTTTAAGGTTGTTTCTTTCTCAGCCAGTGCATCTGCATCCACTTGAAATCCAACACTGACAAGTTCTACCTGCTCTGCCTCATGACCCGGAAGCTCTTTGCTTTAGCCAGAGGAGAGTGCATGGAGGACAACCCTGATAGTTTAGTGAACCAAGAAGTCCTTACCCCTGGGCAGCTCTTCCTGATGTTTCTGAAGGTGAGTGCACACTGCTGTCCTTGGGCCACTGTGCCTCTGGGGTGATTGGATGCCATTTTACTGCATGTTGACAATTCCTAGTGTATTTTACATCCTCCCTTCTTTGTTTAGCAGTGAGGGACTCTGTCAAAACTCTAGCTTTGCCCAGGCCTAGATGTCTGCGTGTGTCATCTGCATGTATGTAAATTTGTTTCCATGTAAAATCTTGGGTTCCCAAAGAAGAGGCATTTTCTTGACACCCGTTTCTCTTTTCCTTCCTCCTTCCTTTCTTTTTTCCTTTGGTTTTCAAGACAGAGTTTCTCTGTGTAGTTCTGGCTATCCCGGAACTTGCTCTGTAGCCCAGGCTGGCCTCTGTCTCCCCAGAACTGGGGTTAAGGGTGTTATCTAAGATATCTCCTGGCTGTCTTAGGTAAAGGATCTCTTCAGTTGGATCCATTTTTTTCCCCTAGCAATAAAATTTCATTCCTCATAGTGAAAGCCCTGTCTGTTATAAATACTTACAGCATGTTTTCCTTACCCATTCCTCTGTTCTTGGACACCGAGGCTGTTCATAGCTTAGATGTTGTGACTAGTGCTGCAGTGACATTGATGTGTAAGAATCTTTGTGACACATTGATTCAAACCCTTTGGGACCATGAGGAATGTAGGCCTGTTTTTAGTATTTTGAGGAACCATCCTGCTGGCTTCCATGATGACAGAACTCGTCCATGCTCCCAGCAGCAGTGGATCAGGATTCCCTTTTGTCTGCATCTTCTGCGTCCGGTTACTTACTGTCGTGATGACTGCTGTTCTGACAGGTTGAGGTAGAATGTCCCTGTTCCGAGTTGCATTTCCCCATGACTGGTTTCATTGAACATTTCTTAATATGTTTGGTACCCGTTTGTACTTCATTTTCTGAGAAGTGTCTCTTCATGTCTTTACCTCAGTTATTGGGTTGTTTGACTGTGTGTGTGTGTGTGGGGGGGTGCGTTATGTGTCTATGTCTGTTTTTGTGTGTGTTCAGGTATTTGGGCACATTTTTTTAAGATAGGGTCTCACTGAACCTGGAACTCACTGATTTGGGTGGGTTGGGTGGCCACCAGGCTCCTGGGGGTCTCCCAGCGCTGGGATTGCAGCTGTGTGCTGGTGGGCTGTGCTTTGTAAGCGGCTACTAGGGACCCAAACTCATGCTCGCAAGACAAGCACGCCACCAACTGAGCCATCTCCTATCTGAGCCCTTCACATGCGGAGATTAGTTATGTACAGCCATGCCCATTTAATTTTTTGTATATATTCTTCTGTAGTCTAAAGGTAACAGCAAATCTTGGTCATAGCACTAATGACCAAGCAACAACTGTATCGATATCCTCAGATACAGTTGTTAGTCTTTGGTTTTTATTCCATGTCTTTAAGTTCATCTACTTGCTAAAATGTATTTGCAATACTTTAGTAGGTTTTTTTGGTTGGTTGGTTGGTTGGTTGGTTGGTTGGTTGGTTGGTTGGTTTGGTTTTTTTATTTTTTGTGGCTTTGACAAAATGCCTGACAGATGCTAATATAAGGCGGAGAGGATTTATTTGGGCTCTTGGTTTTGGGGAATATAGTCTGTCACAGTAGAGAAGGGCTTCTGAATGTAGTGTAGGAGCGTGAAATGGGGGGCAGAGCCAGCTCCTGGGGGGCTGGGTCCACTAGCCAGATCCCATTTCCTAGAAGACATGGTTGCTGGAAACTGATTCTGTGGCCTCTGCAAGAGCAGTGTGCACTCCTGACCACCGAGCAGCCTCTTCAGCCCCTGATCTAGACTTCCTGTCTGTCTTTAGAAATGCCTGAGCTTCACTTGTACATTGAAGGGCTGTCTTTCAGGATTTGTTAGAGATGTGTTCTTTGTCATGCGTATAAACAGCGGGCCTTTACTGGATTGTGTCTGTAGATTGTGAGCTTAGATACAGTGTTTGAGATAATTTAAAGCATGTACTACTTTAAATTTAACATTTTCTTCTTTTAGGAAAAAATGGAAAATTGGCTGGCGTCTATTAAAATAGCTTTAGATAAGAGGGCTCAGAAAACCAATGTTTCCATAAACAATGAAAATTTGATGAAGATTTTTAGCATGGGAACAGAGCTAACAAGACCGTTTGAGTATCTTCTTGCTACTGGGAATCTGCGTTCTAAAACAGGTAAAATTAGCCGGGTAGTGGTGGTGCATGCATTTAATCCCGGCACTTGGGAGGCAGAAGCAGGCGAATTTCTGAGTTCTAGGCCAGGCTGGTCTACAAGTGAGTTCTAGGACAGCCAGGACTACACAGAGAAACCCTGTCTCGAAAAAGAAAAACAGACAAACAAAAAACAGGTAAAAACATTTTTTTTCAAACTACCAACCTATATTAGGCAGGTATTGTGTTAATTAAAATAATCTGCTGAGGAATTTCAGAGTAAGCCCACCCTCACTAAAGTCAGATTTCATGATACAGTAAATTTTGACAAATATCTGCCACCCTGAAGGTTTCAGCGAGTTGTCTTGTGTAAATCTAGTGCTAGAAAACAGACACAGTCCCGTGACTCCTAGAAAGTGGATGACCAGTTATTTCTGGAGCAGGCTCGCCCACTGCAGTCTCAATGTGTTTGGATATCAGATATCCCTGAGCCTGGTGTATTGGAGTGAATTGGGAAAATAAAAAGGACAGTTGGGATCCAGAATCTGCTTTTGTTTTTCTGACACTACTGCTGCTGCTGCTTCTCTCTGAGTGGGCTCTCAGATCAGTCTAAGTCAGTTCTTCTCATTCACCTGATCTAATACTGCATATGTTGCAGTCCCCGCTTTTGTGTATGGTGGGAGAACTGGGGATTGAACCCTGGGCCACTATTAGGCTAATGCTCTTAGCACTGAGCTACATCCCCAGCCCTTGAAGTTTTATCATTTTATCAAAACCTCAGAAACAAACAGTCTGGGGTTTTTAACAAGAGTTTGGCCTGTTTTGAGTGCCTGTTTTATTTAATTAAGGTCTCGGCTTCATGCAAGACTCTGGCCTGTGTGTGGTGGCTGACAAGCTGAACTTCGTTCGCTATCTCTCCCATTTCCGCTGTGTGCACAGAGGGGCCGACTTCGCCAAGATGAGGACCACCACCGTGCGCAGGCTGCTGCCAGAATCCTGGGGCTTCCTCTGCCCCGTGCACACCCCAGACGGTGCACCGTGTGGGCTGCTGAACCACCTGACTGCCGTGTGTGAGGTTGTTACCAAGTTTGTGTACACAGCGTCTATTCCAGCCTTGCTCTGTGGCTTAGGTAGGAACAGTGATTCGGCAGAGGTGTTTCTTCACTCCTCCACTGCAGGAGTCGGGCTCCATTCTGAGGTTCTCTTTCACCGGTCTTTGGAACTAAAACAAGTTCAATGTCCTCAGTGTTGTCCCTTTTTATAAAATGAAAAGATAAATGAGAAGTAGGGTGGCGGTTAGTATTCAAGTTTAGATGCCTTGTGTAAGCTTCGGGTCGCTCTCCGGTGTCCTTGGTGGACTGTTGCATTTCTCAGTAGAGTAGTGGTGGTTTGGGGGAATTCCATTACAAAGTAGCTTACCCTATATTCCTGATGCCATAGATCAATGAGTGTTGCTCCTGGTAACTTGCAGCTGCTATCTCTGCTTTGGGGGAAACTCGATCATATTCTTCTTTATGGCTTGGTAGTTGAGATAGAAATGGAGTGATCTGTTCATTTGCTTACTATAAGGCAAAGAATAGTTTTATTCTATCACTAATTAAATCAAGCCAGGCATAGTGGCACACACCTGTAACACCAGCACTTGGGTGGTGGAGGCAGGAGGATCAGAAGTTCAAGGTCATCCTCTGCTACATAGGAAGTGTGAGGTCACCCTGGTTACAGGAGACCCTGTCTTAAAGTCCAGAAGGAAACAAAGAAAAGATGAGAGAGGTAGCTAGTACCTCCCGCCTGGAAGAGGAGTCAGGAAGTCATTTGCTCTGGCTCCGAGGAAGAGGGCAGAATAAAAAGAGCATCCTTGGAGGGCTGGGTGGGTGCCTCATGAATCCCTGAGTGGTAACCTTTGACACTTGAAATGCTGTTTCCACGTGGTGCTTATGTGTGCAAATGTCCTTTTGCACCGAGCTCTAGTTGGCCCTCATTTGCAGCCCTGTATTGTATTCAATTCACTGCCAACGCTGTTGGCCATACTGAACCATTACTTCTGGGGCTGGAGGGCTCTGCACTCTCATGTCTAACCTCGGACTCTGAGCCGGCAGCCCCAAGCTTAGCTGACTGTCTCTGAGGCCTGTGACAGCCATGCTGCACTTAGGAACGCTAGGCAGCCCCTGGCACTGTTTGTGTGGCCTTGAACAGCCAGAAAGACTTTGCTGCAGTTGGAGCACAGAGACAAGATGGCCAAGTGTGTGCAGCAGGAAACTTACATTTCTGCCATGTGACCTCAAAAGTGGCCATAGTTTAATTTTGTGCTTACAGAGAAAATGTCTAAGAGGTGTATGTCCAAGTATGGAAACTGCAGATGAGGAGGGTTGGCAATAATTAGATTTTTCTAGGGAAAGGGTCTTAAATGGACAGGCTTTAGGGATCCTCGAGTGAAAAGGCATACTGTGCCAAGATCCCCGTGCCCAGCCACCTTCTCACAGGAGACAGATGCTTGTGTGTCCTTGCTGAAGCAATTTACAGATGTACAAATATGAAAGTGTTTGTGTTGTACAAATAGGACCGTTGGACAGCTAAACTGAGAAAGCTATTATTGATAACCCTTGTTCCCTCCCAGGAGTCACTCCTTTTGATGCAGCGCCATGCCGACCGTACAGTGACTGCTACCCCGTCCTGCTGGATGGTGTCATGGTGGGCTGGGTGGATAAGGAGCTTGCTCCTGAAGTTGCAGACACTCTCCGTAGATTCAAGGTGATTTTCAGTCTCTGTGGGTTATCTTTTCTCCTAAGTTTGGTTTTCAGCCCTTGATAAGGTGTCCTGGCCTCTGCAATGGTCTGCAATGGTCAAGCAGTCAGCATGTGAAAGCTAACTTCAAAAGTGCCTCACTCCTTCCCTGGTGGTATCTTGCCTTGAGCAAGGGGCCAGTGACAGTCACATGACCTATAAGCATTTATTGGTCATTTTATTTACTGCTTATGTAACCAGTTTGACTGTAGAAATGCCACCAGTTGGGTACTGTGGCTGCTCCCCAGATGTCTGCCTTGGGAGGCGTTAATCTGAACCTCTTAGGGTGGTCACGGTGTAGTTTTTCAGGGGTGACTTGTGGGCCCACTGACTAATGGTTCTTGCTGAGTTTCCACTGGTTGTCCTTTTGCTAAGTTGCTCATAACTGTGGTGGTTGTCTGCGCTCACTCACGTCCACGCAGGCCTTGGCCATCTTCCTGGTCAGTTCCTAGGAAGCTAGGATTACAAGCCCATCCCCCAGCCCAGTCAGAGTTCTTCAGTTCTATCTTTCCTAAGCTTGCTGCCTCTACCGAGGTCTGTTTTTGTGAGCTGAATATTTCTGTCTTGGTTTTACCAGCCAATGATTTTAACATTTTTCTTTCTGTAGTTTGGTTTTCTTTTTTCCTGTTCATTATTAACTTTTGTGTTAATTTAATTTGTGGACTGGTGAGATGGCTCAGTGGGCACAGGCACACACTCAGACCCAGTGGCATGAGTTTGATCCCCAGATCCACAAGGTCACAGGGAAGAGCTGACCTCTGAGACTCCTCTGCTGCACACTCACGCTCGTGGACCTGTACACGTGATACAGTGAATCCGTTAGAATTCAAGGGCTGGAGAGATGGGTCAGTGGATAAGAGCACTAGCTTCTCTTCCACAGGACCTGGATTCAATTCCAGCACCCATGGTAGTGCACAACTGTCTATAGCTCCGGTTTCAGGGGATCCCACTCCTTCCTTTGAACTCCATGGGCCCCAGGCACAACATGATACATATATATAACATGTACACATATGCAGGCAAACTGCTCATACACATAAAGTAAAATGATTAAATCTAAAACAGTTAACCAAAGAATTCAGTTCGGTCCAGGCATGGTGGCTTAATCCCAAGCAAAAGACAGAGGGATGGCTATAAATACCCATTGTTTCTCCCTTTCTTGAGCCTTTTTGTTGTCTGTGTGGTGAGCTTTACCCACTCACAGACATCAAAGATGTGATCTGGCTTTGTTAACTGAGGTTGAAGACGGCATGGCTGGTTTCAGGGCTCAGTGCTGCCAGCGCTGGAATGTCATCTTTTAATGTCATTTCCTGGTTCCTCCCTCTGCGCAATCTCTATTCTTCTTTACTGTTAATGTGCTCAGCTGTGGGTCCTTTAGGCATATGTAGCTTTTAGAATCTTTTTCAAATTACTGTAGTTTGGGTTTGCATTTCTCCCTTTACTTAGGATTTTAAAAAATGGTTTAAGATTTATTTTTTCTGCATGCATGCAATGCCTGTGAAGGCCAGAGGAGGGTGCTGGATCCCTGGGAGAGGTGCTCTTGGCAGTTATAAGTCCCCTGACATGGGTGCTGGGAACTGAACCCTGGTCCTTTGTTTATTTGTGTGTGTGTGTGTGTGTGTGTGTGTGTGTGTGTGTGTGTGTGTGTGTGTGTGGTGCGCGTGCATTTGTGAATACAATGCCTGATGGATGTACTCTTAGCTGCGTAGCCATCTCTACAGCCCTGTTTTGTTAGGGTTTTGATTTCAAGATATAGAACCCTTTTCATGTAATTGTTTGAAAGGAAATTCATTAACATATATTTCAAGCATAAGAGAATAAACTTGCCTTTTTAAAAAACTCCCTTGCCATTTCTCCTGGGCTGAATGGCCTTGTCTGCGGGGTGAGACTGGGATGGACAGCTGTGACTTCAGAGCACTGAGTTTATTACAAGATCATGTCATTTCTTAGATCGTTTTCTTTCCGGTTCTTTCTGGCTCCTCGTGGCAGGGAGGCTGGGATAAGACATACATTTATTCTTCACTAAACTCTGTTTTGTTAACACAGGTGTTGAGAGAAAAAAGAATTCCTCCCTGGATGGAGGTGGCCCTGATTCCCATGACAGGAAAACCAAGTCTGTACCCAGGGCTGTTCCTCTTCACCACTCCCTGCAGGCTGGTGAGGCCTGTGCAGAACTTGGACCTGGGCAGAGAAGAGCTCATTGGCACTATGGAACAGGTGGGTACCTGCTGCCGTGTTGCTTAGGTCGAACACAGCTTTCAGATGCTCGGGTATCACTTTCTAAAGCATTTGACAGGAAGTCAAACTGACTCTCTGGCTCTCTTTGCCCAGCTGTCTTACCATGCCTCCAGGAACCTGAGGGAGGCGGCCCTTCAGTGCTGCCCAGCCTTCACGGCTCCTTTGCACTTGGCTCTGTCCCAGTTGGTGAGACGGAGGCATCCCGTTGACTTGGTCTTGGTCTTCACCTACATCTTTGCCATTAACAAATAGATCTGTGCCTACTTTTTAAAAAAGAAGTTGGGTATCATGGTGTTCTTTAATCCCAGCACCGGGGAGGCAGAGGCAGGCAGATCTGATTCGAGGCCAGCCTGATCTACAGAGTGAGTTCCAGGACAGCCAGGGCTACATAGGGAAACCTTATCTTAAATAAGTGACCGTTTGTCTTCCTTTCTGACCCTTCACAATTGGACAGGGTGGATGCAGGATGAACATCTAAGGGGAAGGTGTTAGGGAGGTAGCTCCGTGCCGAACTCCTTGGCATGCACAGACTGGATTCTGACTCCAGCACCTTAATAGCAGTGAGTGGGCCATCTGTCTGGAAGCTCCCCACGCTTCTGGCAGAGCTCATTCTTGATCTGGGTGATGCAAGCCTCGAGCACCATCCCCTGGGGAGCAGCAAGACCCCACAGTTGTTTCATGCCTCTGCCTTCCTGTCCACACTCTGCCCCAGCTCTTCATGAACATTGCCATCTTTGAGGACGAGGTTTTTGGTGGAGTTTCCACACACCAGGAGCTCTTCCCTCACAGCCTGCTGAGCGTGATCGCCAACTTCATCCCCTTCTCAGATCACAACCAGAGTCCTCGGAACATGTACCAGTGCCAGATGGGTAAGGCGGGTGGGGTGGGGATGGGGGTCAGCACATGCAAGCACAAAAAGCACTTGTAAATTAAATTGAAGTGATTTCAGACTACAATAAGTTTCAAGAATATTATGAAGAATGGTACACAGATCCATCGTCTGTTCTGTTACCTGTTTGCACAGTTTGCTTTTTCAAGCATAATGGCGCCTTCCCCCACACTTTAGTGTGTGTTCCCCACTGTTAGGACTTTCTTAGTCGGGATATTTATCAAAATCAGGAAGTTTAACATTAACTTTTTTTTAAGATTTATTTATTTTATGTATATGGGTACACTGTCACTGTCTTCAGAAGACACTAGAAGACACCAGTAGAGGCATTGGATCCCATTACAGATGGTAGTGAGCCACCATGTGGTTGTTGAGAATTGAACTCAGGACCTCTGGAAGAGCAGTCAGTGCTCTTAACCTCTGAGCCATCTCTCCAGCCCCTAGCATTGACTTCTTTATAAAAAATGTCTTATTTTAATGTATGTGTGTCTGTATGTGAGTACTGCGTGTGTGTGCAGGGTCTGCAGAAGCCAGAGGCATTGACTCTGGAGCTGGAGTCAGTCAGCCCTGACTGGGTGCTGGGAACTGCACTTGGCTCCTCTGTGAGAGCAGCACGCATTCCATATTTTAGTTCTTCCTCACTTTGAAGGGGGCGGGGAAGTAAATGCCTGTGACCAGTTCACTTGTGTTCCCATAGCGTGTCTGTCTGTCTCCCATGATGTAGAAGAACTGTTTAGTTTGTTTGTGACATTTACATTTTTAAAAAAAATGGCTTGTTTGAGATCGCGGGACTGAGGCCATTAGTCAGTCACATTCTTAGCACTTGTGGTACTCATTTCTATCTGAGAGTCACGCTCTTGGCGTTTGACAGCCTCTCTACTCCCACGGCTTTCCTTGAGCTGGTCTTGAACTCAGTATCCTCCAGCCTCTGTCTGTTGCCCCAGGGTTACAGGTGCACATGCCCCACATCACGGCCTGGATCCTTGTGGCGTATTTGTTGTTGACTGCGTGTGTTGCTGACTACAGATCCTCTTGTCATTATCCTGAAATTTCTTTTTCACACTCACCTGAAGGAAATCTTCACTGGCTATGTAACCCTGAGTGGACATTTCCTTTTATTTCAGTGTGTTACAGTTGCCACGTGGTCTCCTTGTAGTCTGTTGTGTCTGACTAGAAAGCAGGGCTTGCACAGTAGCTTCCCTGCTTAGTGTACTGTCCTCCCTCTCGCTAAGACTTGTTCTTAAGGTTGACGAGATGGTGCACACCTTTAATCCCAGCATTTGGGAGGCAGAGGCAGACAGATCTCTGTGAGTTCTACAGCCATCCCAGTCTACAGAGCGAATTTCAAGACAGTTAGGACTACACAGAGAAACCTTGTCTCAAAAATATAAAACAAAAAGATTTGTTCTTTATTTTTGTTTCCCGGAGACTGTTCGTGTGTCTAAATATGATCCTCTTTGTGTTCCAATAGCATTTACTGGTCTTTATAAGAAAAAACCTGATCAACTTTGAGCTTCCAAACTTGCTTCTTCCTCTTTGTTTCTCCTCCTCTTCCAAGACTTAGCTGTGTGTTATCTTAAAGATCCCTGTGATTATTCATCTTGCTATGTGTGCAGGTTATGTATGTGGGTGTGCATGAGGGTAGAAGTCAGAGGGCAGCATGAGAGTGGAGGTCGGAGGGCAGCATGAGGGTGGAGGTCAGAGGGCAGCTTTGTGGAGTAGTCTCTCTTCCTGACTTTATGCTGGTTCTGGGGATTGAACTCAAGTTGTCTTTCAGTCTAGACCTGTTGTGTTGGGTTGTTTGTTGAGTTGTTTGTTCTTGTTAACAGTTTATGTTTTCTGGGGGTTTGTTCTCTATTGACTATAGATATATTTTCCTGTGCATTTGAGCTTGACATAGTGGGTGCTATAAAGCTACTGTTCCAGCATTGGGTGGTCCCAGGGTTGCTATCCATTGACTATAGTTTTTCTTGAGTTATGTTTACTTTTACACTGTGTCACAGTGTCTCTGGTAATCACTGTGTCAGCTACTATCACTGATAATCTTTCAAGCTAGGCCCCTGATAGACTAGCTGAAGCCCCGTCTGAAGGCGCCGTTACCAGTCTTGACTGCTATTTAACTAGGTTCTTAGTCTCATTTAAGCTACTTGGCTCAGTCTCATGCCTCATGCCCCATTCAGTTCCCACCAAAGGTGTAAACTCAGCATGTGTGCAGGCAGAGTAAAGGCTCTTCCTCTGTTATCCCCATCTAGTTTTAAATGCCTCTTATTTTCCAGTAGCTGCCATGCTGTGAATTCTGTTCTTTGATTCTTCAAAACAGTAAAGAAACAGTAAACCACGAGTTTCTAAAATAAAAAAAAATAAAAAAATAAAAAAATAAACTGAATTTTTTTTTTAAACTAAAGTGGTTGCTTTATTTCCAATATAAATTCCTCTCAGCTTCTGACTACTTCCAACACACCCCAGTCCTTGGGCAGTAAGTGGGTGGGCAAGCTGACAAAAGCAACCTAATGGAGTGTCTTGGTGTTCTGCTCTGTGAAGAGGCACCGTGACCACAGCAAGTCTTACAAAAGAAAGCAGTTAATTGGGTCTAGCTTAAGTTTTAGCGATTTAGTCCATTTATCAACTGGGTAGGAAGCACAGTGCCAATGGACAGACATGGTGCTGGAGAAGTAACAGTTCTACATCCGGATCCACAGGCACCAGGAAGAGACAGAGCCAGTGGGCTTGGGTGGGCTTTTGAAATCTCAAAGCCCAACCCCAGTGTCACACTTCTTCCAACAAGGCCACACCCACCCCAGCAAGGTGATGTGTCCTAATCCCTCTCCAGCAGTGCCACTTATAATGACTAAGCATTCAAACATGAGCCATTCTTATCCAAACCACCACATTTAGGGGCTTAGTTTGGCTTTTTGTACCAGGGAGTACAGCCTGTCATGGCAGGAGGTGCAGGGACAGGTGGCCACACAGCATCCACAGTCAGCATCCGCAGTTGGGAAGAGGGAGCAGTGACTCTGCACTCAGTTTCCTTTTTCCTTTATATCCAGTCCAGGAGCCCAGTCTATGTTTAAGGCATGTCTCCTACCTCGGTTCACCTCACCTAGATAATCCCGTATAGACGCTTTCAGAGATTTGTTTCTGTGTCTACATCTAGTCAAGTTGACAGTCCAGTAGCCATCATTTCTGTATACATTTTTGGTTTTAAATCGTCTTGCTCTGAAAGGATTACTTGTAAAGGAATGCACAAAGGTACCCACTTGCCTGCACCCAGACTTTACAGATACTGACATCTCTGTGTGTGCATCCACCAGCTCTGCTTGCCACTGTCCTCTGTAGCTTTCTGTGCTTCCATTACATTATAAATGACAGTGTTGTTAGCTACGTGTTACAAGCATCTGTAAATGTATGTACATTGATCTCAGTTCTGAACTCTTCCTGGCCTGCATTATTTTCATAGTCTAGGTGTGTTGATATTCTTGGTTCTTAAAGCTGATGTTAGTCTGATAAGCAGAGCCACCATGCTTGCTTATTCATTCTGTGCCATGTGTTTAGTTCTTTCCAGTTTTAGGAAGCACATTGAGAATTGAGGATTGAAAACAAGATACAAAAACATTTTGTTTTCCCTGTAGGTAAGCAGACCATGGGCTTTCCGCTGCTCACTTACCAAGACCGATCAGATAATAAACTCTATCGTCTCCAGACACCTCAGAGCCCTCTAGTGAGACCGTGCATGTATGATTACTATGATATGGACAACTATCCGATCGGGACAAATGCCATTGTAGCTGTGATCTCCTACACTGGCTATGACATGGAGGATGCCATGGTGAGTGTCCCAGTCCTAGTCCTTTCCATTACTGCTTGTGAGTTTTCTTACTGTGAGGTCACTGGAGCAGTGTTTGTATGTCCTCAAGGCCATAGTAGTAAATTGTTTGTTCTTTAAATGGTTAATTCCTGCTCTGAGATGAATGGAGGGAGGCACTGAACGGTACCCACTGTGTGTATATCTTCCATATCTACAGACACGCCATGGGTAAAGGTTGATGTGAGGTTTTGGTATATTCACCCTTTAAGTTTATCTTTGATTATGTTTTAAGCCATTTATGAGTCTTGGTGTTGACAGTGTTGGTAATTTGGAAATGTAGTTTCAAAATCAAATGGTGGTTACCTTAAACCAAATATTAGTACAGCCTTAACTGGTTATATTTTGAAAGTTTTTGTTTGCTCTCAGTCTCATAAATTAATTGGATTCTTTGACTCCACAGATTGTGAACAAGGCTTCCTGGGAACGAGGCTTTGCTCATGGAAGCGTCTACAAGTCTGAGTTCATAGACCTCTCTGAAAAATTTAAGCAAGGGGACGATAGTCTGGTGTTTGGGGTCAAACCTGGTGACCCACGGGTTATGCAGAAGCTGGACGATGATGGATTGCCATTCATAGGAGCAAAGCTGGAATTTGGTGATCCTTACTACAGCTACCTAAACCTTAACACTGGTGAAGGCTTTGTGGTTTACTATAAGTAAGTTTGGGGATGTTAGACTGCTGGTTGGTTAGTGGAAAAGTGTGTCAGGAGGACACTGTATTGACCGGCCTGGCACTGATGTAATGGGTGATCCCCCTGCCTCTTAAGTGCTGGGATTATAGGCCTATGCTGCCACACTTGCCTTCTGTGCTGGTTTTCATGGGTTGTTTCTTAGTGAAATTACTGGAGGTCAATGAATTTGCCTTCTAATAGAAGAAAAAGGCTTAAAAAAATTGTTGAGGACCGCACTAGTCCCACGTTGGGGTGGCCAAAAAATGTCTCGGCCTGAGCAAAATGTTGAGGCCCGGGCCAACCCACGTTTGGGCGGCCACTGTATCCCGGCCCAAGCTGCCGCTCCGGTCTTCAGGTCGGGGGTTCAGCAAGAGCGAGGGTGACGGCAGATTCTACCTAATGTCTGAGATTCGTCTCTGATGATCCCTCTATAGTCTCTGATCTCTGTCTATATTCTCTGATTCTGGTTCTGTCTTCTATCGTCTGACTAATGTCTTCTCTCTGCTGTGTCTCCCTAGTGTCTGAATCCTACTGTCTGCCTCTGCATTTTATATGTCTTACTTCTAAGCCACGCCTCTAAGTTACACCTTTAATCATGCCCTTAGGTCTTGTCTCTAACTCTGATCTCTATACTTCTAAATCATACTCTTAAATTACACACCTTTAATCTCAAGGTATCTAAACCAAGATTATCAGAGTGTGCACAGCTGTTGTAGGCTATTGTAATCCAAGTCTCATGTCAGGGTATATGGCTCAAGATGGCTGCAAAGCTGATAGCCGCTTTCTGCTAAAAGTCGGCCCCCAACAAAAATGTAGGTAGTAATCTAGTTATTATTGTTTTAAATTTCTACTGCACTAACAAAATAGGTAAGACTGGGAAATGAAAGAGAAGATCGCTCTCTGTTCTGGGGGCCAGGACATTCAGGGATGAAGCATTGATGGATTCACTAAGGTGAATCCTCGTGGTGGCCCTGCCTTAGTGTCCTCACATGAGACACGACAGGAAGGCAGATGCAGTGGATAGCTCAGACCCCTTCTGTGAAACCCCTGTCCACTAATGAGACTCCTCAGTCCTAAAGGCCTGACTCCTGACAACATAGCAGCAGAGGTGGAGTTGGGTGTGACCTGGCAGTGGACACACTTGGGTGATGTCATTCGTGGTCATGGCAGAAATGAGCATTGCACTGTGTTTGGTGTCTTGGTTTTGTGGTAGCTTTCTGTGGTCTTTCCCTCCAAGCATGGCATTAGGGGTGTTTCCTAGCTGAAATACTGGGTTCTTAAGGCCTCTTTTTAAAGATGAATAATGATCTTAGCTGCTTTACAGTAACAGCTTCAGTGAGCTTGCCTAGAAGTTTTTCATTTGCTGATATTCTCTCAGATAAACATGATTGGGAATCCTAGTCATGAATAACGTCTAATATCTATATTGGTGAGTAGATGGGGATGCATTGGACTCTTTATGAAACAATCGTGTCCACAGGGCTTAAATATTTTTAAGTTCAAATGAGGCTTGGCTAGGCTCTGTGTCACACGCCTCTGTTCCTAGCACATGGGAGACAGAGGCAGGGGGATCATTGCAAGTTCTAGGTAATCCAGGGCTAAAGAGACTCAGCAAACAGAGCAAACTGCTTAACTTCTATTTCATGTGTTTTCTTGTAGGAGTAAAGAAAACTGTGTTGTGGACAACATCAAAGTGTGTAGTAATGACACGGGCAGTGGGAAGTTCAAGTGTATCTGCATCACAGTCCGAGTCCCCCGGAACCCAACTATTGGGGATAAGTTTGCCAGCCGTCATGGACAGAAGGGCATTTTGAGCAGATTGTGGCCAACTGAGGACATGCCTTTCACTGAGAGTGGGATGGTGCCGGACATTCTGTTCAATCCTCATGGGTTTCCCTCCCGTATGACCATAGGTATGTTAATCGAGAGTATGGCTGGGAAGTCTGCAGCTCTGCATGGTCTCTGCCATGACGCCACACCCTTCATCTTCTCCGAGGAGAACTCTGCCCTAGAGTACTTTGGTGAGATGTTAAAGGCTGCCGGCTACAACTTCTATGGCACCGAGAGATTGTACAGCGGCATCAGCGGGATGGAGCTGGAGGCCGACATTTTCATTGGTGTGGTTTATTACCAGCGCTTACGACACATGGTGTCAGACAAATTTCAAGTCAGAACAACTGGAGCCAGAGACAAAGTCACCAACCAGCCCATCGGGGGACGAAATGTCCAGGGTGGGATCCGCTTTGGGGAGATGGAGCGGGATGCTCTGTTGGCGCACGGTACGTCCTTTCTTCTTCATGACCGGCTCTTCAACTGCTCTGACCGTTCTGTCGCCCACGTATGTGTGAAGTGTGGCAGTTTGCTTTCCCCGCTGCTTGAGAAGCCTCCTCCATCTTGGTCTGCAATGCGTAACAGAAAATACAACTGCACTGTGTGTGGCCGCAGCGACACCATCGACACCGTCTCTGTGCCATACGTCTTCCGGTACTTTGTAGCTGAGCTGGCAGCCATGAACATCAAAGTGAAGCTGGATGTCATTTAACTCAGCCCCTGGCTGTCCAGGCTGGGAGATAAGGACAGCTGTGGGCATTACGGGCTCACTCTGGGTCTGTACAAGAATTTCAATACTGAACCCAGAACAGGCAGCTGAGAATTCACGGCTTTTGTGTCTCTGTAACCTGCTGAAGCTAGCTTTGGTACATTCATTTAAAAAAAGATTTATGTGCCTTCTTTAAAAAAATGACTTAATTGATAATAGATCATGCAGGGTGTCTCCTTTCTGGACCCATGTTCACTGTTCCCTGCTTTCAGTAGCAGTGTCTGTCATCCAGAGCAGGGCAGTACAATAAACCAGAAATGGAAGCCATAAGTGTAATTTTTATTTTTATGTACATATAAACTAAAGCTATTTCATGTATATAATTGGATCGGAATGTAGGTATGGTCAGTGATGTCATTATCACAGTCAAGGTCTATTGATCTATTGATCGATGTTAGTCATAGGTGCCGTAGTAGAGAGAGAAGCTCACCAAGATGCTAAGCCATAATTTTCCACAGGAGGAAAGGGCTTCAGCCTTCTTGAAAAGACTGACCCCAACTAGCACATTCCAGTTACTTTTATTCAGTCATTTCACAAAATTAATTGGGTCTGGGGAAAGTTCCAACTACCGAAGTTATCTTGCTTGCCCTTGCTGCCTGTGAGAGCAGACAGCCCACACAATCCCTTTTGACCATGGATAGCCATAATCAAAAGTAAGAACTCCAGGTTTGCCAGGAGTGTTTTAGTACCAAGGAAGGTCTGTACAGCTGAAAGCTCTCACGTGGAAGCAAGTGCAGACTTTGGAGGGAGACAACATTTCTTCAAGGTTTAAACAGTCTCAAAACAATTTCTTAGCCTCTACTTAGTAACCCAAACATAGCAGAGGCTTTGCTGAAACATTTCACTCAAAGCCAGACACTAAGGCTTCCTATACATTTCAGTACACAAATCCGTCATCTCCAAAGTTTCCTTGTGCACCGTGTGTGTGTGTGTGTGTGTGTGTGTGTGTGTGTAAGTGTAAGTGTAAGTGTGTAAGTTGATCTGTCCTCTACACAGTTCCAAATGCAGCACAATTATCAGCTACAAGTATGTCCTGTGAGTTTGGCTTTTCTTCTAACTCATAGTGGGATCATGCAGCACCTGTCCAGTTGATTGGTATGTTTCGTATCACATGACATCCTCAACAGTCAGCCCTGTCTTTAAATATGGTGAGACTTCCTCCTTTAAGGCTGAATGTATCTGATTAGTGAGTATGTCCATTTGCTTTTTTTCCCTAACCTTTGTATGTGTTTCTCAGTGCTTGTTAGGGTTCTATGTGTATGCTTGTGTATAACATCTTATACAGCTGTACTGTTCCCTGTTGATGGGTGTTTGAATTTTTCCATAAGGAAAGCACCTTGAATTGGTTAATACTTCCCCCATGTTATTAATAGCTCAGCTTTAGACCAAGACACCCTATTCTCTGTCTCTGTGTGCAGATCTAGTGTCACAAATATTTGTGTTTTAAGGTCTTGTTGAGGGTAGGATTTACAATGAAGCAAAAACCGCCTGCAAACTGGTCACCTCCCTGCCCCAGCCTCCAGAGTGTGAAAATTACCAACATACCCTATAATACCCAGCTAATTTTTTAAAATTAACTTTTGTTCTTGTAGATTCTTGACTAAGAAATTGATGTGACATTAAGACAACCCAAGAGCTTCCTCAGATTTGGCCAGTTTTATGTGTTCTTATGTATAGTTAGTTGCATGGACTGTTCTTTTCTGTGTAAATTGCTGTTACCCACAGAACATATTACCACACAGCTTGTCCTGTTGTGTCTTCTCTGGTTATCTCCAACCCTTCTACATGTTCTCTATTATTTTAAGAAATAGAATCCTGACATCATATTCTGGAATAGACATTTTTTTCCTTAACAGAATTTCTTTTAAATTTGTATAAGTTGTATGTATTTGTTCATGCCTTTGTATTGTATAGTACTCTAACGTATGGGTGAACTATTTTTATCATCCACTTTGAAGGACATTTTGATTGTTTCCAGTTTGGGGCATTTAGAGAGAAAGCTTCAGGGCTGGAGAGATGGCTCAGCAGCTAAGAGCACTGCTTGTTCTTCCAGAGGTCCTGAGTTCAATTCCCAGCGACCATATGGTGGCTCACAGCCATCTGTACTAGGATCTGGTACCCTCTTCTAGTGTGTCTGAAGACAGTAACAGTGTATTCACATGCATAAAATAAATAAATCTTTCAAAAAAAAAAAGATAAAGCTTCTCTGGATGGCCATATACATGTTTGTGTGTAGATACAAATTTCTTGTATCTAGGACAAACATCCAAGAAGCAATTACTGAGTCATAAGATAGTTACCTGATTTCTTATAAAAGGGGCTCGGGGAGTAGCTAAGTGAGTAAGTGCTTTTGTAAGGACCTGAGTTGTGGATCTCCAGCCTGTGGAACAAAGGCATGGCAGGGCACACTCGGAATCCCAGTGCTGGGGTAAGGTCACAGAATCCCAGGAGCTCACTGGACGGCCAGTTCAAGTTCACTGGTGGGTTTCAAGGTTCAGTGACACCCTGTCCCCCAAAAATTTACAGTGTAAAGCAATAATGGAAGCCACCTGCCGCTGACCTCTGGCCTGCACACGCAGTTGTGCGCCCTCACACACATGTACACCCTCACATGTGCACCATACTCTTGGTCCCTAGTTGTCTTTTCCCTGCTCCCTCTTAGCAGCTGCTGTTTACAGCTTACCTGTCCCAGTGTTTTCTCTCAGACTAATAACATTGCCCTTGAGCGGCCTAAATGAATATATTTTAAAATTCCTTCATTAGTGAGCTCCCAAAAGGGGAACCCCAGTAACAGAAGCACTCTGAGATCATTTCTCAAATCCGCTTCACTGCAAACCTTATGGTTATGTACTTCTCTCCTTTTGATTCCTTTTTTTTTTTTTTTTTTTTTGGTTTTTTGTTTTGTTGTTTTGTTTTTCGAGACAGGGTTTCTTTGTGTAGCCCTGGCTGTCCTGGAACTCACTCTGTAGACCAGGCTGGCCTTGAACTCAGAAATCCGCCTGCCTCTGCCTCCCAAGTGCTGGGATTAAAGGCGTGAGCCACCACGGCCCGGCTTCCTTTTGATTCCTAATGACTCTTTTGACAAAGCCACCAAATGGCAACCACAAGTGTGGAGTATGAGTGTCATGTTTCCCAAAAATGAACATGTCACTGCCTGGAATGAAGGAGGCCACAGCAGTCATCCTCATTTTACAACTGCATGCTAAGGTGGTTACCGCTCATTTTCTCTAGTCTTAAACCTCTCTATACTAGGTGACAAAGCTAAATATTACAGGGAAATGAACTTCCAGGTCTAGCCTTATAATCTGAAAGCAAATGTGGAGGGTGCAAACACCACCAAGGAAAATTACAAAGAAAACAATTTGTCCACAATTGCAAAGAGTAAGCAATAAAACCCCCTCTCATCCTGCCTTTACCACCTATACCAGGAAAAGGACATGCCTGAGTGAATAATCGGATGGGAGGCCCAATGTGGCGATTAAGGTCATCCCCATCAAGTTGGAACTAAAGTCAGGAGGAGAATATGCACCTGCATAAAACTGATGGATGGTGGGCAGCTCAGTCTGAGAGGTCAATCCCCGTGTCCCTAAACTCAGCAGCTGGGGGCACAGCTGCCGCCTCAACCGCAGCGTGTGCAGAGCCATAGTCTCGCGGGCCGGTGGCCTCTAACTCCAGCCGGGAAAGTGGCAGCGCGAGCAGCTGGAGATTTGACCTACAGGGAATTAGCTCTGGTGCCCAGCAGCAGAATCGTTGCCGAAGTCCTACTTCCGGTGATTTCTAAGCGTGACCACCACAAGCCGGAAGTAAATAAACTAAAATAGCTGTCGGACCGGAAGTAGTTACGGGGCCGCCTCCCGGATAGGCAGTGAGCCGGAAGGCAAAACAGAACACAGCCTTGAAGGTTGAACTTTCGCGGGATGAGTGGTCGGGACGCTCAGCTTCCGGAAGAGTGAGTCCAGGAGGTCTGGGTTGGGCGCCGCCATGACAACCTGATACCGGAAAAGGCGGGTCTCTTCTCCTGACTGATCGGCTCCTGAACTGGCCTGGAGATGTGAGTTGCAACTCCCTATAACTCTAGATCATGCTTGTCAGGCTGCAAGACCCCCAACGGGAAATGACTGCACTCACGACCCTTGAGAGATACTCCAGGCCTGCCTTACAATAGCCACACTTTGTTTTAGACTTCCACTATCTCCCCGGAAATCTCACTTTGTTCCTTAATGCTCAGGGATCGGCGCTTATTTCTGCCCCTCATTGGTTGTCCTTATCACAGGATCCTTAAAATCCCCAAATCCAGACCGAATCCCTAGTCCAATCACATACCAAAATCAGAACTCTTTCTTCCCTACTCTTGCTATTATCTTCAGCTTACCCTGTCCCACAGGCAGGCAGCTCTGGAAGTCACTGCTCGATACTGCAGCCGGGAGCTGGATCAGTATGGCCGATGTGTGGCAGCCAAGCCAGAGTCGTGGCATCGAGATTGTCACTACCTTAAGATGAGCATTGCTCGATGCACGTCCTCCCAGTGAGTAAAACTTGGGGCTAGAGGGTGCCAGGCAGTGGCGTTTGAATGCTTCAGGGTTTAAAATGCTCTACTCCTGCAGCCCCATCATCCGCCAGATCCGACAGGCCTGTGCTGAACCGTTTGAAGCCTTTGAGGAGTGTCTTCGCTTGAATGAGGCAGCAGTTGGCAATTGTGCCGAACACATGCAGCGCTTCCTGCAGTGCGCTGAGCAAGTGCAGCCACAAAGTTCACCCACAACTGGAGAGGTAAAGGAGGCTCACTCGATTGTATCTTTTTCCCTTCACAACTCCCTTCATTTTCTAGTTTAAATGCCTTCAAGAACTAGCTCCAGTCCCATTCCCATACATGGCCCTGGCTATGCATCCAGAATCCAAAACACACGGTTCTCTATCCCCAAGTCTAAGTCTTCGATTCACTTCACCTTTCACACTCCTTCACTGACAGGGCACCTGCCCCGGCCTGTGCCTGGCTTGCCTGATCCTCCTGCTTCCATATAATGACCTGAATTCTGGTCATGATAAACCCTTGCTTAAAACTCTCTGGTGGCTTCCGACTCACACTGAAACAAAGACCCTGATTCTTACCGAATCCCTTGTGTTCATCCCTTCCTCTGCCATTGTGTCCCCTTCACTGCTTTCCAGCTGTGCTGGTAGAAGTGAGGGGGAGGGGTGAAGGGAAAAGGATCTAGCTACTGTACACAGTACATAAATACACATACAATATGTCTCAGATACTAAAATGTTATTGATGGGCAACGAGGAAAAAGTCTTAAAATGCTCTGGGATTGGCAGAAATGGGAGAAAGAGTGAGAAACCCTCAACTGTGTCTTGCTGCTCTTGCTGGACCACTCAAAGGGAAAGTTCACACCTTTAACCATCCTTATCTGAGCCCCTCCGTGGGGTCTCTGTCCCTGCAGCTCTGCCTTTTTCTTTCTCACCTTCCTGCCTAGTTTGTTGGTCCATCTTGTCCTTTCCAGTCCCTCTGTGATGGTCCCAGAATGGTATCAGAGGAAATCTTAGCATGTTGGCTTCTGCATAGAAAGCTCTCTGTGGTTCCAGTTCTTCCAGATCAGCTCTCACCCCCAGTGCAGCCTGGATCCCGGGTGACCTGGCCCTACCTCTCCACTCTCCACCTCCAGTTCCATGCTCCATCTTCAGTAGACAGTGCAAGCATATTCATCCTGCATCTCCAGCTCTCTTACTCTGCGTGGGCTGCCCTCTCAAGTCCATCTCCTGTCCTGATTCCTATCCTGTGTACACGATACCATCTCTCAAAAAGACTTCCTCTGTTCCCCCATTCCTGTTCGCTGGCTTTTAAGCTCCACCAGCTCCCTGCATCCCAGGCCTCATCCTACCATTTCATACTTTACCCTTGTGTCTCATACTTCAGAAGAGTTCTTGGCTAAAGGTTAACTTCTCATTATGTCTGATATTTATTGGTTCTTTGTATAGAACAGGGGTAGATGGAAGATTTAGGTTGTGAGAGCAGAAACTGCCCCAAAGGACTTTTAATGCTCCACCGGAAATGCTCAGCGATGGTTGCATATTGTCTGTACTAATGACTTAGCCATCTCATAGGGATATTTATTTCTTTCAAGTGTCTTTGGCATCTGGACAATAAAGTTCTTATATTTCTTTTTTGTTTGTTTTCTTTGTTGTTTATTTGCTTCATTTTTAACTTTAGTTTTTATTTCTCATTTTATATGAATCAATGTTTTTTTCTCCATGTGTGTGTGTCTAATGTCCATGGAGGTCAGGAGAAGACTTCAGATCCCCTAGAATCCCCTAAAATTAGAGTTACTGTGGGTGATTGTAAGCCAACATCCAGGTGCTAGAAACTGAACCCAGGTCCTCTGCAAAAGGAGCAAGTGCTGAGCCATCTCTTGAGCCCATCTTTTGTCAAGGTTTGCTGTTCTTCCTAGGCAAGTGGGTAACCTCTTCTCAGTCTCCTGTGACCCTACAGTTCCTCTTTCCTGCAACTAAAAGAGCTTTTAAAAATGGAAATTAGGGCAGGGAGGTGGCTTGGCAGGTAAAGACATTTGCTGCCGAGTTTGGTAACCTGAGTTCTATCACCAACGCCTGCAGGCTGTCCTCTGCTGTGCACGCACACCTCCACACATGCAGTCCCATCATGAATTAGTACATGTAAGGGTTAAGAACAGAATGGAAATTAGGTCACCTGTTTTCCCTCCTGGCTCCAGGCTTTCTAGTGCACCAGGAAGGGCCAATACCAGTTCCTCCACTGTCCTGCCCCTTCATGCCTATGGCATCACAATTTTCCTCTTGGGAGATTTAGGCTTCCTCCGTTCTCTGATTGTCACATTAAAATGCCCTCATCCACCATGTGACATGAAAGCCTTTGTGGGAGAGCTTGTGGTTCTGTTGCTGACAGTCCAAAAGCTCCCTGTTCCCGCACAGACTTCCACTCTCCACCCTGGTGCATAGGCTTTCCTACCAGCTGACTAGTTTTCTTCTTTGCATGCCTCTCCCTCCCCTTTTGAAAGAAAGTTTTCTTGAGTGAGAGATGTTTACCCACTGAGTCCCCGGCACCCGTAACAGTGCTGGCACATGCCTGAATCCTAGCACTTGGAGGCTGAGCTAAGAAGATTGCCATGAGTTCAGCCTAGCCTGAGTTCATACATGAGTTGTAGATCAGCCTGGGCTACTGGCAAGTTCTAAGCCACCCTGGGCTAGAGTAAGATCCCTGTTTCTTGTCCTCCTCCAAAAAAAATTAAAAAACAGAGCAGTACCTTTCAGCTCCATGTTTTGGCTTATCCTGGTCAACTTGTTCTCATGGCAAGTGGCCAAGGTCACCATGTGGCACCTTTTCCCTCCAGACACTCATTCCCCCATCAGAGGTCTCAAGGCCAGTAAATGTCTATGTTTTCTCCACAGGCACAGCCCCTGCCTGCCTCCTGATAAGCCCTTGGACTTGAAGAAAACAGACATGAGTAACTGTCCTACTTGGTGTCCTTGTCTAGAAGAGTGACAAGAGTTTTGGAGTCTTGAGGGCCCTGCTGTGGGTCTGGCTCTCTTGGACATCGGGATGCTAAATAAATAAAGACTGAGTACTGGGCTTTGATTCCAGCCTTCAGTATTGGAGGGGGGAAGAGGAGAGATGAGGGAAAGCTTGCTCATCCATCCCCCAGTTTTACTTGGTCTGCCAAGTACGCGCTCAGGAGGGGCCAGGGTGCTCTTGTTCTAGGCTTAGGAGTAAGATGACTCAAACAGCCATCCCCTGTCCCTGCTGTCCATACACTGGAGACAGGCTTCCCTCCCACTCATAGTCAACCAGATTGTTTAAGTCTAGGCAGTCCTGAAACTCATTATGCAGACCTAACTGGATTCAAACTCAACAGCAGTCTCCCTGAGTGCCAGGGTTCTGGGTGTGAACCACCATGCCTAGGTGGAGACAACCCGTAACCGAACACATGTCAGTCAGATATGCCCTGCCTACCATTTGTGTCCCCAGCCTACATTCACTACACTTTCATACAGTTTTCTAGAGATGTGGTGGAGGAGCAATAAATAGCACGTTTTTCCACTACTGAATTAGAACCAGTTGAGCAGTAAGCACAGGCTTTGGGCAGTGGACATCAAAATACTGATCTTATTGAAAACAACTGTGTAGAGACAGAAGCGAGGGGAGGCGTGAGGAGCAGAAGCTCAAGGTCATCCTTTGCTACATAGTTTTGAGGCCAGACTGGGCCACCTGAGGCCCCATCTTGTTTTAAATAAACTTTAAAAATTGAAAACAGGAAAGACATGGCTTGGAGGCTTCCATCACTAGATTTTTTGTCTTGATTAGCAGTCTCCCAGAAGCCAAGTCTCAGAGCGAGGCACTGACGGTATGGTCTCAGTCTGAATCCAGAAACAGTGGGAGGGAGTGGGGAAGGGAGACGACAGCCAATAAGAAGTGCATTCTTGGGGTGACAAGATGGGACAGTGGGTAAATGTACTTGCCACTACCCCTGAAGGCCTGAGTTTGATCCCGTGACCTGCATGCTGGAAGGGTAGAAATCTTTAAAAGTCTACTACGAAACTGGTTACCACTGCCAAAAATGAGGCCTCTGAGGATGGCTAAGAACTTAGCTATTGTGTGTTTACCAACTCCCTGTCTGTCAGGGAGGGCCGTTGTCACAGGCACTGAACCTCTGTCCTTGTGGATCAGCGTGCTCTCAGGAGAGGACTGCATGTGAAGAGTGGGGGAATCAAGTACAGAAGAGATCCAGCCCGTGCAGATCCCGATCAGTCTCCGTAGTAACAGCTCTTGGTTGCCCACTGACTTCCCAATATGGTCAGTTCATGAAGAATCAGTCCAGGATCCAGAGGGAAGAAAGCCCAGGGATGGCATTCCGGTAAAAGCTTCAGCTCTCCTCTGTAACTGCTAGGGAACAGAGGTTAGAAGATAAGTGGGAGCAGCCTGGTCAGTAGCCAGGGAGAAGATGAAAAGGCCATTTAATGTTGATGGGAGGATATTAAAATATTTTTTTTCTTCAGAAAGTTATTGTCCATTTCTGTTCATATTTATAAGGTTCTGTGCACTAAGAGTACCATCTGCAATTGACAGGAATTATTTTTTCCTTTGTGTTTTGAGCAATTGATAAAAGAAGACACTAACCCACATGGTATTCAGGAGAGGTAACCTGTCATTACCTGTCACTTCCATGGCAAAAAGCTTCAATTTAAATAATACATTTGTATATATATTAAAATCTTAATTTGTATCATGCTGATCACTAGGGTTCCTATTTATGTATGAACTTTCCAGATTGTTAATACCAACCAATCTCTAAAATTTTAATTTATTTTGAGGCAGCCTCATGTATCCCAGACTGGCCTTGAACTTGCAGTGTAGCCAAGGAAGACTTGGGCTTCTGTTCTTCCTATTTCTACCTCCTGAGGGCTGGGAATATAAGAATGTGTCCCATGCCTAGTTTATGTGGTATTGAAGATCCAACTCAGATATTGTACACACTGGGCAAACACTTTACCAACTAGCTATATCCCCAGATTCATTCTGTAGGCTGTCAAGATTTCAGATTCCTTGATCTACAGAATTTTTGGCTCAACAATACCTATGCCATCCATTCAGATTAACTATTGAGATGAGTCTCCTCCCTTGAGGTGACTCCAAAAGTAGGCAGCCACTTGAATCCCAAGTTTTGTATCATGGCTTAGAAAATAGCCTGGCCCATTGGGAGTTTCCCCTGAATATTTACTTTGAAAACAAAAGAAATTTGTTGGCTTGGGAGTCAAAGTAGAAGTCTTACATAGGCAAAATTGGAGGGGCTGCCAGGCCCTATGTGGGTTGCAAGACTGGAAGGAAGAGGTGTTGGCAGAGGGTAAACAGCAGGTCTTGTAGCCCTGAAAGTGCTGCCTAGGATCTGGTGACTCTGCTCCTAGCCCATTTGGGTTGAACCCTAAGGCTTTGGGGCATGTTTTCAGCAGAGCTTGTTTTGTTTGAGTGGGGCTTCTGCTCCATGCTCCTAAGAGTGAGATAAGGACAACAAAATGGAGGTCCAGACTATAGTTTAGACGGTTTTTATATGGCCTGTCGGGACTGCCGGGTCCAACACAGTGAAAGGGAGGACCTCACAGGCATCATGCTATTGCCTTCTGTTGGCCCAAGCATTCTTGAGACCTCACACATTGCAGGAATGGAGACTTCACTTCTGGATGACATTTGGCTGAAAAGAATCTGTGCTTGTGTTTAAGCAAACACAACTTTGTGGTGGTTTTTTTTTTTTTTTTTTTTTTTTTTTTTTTTTTTTTTTTTTTTTTTTTTTCTCTAGCTGTATCTGGTTTGGTAATTTCATCTTCCCTGGAACCTTATCACATTACTGATGATTTGGGGTTGTCATAAATCTGTTCATGATAATCATGTTACCCTAAGGTCCGTAGCATCTGTAGCACCATCCCGCCCTTCAGAAGTAAGTTTTGGAGGCTGTTCCCTCCTTCCTTTATCAGAACAGGAGTATATCAAGTATTGACCTTTTTCTATAACTTGTTTTTAGCTTTGTTGATCTTCATTTTGGCTTATATTTGTTTGAGACAGGCTCTCCTGTAGGCCAGGATGGCCTGAATTTACTGTGTAGCAAAAGCTGACCTTGAACTTCTGATCCCCTTGCCTTGGATTGCAGGTGTGTGCACCACACATGACTTGCACCTTTTTGAGATGAATGTTTCAGGCATGTCCTATACTGAGGTATATACATTATTACATATTATTTACAAAGTAAATAATATAAAAGTATATACATATTATTTACAAAGCATATTTTCTAATTTTTATCTCTTTATTGGCAATGGATTACTTAGAAAATTGGAGTTATATTTCTTAATTTCTAAACATGCGGGAATTTTTCTAGTTATCTTGCCTAATCAAATCGGTTCGGTAACATCTTTTACGTTTCAGTCTTTTGAAATTTGTCACAGCTTTACAGCTTGGCAGAGGCTCAGTTCTGTTAATGTGCCATATGTGCTTGAATCATACTCTCCTCATGATACACTGTCTTAGCTAAGAGATGTAAGACAGGGAGTCAGGAGATGATCCCAGAAGGCCATGGTCGTAGAACAACAGGAAGTATGACCAGGAAGGGAAGGATCTTACCAAGCAAACCGTCACTGTGGGCAATACCTTAGTTCTCTGGGGAACTCTGGGAGATAGAACATTCCCACTCAAGGGGTGAGGAAAACCAACCTCCATCATCCCTTTGATTGAGGACTATTTTGTTGAGGGCTTTAGCTTTTGTTCCCTGCTACTTCCTGCTGGCCATACTTGCAGGCAAAGTGAAGGCTGTCAGTCAACCCAATGTGACTGCCTCCTTGGTTGCTATGATCCTCTAAATTCATTACAGTTGTGGCCAGCATCCTTGCTACTATGCATCCCCTCGGCTGCCATTGCCTGAGCCTGTCATAGCTGCCACAGATGCGGCCACCATCATCTTTCCCACCCTTCTTACCCATCATTGCTGTCACCAATTGCTCTGTCCCACCATGGCCATTACTGGTGAAAAGATTTTTGATAAATCCTTCAAAATACCTGACTCACTTCACAAAGAATACCAAGTAGCTGTGCTGGGCATGAAGGGTGGTTGAGAATTACTGGGAACAGTGGTGGAGTCAGGTAGCAACGTTGGAGAATGCTGGTACAGATGTGGCTTTTAAGACAACTGGTTGGTGTTCAGAATTCTAAGCAGGCAAATGTTCCAGTCAATGGGCTGTGGGTGTAAAAAGGTGGGAGATGTCAGCCAGGAAGCAATTCATGTCTTCAAGAATTTCTATTTTTCCTTTAGTGGTTTTTAAGATGAAGTTTTGTGATGCTATTAAATATACCCTGCTGAAAATCATAATCACTATAATAATGATAGTATTTTTCAGCCCTGGCCTCCAATGGGCAAGCCAATTAGCACCACCAAAACTTTTCAGAAGGCAGAGTGTAGGGGTACATACCTGTAATCCCAGACTGACTTGACAGACTGAGGTAGGATTACAGTAAATTTGAGGCCAGCCTGGTCTACCTAACAGGCCAGTGGGAATACATAGCAAAACCTTGTCTCAAAAACAAAGCAATAACAAAAAGCTGTTCAGAGGGACTGTGTGCAAATAGAAGGCAGATTCTCTAAGGAAAACCAGTCTTGAAAGAAAGAATGCTGGCTTCTATTACACAGCATGCTGATTTTTAAAAGCCATGATATAGTCATGCCAACTAAGTACAAATCTCTTGGGATAAGATCCATATTTAAAAAAAATAATAATAATCCGAGCTTAAAAACTGATTTAACATCCAGCCAAGTCTGAAAAATACCACTCTGATAAAATCCCTCGGTCTCTGCATATGTATGTGTATACACGCATATATATTCTCTTTCCTAGAAATGTAGTCCTAAAGGACATTTCAATTGATTCTGGAGTCCCTAATCTGCAGATGTCTGTGAGTGTCCTAACGGGGCTGGGATCACAGGCATGTACCCCCACACTTGGTCAAATGCCACTTCTGACTGATTGAGAAGCGTCTGCCTATGTTGTGCGATTGTGACAGTAGGCCTTCATGTGCACTGCTGTGTGTTATTTTGGGCACATATTATCTCGTGTGCTTCTATATGTTGTGAGGTGTGAGTTCTTTGGTTTATTCTCTCACTCCTAATCCATTTATACGAATATCTCCACTCATCAAACAGGCACCCTCCTCTTCCTCCTCCTCCTCATCACCATCATCATCATCATCATCACTTTGTTTTCAGTGACATCTGGGTCATGCTGACACAGTCTCCTTAGGCTTCTCATTTCACTATTTAAATCAAGACATCTGCAGTGTTGAACAACTAAGCCATCGTCGCCTTAACACAGAATGCAATAGTTGACCCACAGTCAGAGATGACTTGTTGGCACCGAACTCCAAGGTAGTATACTAAGTCATGCACTGTGTCACAGCATTCAAAATGGCACCTCAGTGGTTCAGTATTGTGATTCACAGAGAAAAAAAGCTATGGAAGGTAAATAATTTCTGGAATTTAACTTCCACTCAACAATCCAGCAACTCCATTCCGATATGTTAGACTATAAGGCTTAGAGGATCTTGGTCTTGCCGTGTTCAGGGCCGAGCTCATGACTTTGCTCTTGAGCTGGCTCCATGCCCACCCTTCCCTGAGGCAGGCAGATCTATTATTCTTTCAGCTGCTCAGACCAAAGACCTCAGGGTCCTCTGGCACTCGTCCTGTCTCACACTCAATCGCACTTCACCACCCACAAAGTCTACCTGTAATCTAGCTACTCATCCTGCCTCCTTGTCACCAGATTCAGATGAGCCACCGCCATTGTCTCATGCCTTCCGCTCATCTTCTACTTTGCTTTCAACTTCTCTAGATGCCCTTGATGCAGCAGAGGCTCACTGGGTAAGTCATGAATCAGAATGTATACTACTTCTCTGTCTAAAAGTGTACAGAGGGAAACCTCCTGTACCGATTGGGCCAGTGAGATGCTCAGAGAAGAAAAGAGCTTGCCGGGCAAGCCTGATGACCATAGGTAGATCCTTGAAACCCACTGAGGAAGGAGAGAACTGACTTCAAAAGTTGTCCTTTCATTGACTGATTATTCTCTCTCTCTCTCTCCCTCTTCTCCTTCTCTTTCTCTCTGTCACACACACACGCACACACACACACACCACCACCACCACCATCACCACCACCACCACCACCACAACAACAACAACCTTAAAGCAGAACCCAAAAGTTCTTATAGCAGCCTCCAAAAGTCAACGCAACTGGGTTCCTACTTCTCACTCCTTTCCACTCTCATGCTCTGCCAAGATCCCAGGCACAGGCCCCTTTTCTACTCTTAGAACCCCCTGGGCCACACCCTGACTCATGCTTTGTAAGATATTAGCTTCACTACCCATCCTCTCTACTAGCAGGAGACACAAGGACTGGAATCTTTTTCTTGTTTGTTTGCTAGTATATTAAAGACATTTAGAATAGTGTATGTCGCACAGTAAGTGTTCAGAGGTTTTTTTTTAATTCTTTTTTGTTTGTTTGTTTGATTGGTTTTTTGTTTTTGAGACAGGATTTCTCTGTGTAGCCCTGGTTGTCCTGGAACTCACTCTGTAGACCAGGCTGGCCTCGAACTCAGAAATCTGTCTGCTTCTGCCTCCCAAGTGCTGGGATTAAAGGCGTGTGCCACCACCGCCCAGCTCGTTCAGAGTTTTTTTGTTTGTTTTGTTTTGTTTTGTTTTGTTTTGTTTTGTTTTGTTTTGTTTTAGCTTTCTGAGACAAGGCATTGGCAGGTGACCCAGGCTGGCCTTCATCCTCCAGAGTGCTTGGATTACAGGTGTGTGCTGTCATGCCTAGTTAACAGAAAATACTTTGAACGAGTGAAGGAGATGGTCACCATGTCCTCGTCAGGTCTCAGCATGGAACGTGGTCTACTTTGGGGCAGGACAAGAAGACTGGAGTAGTGGTGTGATAGGCAGATGGCCTGGAGCTTAGAAAGCTACTGCTTCCTCTCACTTCCTGCCTTGTGCTGTACCAGCAAGTTCATCCAGGATGAACTCATTGCCTGGGGCAGGAAGACTCAAAGGAAGTTGCAAGTCAGCTGTGTGCTTCAAAGATGTGACCAACACTGTTACTCTGCCTACAGGGTTTGGAGTCCTCCATCCAAGCTCCTTCACAGCGCAAGTGGATATAGGAAGATGAGAGTCAGGGGGACATTTACTGGGGTCAGAGTCTATCACTGTTGCTCACATCCAAACTCGACCCTACCTCATTGCAAGGCTTGTTAGGAAATACAGCCTACCCATATCTTTGGGGTGGGGGTTGGGGGTGGGAAGCAGGTGAGCACTCAGTATCGTTCTTGTCATGACTCACCCTGATGTCAAGTTGACAATTAAGGAAAACTATCAATTGGGGAATTGCCTAGATCAGATTGGTCTGTGGGTGTTTCTGTGAGGGATTATCTTGATTTTTAATTGATACAGGAGGGCCCAGCTCACTGTGGATATCACCATCCCTAGGCAAGTCATCCTGGTCTGTATTTAAAAAAAAAAAAAAGCTAAGTGAGAACGAGCAATCCAGACAGAGAATGAGGCAGCTATGAGCAGTCCCCTGTGGTTTCTGCCTTGAGTTCCTGCAGGGAAGGACTGTGGACCTCGGAGTATGAGGCAAATCCTCCCAGGTTGCTTTTGTTTAGGGTGTTTTATCACAGCAGCAAGGAAACTAGAACAGTTTGGGGAGAATACTGTCTGTCCTGGAATACCTTGAGCTCTAGTGTTCATGAGGCGACACTCTGTGTCCTGGAGCAGCCTTTTGTGAAAAGCAATGGAGAAGTGTCTTGCCCCACTTGTAGGAAGTCATGCTGCAGGAATTTATGCAGCACAAAGTGGAATGTCCAAAGGTACATCCTGCAGTAAACATTCTGTTTACAGGAATGAGTAACTAGGAGTGGTGGACAAGCAATGTTTGGTCTACAAGATGAGATGCATGTAGCAGTTTGAAAGAGAACAAGGACATTATATTACCATTTGATCAGATGTCCAATAAGATGTAAATCACAAGTGTGTGATCTCAAAAAGAATTACATATGCATTTTTGATTTTAAAAATAAGTCATAGCCGCATGTAACATCCAATTTCAAAGGTACAGAAAGCTTGTGTTGAAAAGATCCCGTTCACCCCTGCTCTGGGTGTATGTTCCCACTCCTCTTGGGTAACCAAGGTTACCAGTTTCTTTTTTTAATCCTTTTATAAACATTTTATGCATATGTCAGCAAATGCATGCATGTGCAGACACACTCCTACATATATAAATGTGTATTTTTATGCCCTTCTTTTTATAAAGAGGCTACCTTACTATATATACTGTTGTGTCCTTTCCTTTTTCCACTTAGAAGTTTAACTTGCAATCGTTCCATATTATATATAAACAAGTAATTCTTATCATGGCTACATAATAGTTATTTATAGGGCTATAGAAGAGGAATTATATATAAAACTAATCCTTTTAGTATATTCACAGTTCTATGTGGAAAATAGCCTCAAACTCTGAGCTTTTGTCCAGATCACCAGTGACCCCCAACTCCACCCCCACCTCCAAACCATCCCCCACTGTCCCATGGATGTACTTTTCAGTTCTCATCTCTGTAGCTCTTCACCAGTCAACACCTGCCTAAGATCCGCCCACAGTCAGACTTCAGTCAGGCTCCTCTGAGTTCTCTTGGTGGCCAGACCTCAGTCTCAGCCTGTATTCTTTGGCTTGCCCCTGCCAGGCATAGTGTAGTGCAATCTCCGAACCCTTGCTATTTGATCAGCTTCCTCCTCCTCTACCTTTTGCTGGCTTGACCTGGCTTTCTAGGTCAGTTTAGTTGGGATTACCCTACCGTAATCTTAGGGCTGCTCCATCTTACCCTGCCTATTGGTTATTAAACCCCACCTTCTCTTTCTATTGTCAGTCCCATCTTTTTCTTCCTGTGATATCCCCATGGTGATGGCTTTGAATAGTCTTTACTATTTCAGAGAAATTTGTCTTTAAATGCCCTTTCTAGTTTCCTGAATGAAACTCTTTTCACTTGTGTTTTCTCTTCCTTTCTTCTCTCCTTTCTTTCTTTCTTTCTTTCTTTCTTTCTTTCTTTCTTTCTCTTTTTTTACATATATTCCACAGATTTCTTTCTACATTTTTAGGCCACTCCCCTGCTACCTCCATCCTGGGTATTACATGATAGAACTTGTCAAGATTTTAGCCAAGCCTTTTCTTTCCTTTCCTTTCCTTTCCTTTCCTTTCCTTTCCTTTCCTTTCCTTTCCTTTCCTTTTCTTTTCTCTCTCTCTCTCTCTTTTTTTTTTCCTCTTCTCTGGTTAGGACTCTCTGTCGCAGAGAATTTTCCAACAAGCAGTTGGCTCATGGATGGTCATCCCTAGCCTAGGGCCTCTGCCATGAGCTCCACCTGGCTATGAGGTGATCTACATGGTTTTCTCAAAGGGAAGCCATTGTGGTCCTAGTTTACCATTCCCTCTGGCGCCATGCTCTCTCCCACCACTGTGTCTTTAACTGGAATGCCTCTACCTGACACAGTGTGTTCCAGTAAGTCATACTCATTGCTCAGTCCCAAGATCAGCCAAGAGTGATGCCTTTGAGATCCTTCCCTTCCTGATCACCTCGGAGGTCAAGCTTTTACATCTATATGTTTTCATAGCAGTACTGGAAACCCTTCATTTGCGGCCCCACTTGAATGAGGAAACGCACTATTGAAAGACAGTGTAGTTGGCTTTTCTGGGTTCTTGAAAAATGTCAGTGTCATGAAAGACAGAAAAATCCCAGGGAACAGTATTCAACTAAAAGAGGCTCTGGGCAGCTCTAAAAGCCATCCCTGGGACTCCCAAGATACAGGGCATGGGCTGCATGTTAGGCAGTAGTCATGCATCAGGGCTAAATGTCTTCAGTTTGAGGATGCTATTCTCATCTACGTGCATGTCTTTGTTCTTAAGATCTTGATTCACATTTGCATTGGTTACTTTTCTTGTTTTATGACAAAATATTTGATAAGAATGAAAGGTTTGATTTGGCTCACAGTCTGCGGGTTTAGTCCATCATGGTGGGAAAGGCACAGTGGCTGGGGTACGAGGCTGACAGTCACACTACATTTGCAGTCAGGGGACAGAGAAAGATGGGAATTGGTGCTCATCTCTCTTTCTCCTGTCCAATCAAAACACCAGCAAGTGCTGCCACTCACATTCAGGGTGGGTCTTCCCATCATAATCCCTCACAGACAACTTTAGATGCTTAGCTCTGAGATGCTTCTAGAGGTGGTCAAGTTGACTATCAGTATTAACTACAGCAATTGTGATGGTTTGTATATGCTCGTCCCAGGGAGTGGCATTATTAGAAGGTGTGGCCCTCTTGGAGTAGGTGTGGCACTGTGGGTGTGGCTATAAGACCCTCATCCTAGCTGCCTAGAAGCCAGTATTCTGCTAACAACCTTCAGATGAAGATGTAGAACTCTTAGCTCCTCCTGCTCCATGCCTGCCTGGATGCTGCCATGCTCCTACCTTGATGATAATGGACTGAACCTCTGAACCTGTAAGCCAGCCCCAATTAAATGCTGTCCTTAGAAGAGTTGCCTTGGTCATGGTGTCTGTTCACAGTAGTAAAACCCTAACTAAGACAGCAACAGAGAAATGTTCATAGTGTGACTTATTTTTATGTAGTTCAGAAAAGAAAAATATGTATGTATATATGTATGTATGTATGTAGAGATCTTATGGAGAGGAAAGGGATACAGAGGCCAAGAGAGATGCTAAGAGGACTGTAAAATGGCTTGCTATTTTACAACAGTATCCAGTCCTCTTAACTCCCTGTCAGCCCTCCACCCAGTTTCCAGCCCAGTCCCTTCAAACACTTCTCCAATTGTTCCTCTCTCAGTTGCCCCGCAGTCTGCTTAAACAGCCCCGTCTCCCAGTTTTCCAAGCTCCAAACTATAAGGACTGTTCTAGCCTCTCTGCTCAGCCCGTCCCCTCCTGGCCCAACTGTCTCCTAGCATATGTTTTGCACCAACTGCCTTCTCCCACTCTGCTAGCCCAACCCACTTTCTCAGCCCCAGCTGGCCTTTTTTTTTTTTTTTTTTTTTCTTCAAATAACTTATCCTGTTCCCAGAAATCTAAGAGACAACCAACACTGAAGGCCATAGGGTCAAGCAGTTCTAACAGGTAAAAAATTCTTACAGGGATAGTTGACTAAAAACTGGAGATCCTTTAAAAGGCCAGGCACACAAGATAAATCTCACTGCATAGGACAGATATCCATACTTAGCATTCATACATGTAGACACACACGTACATATCTGCACAAACACGCCATCTGACTTTTTGCAAAGATGCCAAATATACTAAAGAAAAGATAGCATCTTCAGCAAATGGTGCTGGGAAATGGTTCCATGTAGAAAAAACGAAACCAAATCACTATGTCTTACCCAGCACAAAAACCAACTCCAAACGGATCAAGGACTTCAACATAAAACCTGGAACTCTGAAACTATTAGAGGACAGAGTCAGGGGCAGCACGGTAAGATTGAGGTGAAGGTAAAGAATTTTTTAATATGACTGCCCATCAGTCAGGAGATAAAGCCAGTAATTGACAAACAGGACTTCATGGAATTAAAAAGCAGGAAAACCTGTCAAAGGAAGAGGCAGCTTACAGTTATGGGAGTCTGTGGAGAGCTTTTGGGGCCCACTTATAGGAATTTGGCAGGAATTTGACATTGGACTAGGACAAGGAAGTAGGCTCAGGATAAATACAGCTGAGGAATGTATTGTATTCCTTGTATCTTGGTCATCCTGATAAGCCCAGACACAGTGACCAAGGAACTTTGTTTATTGTCTTGCTTGATTACTTTGTTTATTGCCTTGTTTGTTCCTTGATTACTTTAGGACTAACCCTATTCTTTGTATGTACCTAGAATGATATAAAAGCAGACTGGAAAAAAATAAACTGGCTTCAGCCTCAGCACTGGCTGGAATCATGTTATAGTGTTGTCTAATTGTCCTTTTCTTTTCAATACTCACTGCCTCCCTCAAGACCCTGTTGACTGACTCAGCTGGCTTGGTCAGGAGCCAACAGAGATGGGAGCCTACAGAGATGGGAGCTTACAGAGATGGGAGCCTACAGAGATGGGAGAAAACGTTTTCCAGTTATACATCTGACAGAGTATTGGGACCTAGGATATGCAAAGAACTCAGAAACTACACATCAAGAAAACAACCCAAAGGAAAGAATGGGATATGACACTGAATAACGTTCTGAAAAGACAAAACAAATGGTTAATAAATATTTTTTAAATCAACATCCTTAGCCATCAAGGAAACGCAAGTTAGCCGGGCAGTGGTGTCGCACGCCTTTAATCCCAGCACTTGGGAGGCAGAGGCAGGCGGATTTCTGAGTTCAAGGCCAGCCTGGTCTACAAAGTGAGTTCCAGGACAGCCAGGGCTATACAGAGAAACCCTGTCTCGAAAAACCAAAAAAAAAAAAAAAAAAAAAGGAAACGCAAGTTAAAATGACTTTGAGATTCTGCTCCATCCCATGCACTGCTGGCGGGAGTGCAAACTGATACAGCCACTATGGAAACTCATGTGGAGGTTTCTTGAAACTCTAATAATAGATGAGTCTATGACGCCACTGTTGGACACATCTCACATGAGTCTATTCTGCTACAGAGACACTTGCTCGGCCATTCTCACTGTTGCTCTATTGGCAAAAGCCAGGAAATGGAATTGGCCACCCAATGATGGGCGAATAATGGGAATATCGTATGTGCACACAGTAGGATTTTGCTCGACTGTAATGAAAAATGGAATTATGAAATTTGCAGGAAATGGATGGAATTTGGGAATGTAATAATAAGTGTGGCCATGCAGGCCCCTGACATCTGTTCTGTCTCATATGCAGATCCTAGCTTTGAAGTTTTAGATTTTGTTGTTTTATTAAAACTGTAGAGATCAGGAAACTAGAAAGAAGCGAACCGGCGGTAAGGCGTCCGCCTACAGAGGGCGCGGGTAGTTCTGCGCCATCTCTCTCTGTGCGTGTTCGAATCCCGCTTGCTCCCGCCCGCCTCCTCCCGCGTCTCATGGGGAAAAAAAACAAGGGAAACTAGAAAGAGCCCATGAGAGGGCAAAAGGGAAGAGGGGTTGATAGAGAATGGGGCTGGTGGAGTACATGAAAGCAGAGCCTGGGATACTGGGGTGGAAAGGTTTACTGGGGATGGAGGGAGTTAACAAAAACTAAGGATGCATGGAAGACTTTATGGAAACCCATAAGTCAGTTAAAGTTCATGACTTTCCCCCTTAGGGAAGGAGTTAGAACCAGAGTGGGGGATGTACTACTCCCAGAGAGCATGCGTATTTAAGTGGGAAAAACATCCCAGAGTCAGCCATGGGATGCGTAAACTGAAATAAAATCATGGTTCATCTTTACTGCTGCCGTTGCTGTTTTCCCCTGACGGTCTCTAATTCATAGTTGAAGCCTGGCTACACATTCACCCTTTGGTTTTACAGCAGAACCGAGATGGTATCAGTCAACTTTGCTGTTGGTCGTACCTGGTGACGTGATGCTTGCTTTTGCTTTCCTCCATCACCCCAATCCTGTATTCCACAGAGTGAGCCGTCTGCTCAGGTGGAGGCCCCGCCCCAGAGCTCACATCCCACGCCCATTGTGCGTGCATCTCAGGACTCGCCCTCTGTCCCTGGGTTTTCTGTACTGTGATCTTTATTCTGAAAGAATTTCTTCCGACCTCCGAAGTTATGCCGCTCCTGATCTTGATCCTCTCTTCTGCCAGATAGGAAAGGAGGCAAGATATGATAAAAAAAAAAAAAAAAAAAAAAAAAAAAAAAAGTCAAGGTTTTCTACCTGCTCAACAAAATTTTGCATCCTTTGACTTTGCTGATTAGGTTCATCATCGGCTCAGTCATGAGCATGCGCATTTTGTGCATTTGGGTTTTTACTTTTTCCAGTGTGTTTCGGTGGTTTCTATTAATGTCCTCCAAGTCAAGACTCCTGCAGGATATGATCTCTCATGCCTTAACATTTTATGAATCTGGATTGTGCACAGAAGAAAACTGTGGCGGTTCTTTCTGGAAGAGTCCAGCTTTTCTGGGCTTGCTGTCCCCCCCACTCCTCCTGTGGGGCAAGCTGCTGCCTTCTCTGGGCTTTCTTAGGTGTCAAGGTTACCACTGGGCACATGTCAGTGATGGAAACTTCAGCCAGACCTGTTTGCATTGTACACATCTTCCTCTGATCAGAATCCTTGAGAGACTCACTTCATAGAGGGGACACGTTCTGTTAATGTTTGTTTACAGAAGTATTAATAAATGACACCAAATGTAATCACCTCCAAACAAGGTTTGTGCTCTTTCTACATGACAAATCTCAACAAGACTGAGTCTGACTTTTTGGGTTTTTTGTTTGTTTGTTTTGAGACGGGGTCTCATGAATCCTAGCCTGGCCTCCAACTCATCCGATCTCCACCTTCCAAGTGCTAGGAGTGTGAGCATGTTACCACAGGGTTTCTTGCAGTGCTGGGATTCAAACTCAGGCCTTGTGCATCTAGGCAAACACTTTATCAACTGACCCCTGCTTGCTGCTTTTAAACACGTTAAAGCCATTGTCCCAATATTATCCAATACCCTTGGAGAGAGAGCAAAGGCCCACATCAGTCAAATATCAACTTGGTTCCACTCCCTTCACTTGGGAGAAGTGCTTTCTCCTCCCCCCATATTAACTTTGGTTCCTCATCTTTCTATCACATGCACTTCTTCTTCAATATCTGTCAGGTTTGGCAAGGAAAAATTATGAGATTAACTGCCTAGATCTCTCTCAGAGACAGCAGCTCCCAGCTGGGCCCCATCGTTGGCAGCCAAGTCCTCAACGCAAACAGAGCCCTCACACCAACATATCTAATATTCAAAAGTAATACGTTAACAAGCTGCTAAGTGAAGCGGGTGTGAGCCTCCTGCTGTGCATGATAAATATAATCTCAGACGAACGAAATTGAAAAATGTATAAAGCTGAGGCTTTTATGTGATAAAAAAAAAAAAACCTGTCAGGTTAATAAATGTTTACATTTAACATTTGCTGTTCAGCTCTGTGAGAGTGTGATGAGGAATGAAGAATAAAGAAATAACGGAACTTAGAATTAATGGTTATTTTTATCAAGGCTTCTCCTTCATCTCAGTAAAACAACCAAACTTTTTAGGAAATCAAGACTTTCATGTAATTGGTGAAGAAATGAGAAAGTGGGTGTTTGGCAGGATTGGAAACTGGGAAGCAGCCAAGAGCCCGTGGTGTTTGTGGTGGCATATCTGTCTGTGGGGGAGAGAGGCAAGATGGTACCGCTGCTTTGAAACTGAGCTGGCAACTCTTCAAAAATTTAAACGTGGATGAGGAAAGGCTGATCGATGGGCATTAGGCTACAGTTAGACAGGAGCAAACATATTGGTGTGTTAGTACATGGTAATACAGTATACTATATTTTAAAGGGGCAGACAGAAAGATTTTAGAGTTTTTGCCATAGAGCAACGCCAAGTCATTGTTGAAGAGACAGAGATGTTTAACCTTATTTAAACATTCTGCAGTGGACATACGTCTAAAGACTTTACATAATGCCCTATTAGTGTGTGCAAATTTTATGGGTGCTTTTGGATTAGTTAAAAATAAAGTTAAAAGGGGGAAAATGAACAAAGATATGTATTTGTCCACTTTAAGTTTGGAAATTACATAAATGGACAAAATGTCGGTCCTCATGATGGGTGATGGGATGGGAGAAAGTGAGGCCGGCTAGAGCCAAGGTCTGAGCAAGGTGCAGTGTCTGACATCCCACTAAGCAACAAACTGCCTCTCCCGTCATGCACTGAGCACAAAATAAACGACCCTCTTACAGAGGACTCTACTGAATGCCAGGCTTGTGACTTCTGCCAAGAGTTAGTTCCTGTGTGTCATGCAGGGAAAGGCCTCATTACTGGGGCACCGGCTCCACCAGTCCCAGACATGCTTACCGTGCTGGGCTGTTGGCCACCCTTTCTGGCATCAATCCTATCTCACTTCTTTCACAACCCTTTTTCCGTGTTCTGGTGTGGTTCTGTCCCACAACTGTGTCCCTGAAACTAAACTACTGCATGTCTGCTTTCTGGACCACCACTAGTTTTGCATCGGTGTATCTTTTGAAATAAAGGCTCAGACATTGCCCAGCAATAGAATGAGTGGAGATATTCAATCATCCTGCCATCCCAGCACTCAGAGGCAGAGGCAGGAGGATCACTGCAAGTTTAAGGCTGTAGTAGTCTACATAGTTGGTTCAACTGGGGCTATAGAGCAAAAGCCTGTCACACACACACACACACACACACACACACACACACACACACACACGCTATAGAACTTTTAGAGTCCCCTCTTGGCTCCTGGGCCATTTGTCTTACTAAAGTAGTTTGGCCACTGGGGCTGACACTTCCTTGTGTCACAACTTGGCTAAACTGAACTGCATTTCCAAGGATTCCATTGCTCAGTGTTGGCCTCTGTTGACAATAGGTTGGACATTCATCACGATTGTGTCCATGGTGACACGGGTGAGGGGAAGGCCATCCTACCACACTCATGCACAGACTCCACTGCTTCCACTGTGGCCAGGTCGCCTCTCATGTGGCTTCTTCCACATCAGGTCAGTCTACTTGTCCGTAGGCCCAACCTAGCACTGTCATTGCTCTCTGTGTCTTGTTCATGCACAAGAGTTAATTGGTGATGTGCTTAGAATCATCACCTCTGAATCTTTAAAATCTTCCATGGCAGCACCAGAGGGACAGGAAGTCAAAGTGTATGTTGGCATCTCAGTGGAAGAGGTAGTATTTCCACATGGCTGTCACATCATAGTAGCTCTTACTCATGGGTCAGAGAAGAGGTGGAGAGACTCTCCCAGTCATGAAGTATGTGGTATATTTGTAGTCTCAAAATGTGGCCAGAATGCAATCACAAGACTAGTCCGAGGTTCCTCTGGACCCACTGTGGGAAGGCCTCTGACCCAAACTCTATCCATTGACCTCCACCAGCCCATCTTTGTCCAGTAGACCATGGAGGCAGCTTTACTCCCCACCACGCAAACTTACAATTCAGAACCAGCCATGTGGCCACTAATGTGTGAGCACAGCTTTGACAAAGATAAGCACTGGGCTATCGAGATGGCTTAGCTGGTAAAGGGGCTTGCTGCCAACCTGCCAACCTGAGTTCGATCCCTGAGACCCAGATTGTGGAAGAAGAGAACTGACTCCTCCATGAATTCTTGTACTCCAGGAATGCATGTGAACATGTGCACACATAAATAAATGTAGTGAAAGTTTTTAAAAACGTATGTGTACTCATGTCTGTGTATGATATATACCATGAGTGCATGTGCCAAGGAATGCCAGAAGAGGCGGTGGGATCCCGTCGAGCAATAGTTACAGGCAGCTAGGAGCCACCTGATGTGGGGGATGGGTGACCCCTTTGACGTCAGTAACTTGGATCCTTTGAAAGAGTAGTATGTGCCCTTAACTGCTGAGCCATCTCTCTCCAGTCCCCACCTTCCCAAAACACACTAAAACAACAAAAACAATAGTAACAAAATAAGTTTTAAAATGAGCCTTGATTCCTGTTTTTTTCTCCCCAAGTGCTTTTTTCCCTTTAAGGGAGGGAGGGTTCTTTAATATCACTGAGCCTGTTTGTTCATCTATCAAATGAAGCTAAAATACTCCTCCGCCCATCGTGGGCTGCATGGAGACTCCAGACACCAGCATCTCACGCTGCCTGGTGTGCATCTGCCACCATCACTGCCGTCCATTTTCTTATGGAAAGAGATCAGAAACCTTAGCAACGGCCATCCCTTCATCAATATTTTAAGAATTTGCATTCTGTAGCGCTCTTGATTTTCCTAAAATACTTTCAAGTGTTATATATCACTTAATTATTCATAATATTTCTTGGAAGTAGGCTGAGGTTATTTATACTAAAGCTCAGAGAATATAAATTACTTGCCCCTTATTTTCAAGTGACAATCAGTAGAAATGTATTTTAAACACGATGCTGTAGTGTTTAATTTAGCAAATTGCTATGTTTTGGTATCGATGCAGGTGTAGTGCGCTGTGCTTAGACAATAGCTCCTAAGTCAACTGGGGAAGCATTCTGGGAGAACAAAGCAGTATGGCTTAAAAGACCTGGGAAAATATTAGCATCTTAACCCAGCAATTCAGTCTAGAAAACCAAATCAGGAAATAAGTTTTTTTCCTTCCTTGTTTTCTCTCCCCTCCCCTCTCCTCCCCTCCTCTCCCCTCTTCTTTCTTCCATTTCTTTCCTGACGGGCCCAGGCTCACCTTCTACCCATGATCCTCCTCTTTCAGCTTCCCAAGTACTAGGGTTACAGACATACATCACCACATCTTGCTTAGGAAAGAATTTTACAAATCAGCAGAGATTTGGCTACAAAGGCTTCAGCATACATCTCTGTGGGATGCATCATGACAGAGAGACGATATTAACAGTATATTACAGTTGGTCCCACATGTTTATGGGCCCTAAATCCATGGATTCAGGCAGTCATAAAACAAAAATATTTAGGAAAAAACAGTATTTATTGGAACACATATAGATTTTTTTTCCTGTCATTGTTCCCTAAACAGCAGTGCAGTAGCTATATTTATATGACGTTTATGAAGTAAACAAAGCACTCAAACTCTGTGGGGCTGAACTGAGGCTGACTAAGGGAGCTCCCAGAACACAGAAGGGTGCATGGAATGTCAAAGATCCTTTGCATGGAAACAAATTGGGTTCTGTTACCAGGCACAGAGGCATCGATGGTTAAATATCACATTATGTTTGCTTCGTCATTGAAACTGCATACCATGAAGTACAGAGGAGTTCGTACTTCTAGATTTTATTAATGGCATGGACATCTTTGTGGTTTCTAGTCCAGACATTGGACAGTGATCACACAAGTGTTTTTCTGAGTTGTTTTTAAAAAGTAAAACAAAATAAGGGTGGGCCGTAATTAAGATGTATTGCAGAAATTTTCTTTTTGACTGGTCCAATTTTGAGCCCTTGATGTACAATGAGTGTGGTGCACACCAGTGATCACAGCGTTCCGGCAGCTGAGGCAGGAGGATCTTGAGTTTCAGGCCATCTTGGGCTAGATATGGCAATCCTGTCTCCAAAAGACAGAAGACAAAAACAACAACAACAAAGAAAGAATAGGTAAAATTCAAATTCAGTGTTAAGGAAACAGAAAGTAGAAACCTGCTATACCATGTCTGGAAAAGAGCCTACTGTAGGTGGCATCTCCTCAGAGCCCCAAGAGAAGTGTTTCTGGCATCCACATCAGGCAGCTCACAACCACCTGTAACTCCAGCTCTGGGGACTCTGATGCCTTTTTCCTGGCTTCTGCAGGTACCTGTAAATATGTGGCATATATATGCAAACATATACACAAATGAAAATTAAAATTGGTTCCTAAAATTTGAATTTAAAATTACTCAGCAGAAAATATTACTAGAAAATATAAAGTATTGTAAGGCTAGTCAGATAGCTTAGCAGATAAAGACACTCCTCAGATTTTCCCATTATTGACATTTTTCTTCTTTTGCTTTTTGTCTCTCTCTTTCCCCAACATCTGTTTTACCTGAACAATCTGCGAATAAGTACTGGCATCGTGGTCCTTTACTCTTGATTCAGTTCCAAGTGCACCAGTGAGGGAGCCTCTGGCATTGGTGAGAAACGGAGAGATGATGGTTCACATGGGCCCAGGATGACAGTAAGGTGTGCTGCCATTGAACTGGACTTCCTCATGTAAATGGGAAGATTCCAGAACAGCAGAGGCAGGTGCCAGTACTTACTAAGAGCTGAGGTGGCCATACTTCCCATAGTGGACAGCAAGCCTGGAGTGGGAGCCACCGTGCCCTGACACAGAGGTGTCTGTGATGGCTAATGAGTCACCAAATTCTTTGGGAGAAGAGATAGGAAGGAAGCTGACTAACATTTGATTACATAACCAGAAAAATGAGGAGCAAAGCCAGATGGAACCCTCCTCAGCAAGAATCTTAAGTCCTCATGCACTTTCTACATCTGTGTCAGTCCTCAGACTCAGATCCCATGAAGAGGAGGGCATCTTGTCTCTCTCTCTCTCCCTCCCCCTCTCTTTCTCTTTGTGTGTGTGTGTGTGTGTGTGTGTGTGTTTGTGTGTGTGTGTGTATACCTGGCCTGAAACTCCCTAGGTAGACCAGGCTTGCTTCAAACTCAGAGTGACTCTCCGGCCTCTGCCTCCTGAGCCCTGGGATTAAAGGCGTGTGCCACCGTAGCCGGCCCTGATAACTTAAAGCAGCACACCAAGAGTGTGTTTGTATCTGAAGCCTTCTGGCTCTTCCTTTAGGGACCCATGGCCATGTTCTAGACTAAGTGTTCGCCATAGAGAATGGAATGTCTGGATTTGTCATGGGCCTTAGGTACTCACTTCTGGCCTAAAACCCATGCCAGAGGACCTGAAAAACTGTCATGGCTCCCAGCCCAGAATAAGTCAATAAAGACAAGGTAAAGAGTCCTGCCTGACTGTCCTTCACAGTGGGTCTAACGGGTTCACAGATTCACTTTGCATTATTTCTGAGTTTTCCTCAGTAGGATAAATATATTTAATGGCATGCTGGAGGGCTCACCAGTTATGTTAGGAAAGTTCTAGCATTAAATGTTAAGACAAGAAATGAAAAAGCAAAACCATGCTGGGTGAAGAATTGCAGAGGTCAGCTCCTCCATCAAATACTAAAGGCACGACAATGACAATTCCTACCACATGCTCAATAGGTTCATAGTCATGAGGAACTGCAAAGATTCTGCTGGGTGACAGGCTTTCCATGAGTTTAACCAAGCCACAGCTCCAAATGCATCTGAGGTAGTCTCTACCAGAGACTTTATACAGCCTTTGACACTTGGTGTCCTTGTCAGGGCCAGGCATGATGGCACACGCCTTTAATCCCAAGGCTCTGGAGGCAGAGGCCAGTGGATCTCTTTGAGTTTGAGGCAGCCTGGTCTACATAAGGAGTTTTAGGCCAGCCAAGATTACATAGAGAGACCTTGTCTCACTCTTTCCCTGCCCCCTACCCCAAATTAAGTCCTCACCAGTAAGGAAATTCAAAGTTATTTTGTTCATGAATGGGAAACACAGCAAAGTCGATTTATTGTCTTGCCCTTGTGTAGAGCAAATTCTCTTGTCACAATAGAGCCTCCAGCGCCTTTGATAACCCTGGCATTCTACAGAGCATGGTGCTAATTGTATCTGAACAAAATATTGTCAGTAAAGTAGATGAGAGATAAAGCTCCCTTTCCCTAAAATTTAGAGCTCTGTCATACTGAGAAAAGGTTTTGGGGAATCCACTGGTCTGAGATAGGATGCTGTGTCTTAGCTAATCCTTCTTGCTGAAAAAAAAGGCATAGCATTGTTAGAGCTCTTGGGGTTTGGGGTATCCTATATTAGATTGACAATATGGCATTGATTCATCTAGGTTGTGGTTCAAACAACACCTAGATCAAGGGGAGACTTAGTAGCCGATCTATACTGTGGTTCAAAATGCTCTGTACAATAGGCAGGTTATTCATGGTAGATAAAGATGCAGTATGGAGTCTCCAGAAGATTTGTTATTGGAAATGTAGGGCAGGGCCATGGGAACCTGGAGCAGGGGTATTCCTTTTGTAACAAATGACTCTTAAACAGTGATTTGAAAAGTCGTCTTTTGAAGGACATTTTGAAATTGACTGTAAGACATCAAATGACTTTGAAGCTGGAGCTGCCTTTCAAGATTGAGGGAAACGGTCACTGGGAGTAGATCCAAAGAACACAAGGCAATTAAATGAGCACATGGCCAAGATCCCAGTGTCTTCTTCCTCTGCTGCATTAGAGCCAGTCTCTCAACTCATGACACAGCCTTGAGTGCATGTGCATGACAAAGTGATGGAAGAGAAATCCTGTGCCTTGGAATTATCTAGAATGAACTTCAGTCACAGTAGCATGGGAAAATCTTATGGGGGACCAGATCTGTGAATAGATGTTGTGGTGTAACTGTGAAATGCTTCCCCTCCCCTGCACAGGTTCACCAGTATCGATGCTTGGCTTTGTGTTGGGGGTGTTGTGGAACCTTTTAGACTTAGGGTCTAATTGGAAGATATATAGCCATAGGGGTTATAGCCAACCATGATTCCAGGCTGCGATCTGCTTTCTGATCCCCCAAGTTGTTGAGGTTGCTTGAAAGCTCTTACTACCCTAGACACAATCCCAGCCACCACATCTTGTTCTCTATTGAACTGTGAGCCAAAACAGTTACTTCTTCTCTCCAGGTGCTTCTTATCAGGCATTTGGTCACAGAAATGAGAAAACAAATATAACAGGGTATTTGACCCTAGCTCCATATGAAGGAAGAAGAGGTTTGGCATAGATATCTCAGTCAGCTTTTCACTGGCATAATGAAGAACTTGACAGGGCTATTTATGAAGGCAAGGAGGTTTATTCAGCTTATGTCTTCGAGATCCAAGGCTCTAATTTCTAGTGATGACCTCTTGAGAAATGGTAGACAGTGACAAACATAAAGGAACAAGTAATTGCATCTTGCACTAGGAGCAGAGGGAAAACAGGAAGGGCCATGCTTGCTTTTTTCATGACAACATTCTTGGGAATTTCGGAGATCTCAAGAACTTCTGAGAGCCAGAATATTATGGCTGTAGTAACCCAAGGGCCACCAACTAGGCACCTCCTTTTAAAGTTCCACTACTCCCAATAGCACCACCCTGGGATCCTGCCTTTCACATATGGACCTTTAGATGACTCTACTTCCAGTTATAACACATCAACGTAAAACGCCATAGAGCAGGATAGGGAAGCTGGAGACAGAGGCCTGAGCCAGAAGCATTTGGATGAACTTGTGTCCCTCGACACACAACATGTAGGTGTCTTTGTGTCACAGGTCATTGCCTACCTGAGGGCATTCGCCTCAAAAGATGCTGTTAACACCATGTGGACAGGAGGACCCCCAGTAGTGGATATCATAGAAGGGCAATAGAATAATGTAGGGCACATTTGTCCAATCTAGGTGTGCAGCTTGTATCACTATCGATTGAGTTTTGAGTTCTTCGTGTGGGCATTTTGGGAGTTGAAGATTTACTGTTATAAATCTGGCTGATAAATTACAAGCCTCTGGAGTTTTCATTTTACAGGGCTAGCAGGGGGTGGATGGCCTAAGAAGATAGGCTCAGTTTGGCAGCAGCAAACCATGGGAACCTGAGAAGACCAGGACTTGTGGCTCCTGGAGACTGCATTGCGGGTGCGTAGCAGGCATTAACGAGGATTGTTTTTATAATTACATGCTACAGCTTGCGTCCCCTGGTTTGCCCAGCTTACTTTCTTATAGAACCCAAGACCACCAGCCCAGGGATAGCACCACCCACAGTGGGCCCTCCCATGCCCTCCCACCCTTGATCACTAATTGAGAAAATGCCTTAAAGCTGGATCTCTTGGATGCATTCCCTTAAGGGAGGCCCCTTTCTCAGTGATAACTCCAGCTTGTGTTAGGTTGACACACAAAACCAGCCAGTACATGAGCCTTGTATGATATCAACTTAGAATCAAGGTTGAATATGGATGAGATTTAATAATGGGTATCTAAAGATGGAGCCACTGATTGCCTCATATGTCACCTCAGCTGGAGCGGCTATCCAGATAAAACTCTGAAATGGCCTATCATATAAATGTTTGTAGCATCCTGGAAAAAAATATTTAGGATATTCTCCTTCCAGGGCTGCACGCTATGCCATACAGCAGCAGCAAGAGTGCACGTGTGACAGCACAGTCAGTAGTGCGATTCCTCACACCTCAGCCATGTTAGTCCTCACAGCCTTGTGGTTTGAGGCCATGTAGATCTGAGGTCTAGGTTCATAGAGACTGAGGGAAGTGTGGTGGCCCATTTCTGTAAACCCCAGCCTTTGAGAAGCTAAGGCAGGAGGTTTGAGACCACTGAGGGTCACACAGTGAAACCCTGTCTCAAAGCAAACCAAAAACAATATCAACGCTGTGGAGCTGTGCTGACCTTCCTTTTTGTAATTTCTTAAGTTCCATATTACCATGACTACTGAATGCATAGCTTTTATGTTTTTCTCAACATGAGCATATAAGGTTATTGATATATAGAGAGACATTGTGATGCAGTTAATTCTTGTCATTGTTTTCATTTCCGCACATTGACCAAGCTTCTCTGGCTCTTTGATATGGATCATTTAAGTCATGGTGTTCCAAATATGGTAATTTTCCACTTTCCTTGGCTGATATAGTCTAACTTAATTAAATTACAGTCAGAGAATGACATCAGTACTTCTTTGAAGCCCTTTTTTACACATGCCAACAATTTGGACATCAGACTCTTGTGTCATATTCTATGACTGTCCATAGGGTAAGCTGATGGGCAGAGTTCAATTAACATGGTGGCACTTGGTCTAAGCACCATGGAAATAGTGTGAAAATGACTACGTCGTGGCTCCCCCCTTGTGGTTCTGCCCATTTTAAAAATTCATATGCTAAACTTCAGGTTAGGTTCCTTTGTGTTTGGTTTTGCCTTTTTGTTCTCTCTCTGTCTCTCTGTCTCTCTCTGTCTCTCCTTCCTCCCCCCATCCCTCTCCCCTCCCCACCCCGTTTGTTTTGTTTTGTTAGGGATTGAACCTAAGAGCATGTCTTGCTTGTCAGGACCAGCCTCTGAGCCAAACCACCCACACTGACTGTGAAGTCCCCTTACACAAGGGGGAGGGCGTGAAGAAGCGCTCTGGATGCTCACCTGAGTATCCAGACACTTCTCCCAAGCAAATGCAAGCAATTCTGCTCAACTTGTACCTGGCCTCATGAAAGAGCTAGAGGTATGTAGGCCGGGAAGGTCTAGGAAGGGGTGACTCCATTTATCCAGCGGGAGAGTCGTCCATGCTGGGTGCAGGCCTTCCAGTGTGCCTACTTTAAGGTCACCCATGCTCCCGCTTGTGTCTCCTCACCCACTGATCTGCACGTAAACCTAATAAACTCATTGGTCCTCCCAAAGTGAACTTTGGTGGAATGACACCTTGATTTTCCACTGGGACCTTAAGAGGAGGGGAGGTAGCTGTCGCCTTGTCCCTCCACCACACAAACACCCAGAGAAAATTCTCACCACCATTGATCTTCCAGAGGACCCAAGTTCAGTTCCCATATTGGGCAGCTCAGGACCATCTGTAACTTCAGCTCCAGGAAATCTGAGGCCCTCTTCTGGCCTATGTGAGCATCTGTATGTGTACGCATGTACACACAGATAAATAATGAAATTAATTTTTTTTAAAGACTTCATGTATGTTATGCAAACAAGCCATACTCCCAAACTGTGTTTCATGTTCCTGGTGTATTTAACCTTTTATTGTAATGTTCCTCCATCTCTTGCTTTGGCCTTCGGTTCTTCTTTTCCTGATGTGATCATGGCCACAATTCTTTTCTTTAGTTTCTCTAAATATATCATTTTACTTTTTTTTACTTTAAATCCTTCTGGAAATTAAATATTTAGATGCTTTTTTTTTTTTTTGATTTTTCGAGACAGGGTTTCTCTGTATAGCCCTGGCTGTCCTGGAACTCACTCTGTAGACTAGGCTGACCTCGAACTCAGAAATCCGCCTGCCTCTGCCTCTCAAGTGCTGGGATTAAAGGCTTGCGCCACCACGGCCGCCAAACTTTTTTTTTTCCCATGAGACTCTGGTGGACACAAATGGGACCGGAGCGGGATTCGAACAAGCGGGGGGGGGGGGGGGGGGGGGGGGGGGGGGGGGGGGGGGGGGCCCGCGTCCTCTGCAGGCCGCCTTAGCCGCTGCGCCACCGCCGGTTCGCTTAGATGTTTCTTATCAACAGTTTAAAATTGCATTTCCTATCATCTATTCTTACAATTAGGGGGTTTTTTTCTCCACATGAAAAATTTAGTTATTGATATTCTGTGTGTTTGATTTTAATCTATATAATAATTAATGGTCTGTTATATCTGTCATAATATTGGTGGTTTAGAATACTTTGATCATTTTGCTTTTGCAGTATACTTATATTTTCTCTTATTTTTATTTTTTCTCTGGATTTTTTGGATTATTTTTTCCCTTCCAGCCTCTATTTCATATATTTTCATGCTTATCATTAAATCACTAACGCCTAAATTTTAATTTGCCCTTTGTCAGTGATTTGACCTTGTTGATCTGTTATATATGTGTTGGTGGGGGGATAATATAGACACACACACACAAGCTAATTCCTCACTTTAACAATCAGGTAACGACTACTTGGTGCTTGGCTTCAGTGCCTGTCTATCCACAAATGGAGCCCACACCAATGGTCCAGGAGATAATTCCATCCTTCACTGTTTAAAAGAACCCACTCCCTTGTCAGTGTTGTGGTCCCCTCGTAGAAACTGCCCATCACCTCCCTTGTAATATATTTCAAAAAGTTGTTTTAAAATCATTTTTAAATCCTTTTTTATTGTTCACGTAGCTGGGCTTCCAAATGCTGTTTTGTATGGCACACAAAAAAGAAGACATACTTAGATACCCGAAGACTCACTCTAATGCATGACCAGGGCTGCCTAAAGGCTTACTTAGGCACGAAAATGAGCCAAGCTATCTCGTGAGAAGATAGCCCAGGAAGAAAGGTTAGTATATTCTTCTGAAAGAGGTTGGGCAACCCCTAGGCATCTGAGTGTGTCTGCTGGACTCACATCAATGCTTCAGGGGAGGTTGAAGGCAGGAGCCTCAGAGACTGAATAAGGGTCAGAGATTCCTGGGATGCTTGTGTGGGGTGGGTGGTGGTGGTGGTGGTGGTAAAACAGCAGGCTTTCCAGGCCAGCATGTGGGAACGCTGGAAAAGGTCCTGTCTAGCTTTAGGTAAGTCAGAGCAGTTTCAAGATGACTTGTAGAGAAGTTCTACACTAAATAAAAATGTGACAATAGCTGACAGGTGGCTGACATCAGCCCCGTAGAACACATTTGTCCTCGCAAGAGTGTGATCACTCTTAAAAGGCCAGAGGCAGCGAGGTGGGTGTGGTGGTTCAGTACTGCAACCTCAAGCCCAGCATTTGAGAGGTAGAGATAGGTACTTCTCTGTGAGAAATGAAAAGGAAGGGAAGGGAAGGGAAGGGAGGGGAGGGGATGGGAGGGGAGGGGAGGGGAGGGGAGGGGAGGGGAGGGGAGGGGAGGGGAGGGAAGGGAAGGGAAGGAAAAAGGGAAGGGAAGGGAAGGGAAGGGAAGGGAAGGGAAGGGAAGGGAAGGGAAGGGAAGGGAAGGGAAGGGAAGGGAAGGGAAGGGAAGGGAAGGGGCCAAATTTACATCTACATCCTGCAGTTCTGTCCCTGGGATAACCACAAAGCTTCTTTGTACTGTGTCTGAACGGCTCCTATATTCCTAACCAGTGCCCGATTCTTTTGTGCTCTTTCCCATATGTGCTATGTTGAACTAAATCATGTGATGTAAAACTTCCCACCAACTCCAGAAAAGTTATAAAAATCAGATATTTCCTTCATTCTGAAAGTGCCCCCTTTCTCTCTCAGCTCTCTCTCTCTTTCTCTCTCTTTCTTTTCTCCCTATCCCATTCCCTCCTTCCCTACTTTTCTTATTCTCACACTTAATGAAGTCCCTAAGGTTTTACAGGGGAACCTCTCTCCCTTTATAAGGCCTTGTTATGATGAATCCTATAGTTGTATTGTTACCTTTCTGATGCTTTCCCCTCTCAACCAGATCAACCCTCAGCCTTTTTCTCTCTCTCTCATTTTTCTTTAAATTACATGTGTATGTGTGTGTGTGTGGGGGGGAACGTGTGGGTACTGTGCCCAGGGTGGCCAGGAGATCATGTCTGATCCCTTGGAGTTGGAATGTGGTTTCTGGGAACTGAACTTGAATCCACTGGAGCAAGAGTGGTCCTGTTCTGGACAGTGAGCCAGCTGCCCATCCCACCCTGCTCTTTTGTCTTGTATCTAACCAGTCTCACGGCAGAGAAATCGTTGAGTTTTAGAAGAGAAGCTGAAAGGCTTGCAAAAGGAAATCAGGGGCCCTTAAGCACTGGACCCTGAAGAATTACATTTTCCTGGGAGTCTAGCGCTGGAGAGGAGAAAGGCAAAGCCCTGGCTCCAGCCAGAGCAAGAATTTCCCGTGCAAGGCAAGATTTCACTCAATCCTAACAGTCTGTCTCACAGTTAAGTGAGCACATGCATGTTCTGCCTTTTATTTCATTTTTGCTTCGGCTCCTGCTGCTGCTGTTTCAAGACAGGGTCTCACTACGTAACCCTGGCTGTCCTCACACTCATTCTGTAGCTCAAGTTGGCTTTGAACTCACAGAGAGCTGCCAGTCTCAGCCTCCTGAGTGCTGACATTAAAAGCATGTGCTTCCATGCTTGGCTTGTTTTATCTTTAAAGAGAATGTTTAACACTGGTGCAGTGAAGGTAGAGAGAAACTTGGAGTTTTTCTTTCCCTGTTTGTTAAAGTGCCATATAAATCCATTTTTCCTTATTAGCTTCTGTCTCATCATTTCTTCTGAAACACGGGCACCTAATAGCAACCAGTGTGTAGACACAATGATCTGAGAACAAAAGCAGCCAGCCACTTTTCTCAGGCCCGGAACGCTCAGTCTCAGCTCATCCTGAGTGCCAACATCAACTCTGAGCTTGTATTCTAGAAAGGTCTCAGCTCACCATGCCACCTACGAATCCAGTTCCTCGAAAAGGAGTTCCTGAATGGTTGTTCTACTGACACTCATGACACAAGATTAAAAGGGACAAAACCAACAAAACAAAACAAACAAACAAACAACAACCACCACCACCTAACCCAAGCTTGCTTTCAGGAGTCTTAAGTCCTCTCTCAGCCCCTCCTTCCTTTGCCTGGAACCTCACACAGTTGTAACACAGGGTGAAGCTTGCAATCGTAAATGTGATGGTTGTAACTGTCCTTTCTGCTTCCTGAAGAGATACAGAAGTGTAGTCTGTGTGATGATAGCATGGGCATGCTTGCTGGCCTGTTAGTCATCTTTATGGAAAACACATGACTACCTCATTAGGCAAATCAGTTGTGTTCCAGGTTTCTATTGTATATGCAACAGTTTATGATCTTCTTGCTACAAAACACATGTGGCATAAGTGGGGGATACCATTTAAAGGTACCCTCTCCATTTGGGGGTGGTAATCCTCCCTATGGCATTCACTGTTATCCACTATTCCAGCCACAGGAAGCTGTTTCTGAGGTTTCAGGATGATGTTTTTTTCACTGTGACCAATCCTCCACACACCAGGGACCATGTTCTAACTGTTACAAATATCTATTCCCATTAGTAAAATGACCAGTGTGGGTGGATCCATGGTCACAAGTGGGCTCACTAAGAGCCTTTCCTGGCCCAGACCCAAGTTATTATCTGACCCCTCTAATGATCATGTTAGAGTCTCTGATTTCCAAGGTTAACTTGGATTCTGTGTCCAATAGTTCTTGCACGCTCGCACTATTTTTCCCCCTTGGGGTATAGTTATGTGAATATTTGACTACAAGTCCTTCAGGGAAAAATAAAGAAAAATGGTCACCATATATGCTTGCCATGCATGGTGCCTCAGGATCTTTCTTTATGAGATCTTATCTACCTGTAAGCCAAGGGGTTATGACTCAAGAGGATTTCATTGCTGGTGTCTACCGAAAGCTGCTATCCTCGCTGGTTTCCTCTGGATTATTAAGTCAAGCCACAATTTGACCCTAAGAATATCCTTTTCTGTTAGCAGCTGTGGTTCTGTGTGGGGACATATTTGGTTGCACATGTCCTATGGCTGTGGGCTAACCTCATCTACCTAGCTGCAGTCAAGACAGTGCTGTCCTCTGGCCTCTGCATCACAGGATTCTATCACCCCATTAGTGTTAGGAACAGGATTTCATAGCAGCATCTTTTATTCCCAGCCCTGGCGGAGGCTCTCACTGGGAATGTTGGTTCTTTATCACTTGGCTAAATAGAACGTTCTCCAGATGCTCCTGAGGACCACTGTCACCCTGAGGGATTTCTGTCCAAGGCAGTGTCTTGATCCATCAATGATAGTGCTGGTATTTCTTTCTTCTTCACTTAGCATGGGCTCCTGCCTTCTCCAAGCTTCTAGGAGCAAACCAAGTGTTGGCATCATCTCCAGGTCCTTAACAGTGTTAATCCCATGCAGCACGATGGTGTTTTAGGCCAGTGAATGCTCCTTTAGCCAACTTTACATTTTGCTCACTTGATAGTAGCATGAGAAGGATGGGTCCCAGAGCTCTCAGAGCCCACTGGAAACATTGCTCATGCCCCATGGTTCCTTTGGCATATATGATTTTCCCATTTCTCTCCTTAGCAAATCCAAAATCTTCTAAGTGTCCAGGCAGCAGTATGGCAGCTATGAGATGCTTGGATGATGTATTTGGCCAGAGAAGAGATGCAGAACCCTTGGTTTTATATAGGCAGATAAATCTTGAATAATTAGGTGTATCCAATTCGTATGGCCTTTTTACAGGGTAATACCTAAACAAAAAGGACCAGAGGGGAACAGTGTGGGGTGCACAGAGCCCCCACCTTGCTGCAACCGAGTGATTCTGTAGCTGGAAGTTATGCTGTGAAGGAGATGTGGAGAGAGGGTTGATACCAGAGGCGTTAGGGTCTGCCTTGGTAGTCCTAAAAGCCAGGCTTGGTAAAGCAAGAAAATAACGGTAAAAAAAAATAGGAAAGAGAGTTTATACGCTGTGCCACACTGGGAAGAACCTCAAGGGACCATAATACAGATGTCCTATCCACAGCTGGGCACTCACAGTTTCTTGTGCTCAGCATTTTGAAGTTTTTAGTCTGCGTGTTGTTCACTACCCTCTTCTTAGCCAAATCTATGGCTGTAAAATAAATACTCAGAAGACAGTTTGACAACATGACCAAGTAGCAAGCAACATCTATAGGTTCTCCCCAAGAGCCCATGGCTTCTTTAGCCATGAGTTTTGACTGTATTTATAATACTGGCTTGAATTTCCTCTTGTGGAGCAGTCCTCAAATCCAACCATAAGAGGTATGTTGGGAATTTGAGGTTTGGTTTTCTGTGAACCTTTTAAATTTTCTCTTTTAAGCATTCATTTCCTCTTCCAATGGCATCTCCCACCTGTGGATAATAGTGGCCTGGCTATGTGCAGGGAACCTGAATCTGTAACAGGTCCTCTGTGAGTCCTGCAACAGGGTGGCAGGACATATGTGCACTCGTCAACAGCTCGTATGTGCTCTGAGGATGTAATTGCTCTGTTATGTCTGGAAACATGACTGCCATAGGTGATGTCTCGAGACCCAGATACCCAAGAGAAGCATAGGAAAGAAGGGAGTATAATCTGCTCTCCAAGATGAGGCAGAATCCTTTTGAGGTTTACACACAGAGTTTTCTTTGGGTGTATCACTGACAGACAGTCGCCAGGCTTTGAGTTTTGTGGTGGTGCAGTTGTGGCAGTAGCTTTTTCCTTTTCCTCTTCCTCCTCTCCCTCTTCTTCTTTTTTCTCTTTCTCTTCTACCTTTCCTTCTCCTTCTTCTTGTCCCTCTCCTCCCACTTCCTCTTCGTGTGTGTGTGTGTGTGTGTGTGTGTGTGTGTGTGTTTGAGACAGAGTTTCACTATGTAGCTCTGACTGCTGGTCTGGAACTGTGCTAGATAAAGTGTGTGAGCCACCACATGCTCTTGTAGCTTCTTGTGCCAAAATGTTTAGGCTTTGCTTTGGACCTCAGTTCTGGACAGTGTTCTCAAGCATGTCTGTCTCTATTAGCTCTTTTATTAATGTGAAATGGCCCCACACGCAACATACACACACACACACACACACACACACACACACACACACTAAACCTTGCAGCTCCACTTACACCACACAGCATTGCTATGAGTGTGGAGTGGGTCACTGGATATGCAGGTATCCCATTACTAACATGAACACTTCTCTTGGTAAAAGGAGGATCTCACATTCTTAAGACAAACTCTGTATTTCCATATGACTCTGGGTAAGGCAGCTCCTCTGGGCCACGGTCATTCTTGGGAAGGGATTCCCTGTGAGTCACTAGCAGTCAGTGCTCCAACGGCTTATGAAATATCTGTCTTGGTCCTAGTGGAGCATTCTAGGAGGTAGGGCAGGTATACTTTGTACCCTAACGTCAGAGATGTCAAGCCCAAGCTGTCACTGTTAAGCAGAAAGTTGGCTCTGGCAGGAACAAACGTGCCTCAGAAAACAGGACAGAAACCACAATAACTGGCCGTGCTCAACTCCAGCTGAGTCATAAAGACAGAGCTGGTAGCCCCTCCAGATGGATGACTAAGGGTCCCCAAACAGGACATCAAGAACAATAGGTAGGAGTGGTCGACTCTAGCTGGGACAGCCACAGGAGCGTGTGCAGTATGATGTCACCCTTTCCCTACTAAACCTTTCGACTAGAAGGGAGCTTAAAGTTCTACACATCTTCCTGCATTTGCACATCTACTTATAAACTGAATTCCAAATAAAAATGGAATTCTGAGAAAAATGTTCCCCTTTTCTGCGGGTGCTTACCCTGGGGGAAGACAGAAGGGTCTGCTTGGGAGAAGAGAAATACAAGCCCCACAGTTGCTGGAATTAGCACTATTATGCCTCAGCACAACCTGCTTTTTCTAGAATATGAAGAGAGCCATGTGATTCACAGCAAAGGTGGTCTCTGGCCAAGCCTTATCTTGCCTCATGCCTCCTTAAGTCTTTCCACCGGATCACAGATACTCCAGGGATTAGCCTCAGAGAAGCCCATTATCTACCATTTCCAGTAAAATGAGCCACACTCTGGCACTAAAGACCCTCTCCGTGGTTAGGTGTGAGCTCATTGCTTATTTGCAAGTTAAAACCAAATCTATTGTTCTGATTGTTGTTCATGCTGACATAATAGAAGCACACGTATCCAAGGCTGTTCTAACTTGTCTGGGACGCACCTGAAGGGCCATCAGGATCCCTTGGTGCAACTTCTGGAAAGCGTAAGGAGGAACAGACACCAACTGCTTTCTGTGGTGGTTGGAACTTGGAATGTTTCCATAGGCTCAAGTGTTTGTTTACTTGCTCCCCAGAAGGTGGCGATGTTCTGAGAGCTGAGGATCCATTAGAGAATCTAGTAGAGGAACTGGGTGGCTGTGAGGCTGGCATTGAGGCTGGGTTCCTTCCTTCCTTCCTTGCTTCCTTGCTTGCTTTTATGATCCAGGACCTTGAAGATGCCAAATCATCATCAAGCTACTCCGGCGGCCCAATGACCTTTCATTGATTGTCTTCATAGTATCTCATCATCTCTGGTTTGTTCTGGTTTCATTTTCATTTGATTCTAGCTGCTACTGCTTCTTCTTCTTCTTCTTCTTCTTCTTCTTCTTCTTCTTCTTCTTCTTCTTCTTCTTCTTCTTCTTTTTCTCCTCCTCCTTCTTCCTCCTCCTCCTCTTCTTCTCCTTCTTCTTCCTCCTCTTCCTCCTCTTTCCTCTTCCTCCTCTTTTCTCTCTCCTCCTCCTCTTCATTTCTTTGAAAATCCATTCATCCATCATTCAGTAGCGTGCTGTCCAGTCTCTATGAGTTTGTGTCTGTCTTAGGATTTCTTTTGTTGTGGATTTGTAGTCTCAGCCCAGTGTGGTCAGGTAGAACACAAGGCATTATTTTAATTTTCTTATATTTATTGAGACTTGCTGTGTGTGCTAATATATGATGTATTTTGGAGGAAGTTCCATGGGATCTTGAACTGTAAGAAATGAGTCTGAGGTCTCAAGGAAGTGATCACACAATCCAAAGCATTTTTAGCAAGTTTTATTTCTTTCCAACCGTTTATAGTCAAATCAAGCAAAGGCTTCCCTGCCCTTCACTCTGAGTGGTCTGAGCTTAACCTCACACTCCTAAATTTGTCTGCTTTAAAGCAGCAACAGCTGACAAGCAGAATGCAATCGTGAGCAGAAAGTGTACTTGGAGCACATATTTCGGCTTCAAGAAGTGCTGTTTCTGAGGGAGTTTGTGTTTCTGTCAAGCTGCTTCTTTAAAACGCATTTTAATGAACTTTTGTCTTATTTAACCTTTTTGATAGAAAAGACACTACATTTTGTTTATATGTTCCACAAAATCACCCACCACCTTGTGCTAGAATCAGTCTGGGCTTTACTGGTATTTGCATTATGAGATTGGATGCACCTGTGTTCAGGCTGTAATGTCCTCTTGATAGGTCATTCCTCTTACTCAGTATGAAGCAACCTTTGTGATTTCTCACCATTTCAGTTTGTCAGGTACTAAAACAGGGACACCTGCTCCTTTCCTAGGTACATTTGCTTACAACACTTTCCCCATGATTTTGTAGAGTGAAAAATTATAAAGACCATTTTATAAAATATATACAGGCTTTTTCTTTACCCCTAGACCTGAGCAAAAGAATGCAGGTTCCAGAAAGCAGAACTGAATGTAAGATTTCAGGCCTTCACTGCCCGAGATACATTCCAGGAAGAGTACTTTATCTCTGAGCCAGAGGACACTTGTTAGATTAACATTCCTCAAGCCTCAGGGAAAAGAACCCACCTGTGGGTGGGGAAGGCCCAAAGCAGGAAGACACATTCCTGACCACAAAGAAAGATGCAAGTCATCTGGGTGGTTCCAAGAACTAGCTAAGTTTCCACTGTTCTTGGTTACCCCTTCCCCCACTTGAGGTCTTCTCAGTGTTACAGCCTGCTGATGTTCAAAATTTATAAAGCAACCAATCATGTGTAACCGCGTGAAAATTCCTCCCTTTCCCCACCCCGTGCTATAAAAAGCCCCTCAGCTTGCTGGTCTTTTGTCAAAATTCTGATCCTGTGTGGGCAAGCAGTTTTGACCTTGGCCGGCCAACTCTCCCTAATAAACCTCTGCTGATTGCATCCAGGTACGGTGTCTTGTGATTTTTGGGTGGGCGTGATTTCCCAAGACTTGAGTAAGGGTCTCCCGAGTTTGGGGGTCTTCAATTTCATGCTAAGGTTATAGCTGTCTTCTGTGGTGAGGTGCATCTCTTAGAGGTAGCTAATGGATGCTTCCTGTGTTTATCCAATCTACTAGTTTGCCTTTTCGTTAGAAAGTTGAAGATTGGCTCTGAACCCAGTGACATCACATCTAGGAGACCCCCCACTTTGTTGCCAAGACAACCACCATACATTCCCAGAATCCACTTGGCTCACCTCCCACCTTTACTTGAGAGAAGCTACGTCAGTGTCCATATAACTAGTCAGAGCCCCCTGACCTCTCTCTCTTTCTTCCCCCTCTTCTTGCCCTCACCTTTGCCCTATCTCCTGAATAAACTTCACATAGAGCCATGTGGCTTGGTGTTGAACAACAGTTGAGACCATTAGTAGTCACATTATTGAAATGTGTGTATGGATTCCTTTTATTCTGTTTATTTCATGCTGCTCCTCCCTCCCTGCCCCTTCTCTTACTTAAACTTTATTCTGGAGTGGTTTACTCTTTGTGGCCTCATGGATGGATATTTCTTTTCAGTTCAAAGGGATCCTTCAAGTGTTTCTATAGTACATTCCTTCCTCTGCTTTTATCATGGAAAGTTTTTACTTCTTTTTCAACTATCAGATAGCTTTGCTAGGTATAACAGTGCTGGCAGTTTTGTTTCTCAGAGATATATCTTGATTTTAAAGTCTTGAGTTAATAAATCTGCTACTATTTTGATGGGACTGCTTTTACGTGTGACTTGGTGTTTTTCTCTTGCTACTTTCAATGTGACTTCTTTGCTCTGTATATTTAGTATTTCAAATATAATTTTAATATGAGACTGGACATGATCCTATATCTTGATTGGCATCTCCTTTCCCAACTCTGGGATATTTTCTGTTATGATTTTAAATTTTTATTCATTTATTTAACATGTATATTGTGTGCACCACATGGTGCAGGAGCCCACAGAAATCAAAATAGGCCATTGGATTCCCTGGCACCAGAGTTATAGATGGTTGTGAGTTGCCTATGGGTGCTGGGAATTGAACCCTGGTCTTTTGTAAGAGCAATAAATATCCATCTAACGTCTATAGTGAATCTCTTTTTAAAAGAATGTTTTCTATGTCTTTGTAAATACACGGTTTTCCTTCCTCTACCCCTGTTATTATCAGTAGGCTTGGTCTTTTTACAGTGCTGCATGTAACTTGGAATTCTCACTCATACCTTCTTATTGTCATCCTTGTTTGATTGTTCCAGTTCTGTCACCATGTTCCGAGGCTCCAGCGTTCTGTTGATTGGCCCCATTGATGAGACTTCCACAGAGATTTTTTTCTTTGACATACTGTGTTCTCTATGTCTAGTGTTTCAGGTTGGCTTTTCCTCAGTGTTTCCATCTCTTTGTTGAGTTTCTCTCCTGTCTTGCAGCACTTTTATTATCTCATTCAGTTTTCTGTGTTCTCAGCCAGGAGCTTATGCTTTCTGATTTCCTTGAACACACTTTTTTTGTTTTTTTGAGACAGGGTTTCTCTGTGTAGCCCTGGCTGTCCTGGAACTCACTCTGTAGACCAGGCTGGCCTCGAACTCAGAAATCCGCCTGCCTCTGCCTCCCAAGCGCTGGGATTAAAGGCATGTGCCACCACTGCCTGGCTCCTTGAACACACTTATAATCTTGAGTTCAGGGTCTGGGATTTCATCTAACGCCCTGTTACTCCATTACTATAGGAGCAGTGATTTTTTTTTTTTCAGAAGATTTTTGTTGTTTTGGTTTTTGGTGTGTGTGTGTGTTTCTGATATTACTGGGTTGGGATTTGTATATGTGGTGTTGTTATTCTTTGCTTGGTTTAATTTTTATCAGTTCTACTTTTTCAGTTGGAAGTATTTATAATGTTCCTGTGGGGTCTGGATGTGGTAGAATTGAGTACATAGTTCAGAAAACAGTTCCTCAGTCCTGGAACTTGGGGGTCCCAGTGGAAGTTCTAGATTCTTCCTTGAGTAGGACCTTACGGGAAGAGCCATCTCAGCTGCTTGGTATTCCTACCATGCAAATGTCATGCCAGCCAATTAACAACAGTGGTCCTTTAATTTTGCTGGAAGGTAAACAATCAAGGATAGTATAGCACATACTCCAACTTTAGTTAATAAGATTAGGATGGAGAAGGAAATGAAGTGGGTACGGAAAGATGTAAGTAAAAATACCGAGGTTGGTAAAGTGGCTAGGGAAGGAAGTTGCTTGGGATTCCGTTAGCGTCCACAGATTTCAGTAATTGTTAAAGCTACAGGTTATAATCCAGAACTAAAACAAAAGGGAACCAGAGAGATGGCTCAGAGGTGAAGAGCACTGGCTGCACTTCCACTGGGGTCTTCACAGGATCTGACACTTCATACAGATAGACAAACAGGCAAAACACTAATGCATACAAAATAAAAATAAATAAATCATTAAAATAAATTGAAAGGAAGTAAAAAGAAACTCTAATACCTTTAACCCCAGCATTCAGGAGGCAGAGGCAGGTGGATCTCTGTGAGTTCCAGGCCAGGCTACCCTACATATAGAGTTCCAGTCATCTAGGGCTACAGTGAGACCTTGTCTAGAAGAAAATAAAAACAAAGAGGAGCGGAAAGGGTGACAGCAAGAAGACAAGACAGGAATAAAATGGGACACGTATGGGATGTGGCTGAGGCGTATACTAAAGAATGCCTTAGAATAAGCCGGGAGGAGAAATAAAGAACAGTTCTGCTTTGCTTCCTCTCTTCTAGCACACCATGCTCCATGACAAAAGATGCTGGAAGCCGGAAGTGACCAGTAAGTGCCAGTATCCACTGAGCATCTCCACAATGCCTCAGGGGAGTGCCTTTCTGCTCCAGGCTCTTCTTGAATTACAGCCCTAACCAAGCCGGCTGATATATGTATCTTAAACTGAGCATGCGCTGGAATGGACCCTTCTGAAAGTACCACCCCCCATATGAATATGTATAAGTCTGCCTGCCATTTCCTTATCCCCTCTTTGTGCTCTCCTGCCTGCAGGTGATGAGAATCCTTCAAGGTTTTGTGTCCTGGCTGGGATTTTCAGCCTTGAACTTGAAGTTACTTACACAGCCACGGCTGGAATGCTGGCGCCAAACTTACTTTCTTCATTTTCTCCGTTGTATTCAGTGCAGGACCCCACTCCATAGAATGGTGCAGCTCACTTTCCGCACTCAGCTAAACTTCTCTGGAAACTCCCTCACAAACACACCCAGAGGTGTGATTCCATGCTGAGTTTAACTCTTATTTGACAGTGAAGATTAACTGTCACACTTATTACTGAATAGAAAAGTACATGTATTAGGATTTCTATTGCTGCAACGAACACCATGACCAAAATTAACTTAGGGGAGAAAGTTAATTTTATCTTACAACTGTCAGGTCACACTGCATCACTTAGAGAAGTCAGATCCTAGAGACAGGAATTGAAGCAGAAGCCATGGAGGAATGCTGCTTCCTGGCCTGTTTCTCAGGCCTTGTTCTGCCTACTTTCTGTTACACTTCAAGACTATCTATGCCCAGGGTAGCACTATCTCCCATGGGCTGGGCCCACTCACATCAACCTGGATGGAGGCATTTTTCTTAACTGGGTTTCCCTTTTGCCAAATGACTAAAGTTTTGGTCGAGTTGGCAAAAACTGACCAGCACATCGAGTAAGAAAAGCTGACCTAATAAAAATATGAACACTTTTCCACAAATAAATAAATAAATAAACCCAGCAGTTTATGATTCTGTGTGACACAACTGAGCCGGACTTTGTGAAGGTTCTTCATTGCCTAAACATCCTGTTACATGGCCTGTAGGCCTGGATCTGAGGCTCGACCCTAGAGTAGATACTACCACCACAAGGAGAGGTCCAGGTACTCCTGTGACGACAGAGCGGAAGCTGATGGAGTCAGTGCTCCATCAGGTGCCTTGTCTTAGAACGTCCCAGCAGAGGGCAGTCTGAACTCAGGCACCATTTTCTCCAGCCACTGGTTTAACACAGGGCAGATGGGCACCTAGCTCCCTCACTGCCCACTGGAGCTTGGGCTTGGTGCCCACTCGTTGGCAGCGCCAGCACCAGAGAAACAGGATGCACAAGGACGCTGTGTAATAAGGTTGCTTTTAGTTCTCCGTAAGCCTGGCACCCTGCCACGCTCCTCATCTAGGATCCTGGGATAAGGGCTCATCCCGGAGCCTGCGGCGCACTGTTTCCACTCACTTTCAGACTCTTGTTTCTCTGAGGCATAGACTCTTAGAGTCGCGGAGGTGGAAAATTGGTTGCAGTAAGTCTAAAGGTTGGCCTTTCAAATAGCTTCAAAGCACAAGTGGGGAGCCTAATTTGTGAAGCTGTCTTAGAAAAGATGGTGGCAGCTATGTTGAAGGAGGGAGGTGAGCCTTGTGGGGAAAAAAAAAAAAAAAACAGCTTGATTCTATTGTTTTTCTAACAAGAAACTTGGCTGGGGGGCGGGTGGCTGGGGTGGTGGTAGAAGAGGAAGAGGAGGAAGAGGAGGAAGAGGAGGAGAAGGAAGAAGTAGCTTGAGGGATGGATCAGTGGTTAAGAGCACTGGCTGCTTTCCCAGAGGACCCAGATTTGATTCCCAGAATCCACATGGTGGCTTACAACCATCTGTAACACCAGTCTCAGGGGATCTGATATCCTCTTCTGGCCTTCTGGGGCACTAGGCACACACCAGACACATAGACATGCCTATAGGCCAAACACCTACACAATTATTGTTTTAAATGGGGAGGATGGGATGGGAAAGAATATGATTAAAATATATTGTGTCAACAATTTTTATTAAAAAAAAAAAAAAAAAAACAACGAAAGAAATGTGACCATTGGCTGAGTTGCATCATTGGTGATTAATTGCCTCCTGATTTAATAGAAGAGAAAAATAAAGGTCCAGAGAGAAGGAGCTGCTTAGCCAGGAGGCTAAGGGCCTCTGAGGAGCCAGGGGCTCTATGGCCTCTCTCACTAGAACCTGGCGCCTTAGTGTCCTGGACCCTGGAGGTAAAGGGTGGATGTAAGCTGGACATGGTTGAACTTGGAGATCTGTCAGGCTGGTGGCCGCTGATTAATCTGAGATTGCCTCATTTCCTTCCGTAGCCAAAGAAGTCTTATTTGGAGAAAGCACCCTCCCCTAGGACACAGGGCACTCCTTTTCCTCAGTGAGTCACAGCCTCTGAAGCCACTGTGGACAGCATGACTCCAAGGCGAGAGTCCTTCCACTGCTGCTGTTTCCAGTGACCACCTCTGTCGGAGGCACTCCATCCTCCAGCCGGCTCCCTATCCCTTTAACTTACTCAGGCACGTTCTATCTACCTTGAAATGGAATCCTAAGGACCCAGAGGATTGCCAGTCTTCGATTCTTAAAGCTCGTTGTTTTGGAAAAGGTATAGACATTGCCTTAGTTGGGGTTCCTATTGCTGTGACAAAATCCCATGAGCGTGAGCGAAAGCGACTTGGGAAGGAAGGGTTTGTTTTCATTCTTAGTTCCATAGAACAGCTCATCAGCAAAAGCAGTAAAGGGAGGGGCTCCTGCAGGGCAGGAACTTGGAGGCAAGAGCTAATGCATAAAGGGGTGCTGCTTACGGGCTTGCTCCTCATGGCTTGCTCAGCCAGCTTTCTTATGTAACACAGGACCCTCCCCACACACACACACACACACACATAATGGGTTGGGACCCATTTAAGAAAATTCCCCGCAGGCATTCCTATAGCCTAGTCTTATGGAGGCATTTTCTTTATTGAGGTTCCTTCCTTTCGGTTGACTTTAGCTTGTGTCAAGTTGACATAAAACTAGCTGGCACAGGTACAGAGTGTGGTTTTCCTGCGACGTGTGCAGGTCTTGTGGATGCTGCATGTGCTTGCAGAGGTCTTACAAGTGGTTTTTAGGAAGCCAGTGTACATTGGCATTGTGTCCTCCTCCAGGAGGCTAAGCAAGCCAGAAGCTTGGTTGTGGATGTTTCCTTTGCCGAACCTCCTGAGTCACCGGGGACTAGGCTGTGGCTACATAACCCATCCATCACAGGGCTACACCTTTAGGTCTTGGGACTGGATTTGAAATAAAGCTAGCCCTGGGAAGAATGTTATTTCCTTGTAACTATGACTAATTCCAGTGAGGATTAACACATAACAAATCCCTTTGTCATGGGCTGTTGCTTGTCCAGATCCTCCCAGCCAGCAGACACAGGAGGAGGAAAAAGAAGAGGAAAAAGAGGAAGAGGAGGTGGTGGTGGTGTGGTTGTGATAGTGGTGGTGAGGCAGTCATAAAAAATTACTCTTGAAAGAAATTACCTCAAGAATATTAGGGGAAGAAGCAACAAGTACCTATTTGTTCAAGGAAAAAGAAACAAAAATAGAAATTAAAAAAAAAAAAAAAAGGCAGAGACTAATGAGCTTAGGTACCTGCTTCAGGGCATGAGGGAGACAGGATGAGAGGGATGAAGTGAATGGAGTGGGAACAGGACTTCTCTAGACAGAGCCTTTTGTTCTGACGGGACATTTAGGAGCCACTGCAAAATTAAAACTGAAACAAAATAAAATTTGGAAGAATATAGAGGACCCTAAAGTCAAATAAAAAACAGAAATAAACAAATTAAAAAATAATGCCCTTTGACCTCCATCGTAACTTATAGTTAAAGCAATCAAACTTTTATTATGCATGAAGCAATTAATTAAACAATTCATTTAATCTCTGTGATTTCCTTAAGTGACTGGCGTCGTGGCTACTTTGACAAGGTCTGGGATGGATCATGGTGATTTAAAAGTGCTCTTGTAGAGTGAAAAATTATAAAGGCCATTTTATGAAATATGTGTAGATTTTTCCGCCTTACAGAACTCGGAACTGAAAATAAGATTTCAGGCCTTCACATTCCAGGTGAAGGACACTTGCTGGATTACATTCCCCAAGCCTCACCCAAGGCAGGAAGGCATTCCTGACTACAGATAAAGATGTTATCACCTAGGTGGGGCCATAGCCCTATAGCCGGAAGGAAAAAGTGACTCTAGATCGTTTGGGCTAGATTCTCTGAAATGTTCCACTGTTCTTGGTTACCCCTCCCTTGGTCTTCCCAGTGCTATGTTCAAAATTTGTAAAACAACCAATCATGTGTAAGCGCGCGAAAATGCCTTCCTCCCCCCACCCCATGCTATAAAAGACCCTTTATCCCACCACACGTGGCCAAAAACCCTGCTCTTGGAGCTAAAGAGCTTGTCGTTTTTGACCGCCGGCTCCTCCCCTAATAAACCTCTGCTGATTGCATCCAGGTATGGTTTCTTGTGATTATTGGGTGGTCGCGATTCCGGAGGCTTGAGGAAGGGTCTCCCGAGTATGGGGGTCTTCACTCTAGGCCCCTTTAGTCCCAGTACTTGGGAGGCAGAGGCAGGCAGATTTCTGAGTTGGAGGCCAGCCTGGTCTATAGAGTGAGTTCCAGGCAGTCAGGGCTACACAGAGAAACCCTGTCTCGAAAAACAAAACAAAACAAAACAAAAAGTGCTCTAGGCCTCAGTGGGAGAGGATGCCCCTAATCTGGCAGAGACTTGGTGCTCCATGGTGGAGGAGATACCCTGGGTGAGGGTGTGGGGGGACCTTCTCCGAAGAGAATGGGGTGGGGGGGGACTGGGAGAGGGGCAGCATTTGGGATGTACATAAATAAATAAATAAAAATAAAACCCATAAAACCCAGATCCCAAACAACTGAAGCCAGGGTGATATTAGAACTGAGCTCTGAGATCTTGGTGTATATTCATTCAGCTCGGGGCAGGCACAGAGAGAGTTAAGTGTCCCCAGGTTCCAGTAATCTATAACCTCTCAGGTGACAAACATCCTAAGGTCACACATAAGGAGAAGAATGATTCCTTTTATTACCCATAAACATTTAAGTGCCATAAGGAGATTTTTATGCATTTTGAGTGTTCTTTGTGGATTGGCTTCCTAGAAGATAAGAAAACTGAGCTAATCCCTGTTGGTTGGATTCAGACAGGTACAGGGGAAAACAAAGAGCAGAACTCACTGAGAGCAGAGGGCGCTTGGGCAGGGAGTGAGGAGTAGAGAGTCCATGCAATGGAGAAGTTCATATGTTACTTTCTGGTGACCTCTTAGAGTCCTCAGTCCCATAGGAGGAAGTTGTCCACATGGGGCTGGGGTAAAGTTGGAAAAAAAAAATTTGAATTTCTGATCCCAAATCTCAGCCCTTTGGTAGCTACATCTGGGTATTTTGTCTTGTCCCTTTCCAATGACTGGCTCAGCAATTACTGAGGAAAAGGCAGGCAGACACTTGACATTCTGTAAGTACAGTTGAAAACGTATTTTTGCATAAGGAAGAAGAAATCGCTAGGCCCTTTGGTTGTCTCCACCCTCCCTCACCCCCAAGCGTCGGTGTCAAGATGCAGAAGTAGGAGTTAGGCCACTCCCTGTTTGCAAAGCAGGAAATGGAGCTCTCCATCCTGCTGTGTTTTTTCTGTAGCCAACCGGTCTGCAACCCCGGGAGTGTCCGGGAAGGGCCTAGAGAAAACACCTTACCTTCGAATTCCTTCCAGCTGTGCTGTGGCTTGGTAGTGGGAATTTTGGTTTCTCTGACAAAACAGACATATTATAGGAATGCGTTTCCATTTTAATCCCAGGTGTGGGATACTTCAGCTTGTCCACAGCAGCTGACTATGACTTGCCTCCTGCTCTAAGCAGGGACATGGTTTTGCCAGCGTCAGATAGTGTCTGTGATTGTGTGACATTTGGGAATCTGTGGACTTTTCAGAGGGTGTATAAATGCTAGAGCCCCAATATAGAGGGTCTGATTGGCCAGGTGTTGGTTGGATGTTGTTGGTTGTTGGTTGGTTGCTATTTGTTAAGTAGTCGTGCACAAAGAAAGAAGAAATGAGATATCCTGACTGTGAAGATTGAACTTGCCCTAAGGAACTCACATCCCTAATCAGCAGGAAGTAGTCTAAGAATGTCCTCGCCCCTTGTCCCTCCATCCTTTCCTATCTCCAATCTAATATTAAGGGGTTGAAAGAGTAGAGAAGGGTAAGAGAAAAAAGAGCCACAAAGTAGCCGAAAGGACTGGCTACAGGGCTCAGCAGAGAAACCCAGAGAGCTGAGAAGACAAAGCACTTTAAGAGGGAAAGCACAAGCTGAGTCCGGTAAGCAGACAGCAACACTGGGTCTAGCCAGACAGTAACATAAGAAGAAAATCTAAATATAGATAATAACTATCAGACCTTGGACTCATTGTATCCTACATCTTAATCACTAATGAGGTCAGTCTGAAAAGCCTTGAGGTGGAAGCAAAGGCAACATCTGGTCTTCAAGTTGCTGTCCTTCACTGTTCCCCCCCCTTCCCTTATAAAATTATGCATATATAATATATATACACAGAATATATATAAACATTCAATAATTACATATATCACATATATATCCACATCTCCAAGAGGATAAGCCACTATCTCCTGCTTTTGTTCTTTTCATTTCTGTCTATTCCCAACACTCTGTGTCTTTCCCCAGCATTCACACACTAAGGTCTTGGTAGCAGCTCCAGCCATGGGTGGGGCTTAGGGGCTGTAGCTTGGTATCTATGCTTCATCAGAAAAATACTCCCCCCCCTCCCCCCCCCCCCCCCCCCCCCCCCCCCCCCCCCCCCCCCCCCCCCGTCCTTCCCCAGCTAATGTCAGAACCAGCCACCAGGGCCCAAAGAAGGAGGTGGTTTCTCCCATGGCACCCCTCAGACTGTGTTTTTTACATCCTGTGCTGGTGGTGTTTTGTCCTTACTCCAGCCAGAGCTTTCCAGCTGCGGTAGCCAACTTTTGTTTTTCTTTTTCTCCTAGAGCAAGACACAGCTCTGATAATATTTGTACAATATTTGAGGAAGGGATATTTTCCTTTAAACCAATATTTTAAAAACTTTTTTAAACCTCCACCCACACTAAGAAGTACATTTTATTACCAACAGTTTGCACACACACACCACACTTTAACACAATTTTCAGGAAAGAATACTCACAATGTTGAATGTGCTCTGGTGTTTTCTTTCATTTTTTTTTTTTTCTACAGGGCTTCCTGTGTGGGTTTGGAGATGCAGCTCAGTGGCAGAGCACTTGCCCAGTGAGACTCTAGCACCAACATCAAAAAGCGCTTGTTGGGACCTTAAGGTGGAAAGCTCTGTCCTAACGTGCAGGGATACCCGGCCACTGCTAAACTGAGAGCGTTGCATCCAAACCTGATCAGATTAGGACTGAGCTATAATCAAATGAGGCCTTTGGCCAGTCCTGTTGAAGACTCAGAATTTGACCTTGTTGCAAGGAAGGTTAACTGATAGTGGCGGTGGCCTCACGGTCTGGATAAGAACTAGGACCTGCTTCTGCTTTTTGTATTTTTCCTCTTTAATACCATGTATTTTTTCCTTTACTATTGTACCCACAGGGTCTGCAGAACCCTATTTTTCTAGGAAGACCTAGAGGGATCCAGTCGGCCAGGGCAGGACAAAGCAGGCCACTCTGTCTCAGGATGGCAGAAGCTGTCCTGGGTCAAGGAGTAGAGCGTAAACAGTGAGTTCATAGAACTCAGGTATGCCTACAATACTGTGTTTAGACTTACTAATCTAAGAAATGAAGACAACAAACCTGGACTTTAGAGATGGGGTGGAGGTGGGGCACATACAAGGCAGCTCTTAGGCCTGGAAAGGCAGGACGTGATTAGACATCCAACCATTCAATGGGAATAATGGCAGGTGATAAGCAGCCCCTTTGCATTGCCCCTCCTCCTGCCTAGCATAGCCTCACCTTGAGCAAGAGGTGAGAGGAATGCAGGGGTGGGGGAGGATGTTCCTTTCTTCCATCCCAATATACCAACATTCCAGCTATAAAACCTTTTAGTCAGTCAAAAATAACTTCATAAAACATAACTGATATATAAATCATGGAATTACATTGCGAAGTGTTGTCATGATTGTGTTTGTGTGCTGATAACACTAACCATACATTTTTTTACAGAGAAAGAAGTAGCAGACATAGGGATGGGGATGGGGGCTACATTCTAGCCATTCCATAGGGGACACTCCACCTCTAAGGAAAGCTGATACGACTGCTCCAACTAGGATATGGCCAAGGCTAACATCCCAGGGTCTTTGTTCTTTCAACCTTATCAAATACTTTCTAGGACAGTGGTGTTCAGTCTGTCAAAGGGACAGCATTGGGCTGGAGAGGTAACTCAGCACCGACTGCTCTGACAGAGGACCTGAATTCAGTTCCCAGCACCTAACAGTGCTAACATTTCTCTGTAACTCCAATTCCAGGGATTCTGACACCCTCTTCTGGCCTCCTCAGACACAGTACATATATGATATACAGACATACATGCAGGTAAAAATACACATTTTTTTTTTTAATCTCAAGGGAGGAGAAGAAATTTAAAATTTTTTTGAATCAAGGTCTTGTGTAATCCAGGATGGTCTTGAAGTATGAAGTCTAGGATAACCTTGACTTTCTGCTCTTCCTGTCTCTATTGCTAAGTGCTAGGATTATAGGTCCGTACTGCTAAGCCCAGTGTATTTGATGCTGGATATTAAACTTGAGGCTCTGAATAAGCTAAACAGGCACTTCGCCAAGTGAGCTACATCCTCAACCCCAGGAATTTCATCTTTATACTGAATTTTGAGGGGCTAGGTGAGACTCTTGTCCAGAGCTAGAGTTACTTGCCTATCCTGCTGGCATGAAGACATGGGTTCAGTAACACACACACACACACACACACACACACACACTTGCACATGCATACACAGCAACTGTGTGAATTAAAACAAACAAAAATGTAACTATTTACCTAGTGCTTTTTTCTTTTTTAATGTAGAATAGTTATAACCCATCTGCAGTTGTGCTCCTCAGAATTCTCGTGTCGAGCCTGACTCTGAGTGTGGTGGCATCAGGAGTCAGGCCCCCAAGTGGTGATCAGATAATAGGATGAAACCTTCATGGGTCAATGCTCTCATAAGAAACTCCCAGAGAGCTCCCTCGGTCTTCTGCCAGGAGAACAAGAGGATGGATTTCTGTAGCTCAAATGACGGGCCTTCACTAGACACAATCTATGGACATTTGGATGTGGAACTTCCCAGCTTCCGGTGGGCAATGCATTTCTGTTGCTTACAGTCCATGGGTCTATGGCATACTGTCCTGCACAGATTAAGACACTAGTGTGCTCACTGCTTGCCGAATGTAGGAAGTGAGGATGGCTCAAGTTCCCAGTGCATATGGCTGTCACTTCAGTGAGGGAGACTGCAGTGACCTTGACTTATGGAATAAAAAGGTCCTGAGCTGAGACTAGAGCTCTCTGGCCCAGGATTCTTCTGGCTGAGGAGGAATCTGTGTCTTCTGAGACTTGAGTTCTCATGGGTAGAATCCAGGTAGCTTCACTGTTGCTCAAGATTGGTATAAGGAAGGAACCAGAGGGTGGGCTGTGAAGCAGATAAGGTTTCAGAGGAAGTTATTTTTTCCAAATTTTATGAATGGTGGTACTTGGTGAATAATTATGGTAAAACCCCCAAGATTGAAAAAAAAAAAAAATCTAAGCTTGCCTTTTGCTAAATAACCATGTACAGCTGCTTCAGTGCGCAGAAGGGAGTGGTGGTAAGGACAAGCCAGGCTGGGTACAGTCGATTTTTCCCCCCTGTGAAGCAATGGAAAATGAAGCTGGCCTGGATGGATGGCGCAGTGGTGGAAAGCCCTGGCTAGACAAAGCCTTCTGGATTGTGTCCCATGGGCAACGGTTGAGAATATCGGCTTAACTGTGCAGGCTGGGTCCAGCGGAGTGTAGAGGTGGGGACGTAGCTGAAGATGTCATTAGATAAACGGCTAGATTCAGGGAGCAGACAGTGCAGTAAGGGCCAGAGAAACCAAAGTGTGGTCCAGGTGCCTGGTTCCCATGCCTTCTTGTCTCCTCACACCTCTCCATCTCTTTCTCCTCCTGTTCATCTCCTCCTCCACCCCCACAGCCCACATCAGCCCCTCATCCCTCTACCACTTAAGTCAGCGTGTTGATGGCACTTAGCAAATGCTTAGGATGATCAAAATGTTGCCAGCAGGAGCTCCTTGGCAAGCTCTGGCTGGCTGCCTTTGAGTGGGTCATGAGCAGAAGAGAGGCAGGCCCACTCTTTTCTTTAGTGAGAAAGGCGGCTCGGAGTCTAGCTCACAGGAAGCCTGAGCCCTTGGCAGCTCCTGACGTCAGGTGCGGTGCAGCTGCTTGGGTGAGAAGAGAAGCTGACACCTCTGGGCTAGCTGAGGGGCGGCTGCTTCCTCCACTCGCAGGCAGAGGAAAACAGGTCATCCTGCATAGTGCCAGACACTAAGGGACTGGCCGGTGCCTCTGGGGACCCAGCTGTAGAGAAGTATTTATGAAATGGCTGCAGGCACCTCACTAAGGAAGTAAAAGTGGTGATTCAGTCTGTTTGAGCTGGGTTGGCTCTGACCACTCCGGCCGGGGCCTTCTGCCTTCTAATATATACCTTCTTTGGTACTTCATATCTTACTCTTTCTGACGTGTCCTGAGCTTGTGAATCCACCAATCCCTCGGTGCCTGTGCTCTGACTATAGGGCACAAAGATGTCCACCTCAGTATTTTGCTGGGACAATTCTATAAGTGTATGGGAGAAGAGAGCTGACCAACCAGACCCAGGGCTTGGCTAGATGCCTATGTTTTAGAGTTAAACGTGCATAAGAGGCCTCCCAGGGGGACAGAAATGAGGATGAGGGGTGGGAGGTCTTCATCACTAGGCCACATGCCACACAATGGACTGGTTATGATTGTGGTACCGGAACACAAGATGGCTATAAGCCATCTAGTCACCTAGCATCCAAATAGCCCAGCAACGAGGCAGGAGTGAGCATGGAAAGAGGCGGTAACCTGGGTGAAACCTCAGGATGCAGACTACCAGATTTGGAGCTCAGTGACTCAGAGAGCAGTAGGTTTGAAGCCTCCCAGAACCTACCTGGGAGGGATGCCCATCTGGTTATTCTCTCAGGGTGTGGCTCCTGACAGGGCTGCTGGATAGCAGGACTTTTGGCTACTCTGTGGGTTGTCTTTGCACTTCTCCCCTATTCTTTCACCCCACCCCCTCACACTAAGTAGGAGGGAACAAAAGGATAGAGGGAAAAGGGGGTGCCATTATCATTAGACTACTTCCTGCTGTTTAGGGGTGTTGAGTTCCTTGGGGCAAGTTTGATTTCAGAATGTCTAATTTCTTCTTGCTCTTGTTTCTTCTTTGTGCACAACTACTTAACAAACCTCAACCAACCAGTAACCAGCCAGTCAGCCCCCTTCTATTGGGGCTCTGGCATTTCTATTTCCTCTAAAAAGTCCCCAAAATTCCAAATGTCACACACTTGCAGGAACTATGTGCAGCTGGCAAAAACACATCCCTGCTAGAGCATGAGGCAAATCACAGCCACTGTGGACAACCTGAAGCAGCCCCATACCCCACACCTGGGATTAAGATGAAAACACATTCTTATAATATTTGTGTTTTTAGCCGGGGGTGGTGGCGCACGCCTTTAATCCTAGCACCTGGGAGGCACAGGCAGGCGGATTTCTGAGTTCGAGACTAGCCTGGTCTACAGAGTGAGTTCCAGGACAGCCAGGGCTACACAGAGAAACCCCGTCTCGAAAAAAACAAAACAAAACAACAATAATAATTGTGTTTTTTTAAAAAAAGAAACCAAAATTCTCACCACACTGCTGCTTAGAGTCATTGAGACTTTGGGGGTGACTATGCTACACTTGTTAGAAGAGCTATGTAGCTTGTGTTCAGATTGGTGGGGAGGGAGGCACAGCTTTAGTGGAATCATGCCTGGTGAGTTCAGTGCAGACAGCTTAGGTGAGATTCTACACGGAGAGAGGTGATGAGGGCTGGCAAAGGAGGCTGCTGTGGCTAGGTGGAGAGCACACAGAAACCACCGAAGACTGTGTTAAAAAGGAGCCTCGCTTGGGCTGGAGAGATAGCCCCATGGGTAAAATGCTTGCCTTACAAACATGAGGACCTGAGTTCAATCCCAAGCACCGGGTGGTGGGGCCACATGACGGTGTGTACATCCAATCCCAGGGCTGGGAAAGCAGAGATAAGATCAGCATCCCCGGGGCTCATCTGGCTAGCCTGCTTCAGGAGTTTCAGGCCTGAGTGTGTGCGCGCACACACACTTACTCACACACACTCACACACTCATACAGGGAACTCCATACCTAGGAAGCCTTGCAAAAATGCTGGAGTGTTGACACAGAGAGGCAGGAAGCCAGTGGATAGGGACTACTATCAGGGAGCCTGTGGTACAATGGAGTCGTAGTCAGAGCACAAGCCACTGAGATGTTTAAAGGTGACATAAATGACAGTGAGAGTAGTCCTGTTTTTGTTTTTGTTTTTTTTTTTCTTTCTGGGAACAAAGAAAACAATAAGGAGCTAAGAGACACCTCCACCCCACCCCCATGCCTTGGGGTGGCTGGAGATGCTAATCTTGGAATTCACAACAATCCGCAACTCCCTCATTCCCTCTGCCTGTATCAAGTCTGCTAGCCCGGGTCCCTTAGGCTCTGATCTTCTCTCCTGCAGGCAGAGGAAGACGTCAGGCAGCAGGGTGGACCAAGAGCATTGAGGGTTTTCTTAGCTCAAGGCTGGGACCCTGAGCACCAGACACTACTCCTTTCTCCTTCTGCGTGTATTCTCCCTGCCCCCCATCCCAGGGCATCATTAAAACTGCTGACCAGGGAAGTGTCTGAATGACCCAGGGTTCAATGCCCAAGGGTGACAGGAAGTGAAAGTGGGTAACCACCAGGAGGTGAGGGCAAGAGCTGGCTTCATCATGAGCTATTCATTGGCAGCAAGATTCTCGAGCCAACTGTGAGTCTGTAACTACGGACTCCCAGTTGTTGGCAGCAAAACCTTGTCTCTGCAGAGTTTGGTTACCCACGCTGACCCCATAACAACCGCCATGCCAACGGCAGGCTCTGTGGGGGGTGGGGATGTCAACAAGCAAGGAGGTGAAAGGGAGGATAACCTCACTGGATAAGCAAACAGACACCCCACATGGCTGGGGGAAGGAGGTCCTCATCAGCTGGCCTGGGGGAGGCTGTTTGGGAGAAGACAGGCTGGGAAGAGGGCTGAGGGAGGAAGAAAGAAAGCAACCTTGGTCTACAGAAGCCAGGGTAGTGGGAAGGGGAGAGAGACAGGCTTGTTCAGAAAGGACAGGTCCAGGCTGGAAGGAGAAGGCAGAAGGAAAGCTGCTTGGATGAGGATAATAATCAAAAGATTTCAGTAGAACCAAAGCCTGGCAGTAGAAAGAGAGATGTGGGTGGCCACATGTGACCTGAGAGAGACCTGAAAACACCCTTAGCCTTGACCTAGGTGTTCTCTTGTGTGTTGGGTAGGTGTCTAAGTTGGTACATTATTATATAATGAAAAAAACATTCACATAGCATATGACCCACCTAATATAGTTGCACAAAGACTGACAGACAGACATAGACAGACAGACAGACAGACACACACACACACACACACACACACACACACACACTTCTGACCTCTGGGCTATCGCTTCAATTCCCTCAACCCCCTTTTTAAATTGAGACAAGATCTCATTATGTTGCTCTGACTGCTCTTGAATGAGTAATCTTCTACCCTCAGGCTCTGAGTATTTGGGATCACAGGCTTTGGGTAGCCTGATAGTTCCAACGAATGACCATGCTTTGAGAACTAAATAGTCAAAGCATAAGTCTGATACATACACACACATACATGACCAGAATCCTGGGTCTCACTCTCTGGTTTAATAACTATGTGACTGTGAGCTCTGGGACCCTCATTCTATAAGATGGGTGTTAACACTTTCTCTGCATACATTAAACATTAAACATAAACATACACAATACAAAAGTTGTGAAGAGGAAATGAAACAATGCTTTTGAAGGTACCTGGAACCCAGAGGGTAAATTCTGAAAGTATATTTAAGGCTTTTGCAAATTATTGTTTTGAAAAGGCAAAGGACCCAGGCATGGTGGTGCATATTTTAAATCCTAGCACTCAGAGGCAGATGGATCTCTGTGATTTTGAGGTCAGCCTGATCTACAAATCCAGTTCTAGGGCAGCCAGGGCTGTTATGCAGAGAAAAGATGTCTCAAAGAATCAAGAAGAAGAAGATGGTGAAGAAGAGGAGAAAGGGGAGAAAGGAGGGGAAGGGGAGGAGGAAGAAAAAGGAATCGTATAGGGTGACAGTTAAGAAGCTCAATTCTTCCAGTGGTGGGTATCAAGTGGTAGAAGAAATAATCTATCTCCATACATACATATGCACACACACACACAAACACACACACATACACATTATATATGAATGTATTTTAAGACAGGGTCTTATGGTGAAGGGTCCTTTTTTATTCCATTTTGTCTCCACTCAGAAACTAGGCCATAAACCATTTGCTCTAAGTGTAAGATACTTTGCTTGTGTAGTTGATCTGCCTGTCTGGGTTGCTCTGAGGAGAGAAGCTGCAGTCTCCAGTTTGGTTTAGCACCTCATAATAAAACAGCCAGAGGCTATGTAAAGTAGTTTTTGTTCTATTGCACAGCTCTAAGCTGAAGTCTTGGGAAGAAAAGGGGAGGGTGGCCTGTCTCTGCTCTTTGTTCTCAGCACTTGTACGACTTTCAAGTGTGTTATCACATGGTAAAAAGTTCACTAGGAGTTTGCCCATAAATTCAGGTCATAATTTGAATAAGCGGTTTATAACAGAGAATGTCTACATGAATATCCACTAGGAGTAATTACCTGGCTAAACATTCATCATTTGTTACTAGCTTACAGGTTCATAGACAGTTAAAAAACATAACTAAGTTGTCCTTGAAGTTTTGTATAGATAAACCCAGTCAATATTTTATCTCCTGTCCTTGCACCTGTGGTATATATCTCTAGTTCCTTTTTTATGAACTTCAGTTAATAGTTTTTATAACTTCTTGGTATGTGCTCTAGGTTTTAGAAGTCTGTTATCTCAGAAGCAATTAGGCAGTTCTGTTATAAAATGGGCTTTTTGTCTGGGCCACCATTCTGAAGTGGTGGTGACCCTAGCATGATGGTTGTTTCTGCAGAATAAACACTCTTTGTTCTTGCTACTATTTGAGTCTGAGGTCTTCCTTCAGTGATTTTCCAACCCCAACAATGGTTATTCTTTAAAAAATGAGCTTAATTATAGCTTTATTGACATCTCAATACTTGTTTATTTCTTGTGCTATTCTTTCTATAGCTTCTTGGACACTTTCAAAAGGGCCATCCTTCCTGAAGACTCACCCTGAGGGTAATCGGTTTGATTTTGACAAATGCTACAACTTCTCAGAACTTTTGTTCAATAAGAGCTTTGCCATTTCATTCTATTTAAATGAACTTCCTGAAGACTACACCTTCTGAGATTCAAATGCAAACATGCAAACATTTCCAAGCCAAAGCCTAGGCAGCTATCTTCAAGGCAGGGTCTTATTACACAAGCTATCTTAACTTAGAATTTGTAGTCTTCCCACCTCAGCTTCTTAAGTGCTAGAGCTACAGGGATATACTACCAAACATAACTAAATGGGTATTTTTTTTTTTAAATTAAAACTTAAATTGCCTCCAAGAAAAATAGTCACTTTTGTGGGGGTGGAGGTGGGGGTGGAGGTGGGGGTGGAGGTGGGGGTGGAGGTGGGGGTGGAGGTGGGGGTGGAGGTGGGGGGGACCCAAGGATAATCTGAGAAGAATGGATGAGCAGAACTACCGAATTATTTCATTCTAGAATATGTAAATGTTGTGGTTGCTACAAAATATGAATGGCTGGGCAGGATGACACATGCACATAATCCTGGTATTTGGGAGGCAGAGGCAAGAGGGTCATAAGTTCAAGGCCATCCTGGACAAGACTATGTTTCAAAAACAAACAACAAGCAAACAAACAAATGGACCTGGGGGACATAGCTCAATTAGTAGAGGATTTGCCTAGAATCCTTGCAGCTCTGAGATTGGTTCCTAACCCATCACTGGGTACAGAGTTCAAGATCATCTTTGGCTACAGAGCAAGTTGAGTCTGAAGGTAGCCTGAGATTCATGAGACTTTGTCTCAAAAACTAAAATCTGGGGATCCTCAAATACAATCATTATGCAAATGAGTGCTTCCCAGATACCAGATACAGTGGCAAAGGCTTTACTTGTAGTCTTGTAACAATGCTATTATCTCCACTTTATGGACTAGAAGGAAGGCCCATGGAAGTAAAGCAACTTGCCCAAAGTCACGGCAGGCAAACAAATGGCAATGCTTCTAATTTCAGATAGTCTAACCTCAAAGCCTATGTGGGAGTACAATAGCAGCATCTCTGGAAAATAGGACTTAATATAGAAAAAAGTGGTGGCTTCCAGCCTCTGACTGGAAGAGAGGCTGTAAACATATTGTTTCTAAACTCACCAGTTAAGAAGAATCATTATTCTTGTAATTGCTTCCCAGGAGAATCCAGGAGGGGCTCCGGCTGCAGCACAGTGGCCGAATGCACTCTTAGCATGCACATGGCCCTTGGACTGATCCTCAATGCTCCCCCCACCCCCCCCCACAAATGCAGTCTGGTTGTGAGGAGGTCTGGAGTGGGGACTTGGCAAGTCCCATTGCTGCAGATTCATGACCATACTTTGATGAACCAGGCTAAGGGCAGAGGAGAAAGCCTTTAGCCTCCATCACTGGAAATACATTTCTCCAATGAAAATAAAGAAGTAAAGTTTTGCTCATAAACTGAGTTTCTCCCAACAGCTAAAATCAAATCTCATTCTGTCTCTCTCCTTCTTTCTCTTTTCTTCCTTTACCCCTTCCCTCTGCTAGGGAATATAACTAACCCAGGGCTTTCTATCTATCATGTTAGGTCAGTGCACAGCTATGGCACATCTCTAACCCTTGGGTTTTTTTTGTTTGTTTGTTTTTTGTTTTGTTTTGTTTTTTTGGTACATGGTTTTGCTATGTAGCTCAGCATGGTACTGAACTAGCTTAGGATCAAGATGACCTTGATCTCATGATTCTCCTGCTGCCACTTCCTGAGTACTGGAATTACATGTGTACACCATTATCCCCAGCCTGAAGCACCTCTTGGGTCCCCAAACTAGTAAAGCTGGGGACTAGAGATATGGCTCAGAGGTTAAGAGCACTGGCTGTTCTTCCAGAGGTCTTGAGTTCAATTCCCAGCAGCCACATGGTGACTTATAACCATCTGTAATGAGATCTGGTCCCCTTTTCTGGCCTGCAGGCATACATGCAGGCAGAATGCTGTATACATAGTAAATAGATCTAAAAAAAAAAAAAAAAAAAAAAACTAGTAAGGCTATGATAAAATTCCCCTCATTTTTCTACCCATTGGGCTGCTCTTAGAAGGCTCTCTTTAGGTGAAGAGATCAAAAGAATGAGTGGTCCTGATTAGACTGGACCACTAGTCTAATTAGACTGGACCATTAGTAAAAGGGGTGCCCTGCAGTGGTACAGTAGCCTGGGGGACAAGTGGCCTGGCATAATCTCTCATGTCCTAGAAGTGTTTGCTGAGTGAATGATAAGTCAGGGTCAATGATAAGTCCGCATGTACAAGTAGGGGAGGCCTGTGGTCCAGGTCCAGAAGTGGCAGGCCTGGCAGGGGTAGAGTATGAACAAGTGTCGGAGTCTGACTTTACCGGCTCTGCTGTTGTGCTCATGGTCAGTGTTTAGAGTGCAAGGAAGAAGTTTGTGTTTTGTAAGGACACAGGTTGGTCAACCTTGTGGGTGGAGATTCATAGCAGGATATCTGGTGAATGATTGGAGAGCTAGGGGAAGCCATGCTGAGCCCAAAGCTGCCTCTCTCCTCCTGGATATGATATGACTGTGTGGATGATTCATGTCTTGCCACCCCCACATTTTCTCAGGCTAAAACCATATGTCCTGGGGTGTGGGGACAATGAGCAGACTCTCCATTACACTGGTTCCACCAATCCTCTCACCTCGGTTGAAGAGCTGAGAAAATAGAGCATTGGAGAAAACAGGGAGGAGTGTCAGTATGAGTCTTCTCGAGTGAGATCTCTGACGTCTGAAGACCTCCTGAAGAAGTGATCTGAGAATGCTGTGTGGTCCTGAGGTTGTCTCAAAGGAGAGCCAGAACATTTGGATCATTTCAGGATGTCAAAGAGCTGTGCTCCTTTCCCACTGTCTGGATCCTTGGCCACATCACACCCAAAGGGGGCAACCACATGATGAGTAGTCAGGAAGGAAGCACACGAAGTCTGAAGTCTGGAGTGGGTGGAGGCCAGCTCCTGTGTTGACAGTGAAATGGACCACTACTTTCCCTGGCCCAACAAAGTGCAGCTGCTCATGCGTTAGGATGCTGGCCTGAGATCCACCCCAACTCTGCTCTTCACATCAGAGACTGGGTGGCTGGGTATTTGAAAGCACTCTACCGTGTTTCAGGTTCCAAGTTCCCTGGGATCTAATACAGACAGTCACATTGACACTGATGGTCTGGTTGTCTGGTCTGTGGGATGGAGGTTAGGGATGTGTATTTGTCTGGAGATGAGCAGCATCCAAAGCAGATGGGAAAGTGATGGGAACAGGCTCATTTCTTGAATTATTATTTTTCTTGATGGTATTTTTTCTTTTTCTTTTCTTTTTTTTTTCTTTTTAGAACCAGAGGCTTGCTGTGTAGCTCAGGCTGGCCTAGAACTTAGAATTTTCCTATTTCTGCATCCCAAGTGATTACTAGTGGGTCTGTCTGTGTGACTGTGTGTCTCTGTGTCAAGGCCAGAGGAGGATATTAGCTGTCTACCTTACTAGCTTGAGAAGGGTCTTTCATTTAATGGGAAGTTTGTCATTTAGGTTAGGTTGGTTGTCCATGGGACTCTAGGGATCCCTTTCTGTCCCCTGCTCCCTCAGTGCTACAGTTATAGACACATGTGGCCGTGCCTGTTGTTTTACATGGGTATTGGGGATTCAAACTCAGGTCCTCTACTTGTATAGCAAGTGTCCTTAGCCACTGAGCCATTGCCCCAGCCTCACAGGAAGGTTTTATCTTGCAAGGCAGGTTTCTTTTCCAGGAAGACTTAAAGAGAACAGGTTTTTCAGCAACTCCAAGGCAAGGTCAAGGCATAACTTTATTCTAAGAGTGAGCATGCATGCTAGTTTCCTGTCACTTCTTACTCTAGGAATATTAGGGCCAATCTTGGAGATAGGTCTTTTCTATTCCAATAGGGCCTGAGAAATCTTAAAATATAGGCTGTAAATGAAAGAGCCTAGAAGAAGAGAGAGACAAATGTGTCAAGTGGAAATAAGAGTTAATGGCCAAATCTACCTAACTTGCCTCTGGGCTTCCTGGCATTCTGGGAGTATAATACTTCACGCTCTGTGCCTCAGTTCCTTTGTAAAATAAGATGAAGGTACTCACAGTGTTTTACATGGGATATGTGCAAAGGACAGGAAACAGAGGCTGGTACAGAGTAAGCATGTAATCACACTGCAGAGTTTATAGTTCTCTCATTTTTCTGGGGACAGGGAAGGCACTGTAGAGAAGCTAGTTCTCCCTTAAGGAATACCTTCTCTTCCCGAGATGTTCTCTTTCCCTGTTCTCTTCATGTCCTATGGGTGGCACTGGCAACTGCTCTTGTTCCTGGCTGCACAGTAAATGTTCCCATGTCCACTTAAGAGTTTCCTCTCTTCCCAATAGTCTTTTTCCAGGATGTACACTCATGTGTACTGAATGGTAGCTGCAGATGCATTTCCTTGACTATTAAGTCTCCCTGAGCTCAGAATAATCACGTGTAATATTGTCTCTTTCTTTTTGTCTGGAATTCTGTAGCCTTGGAGGGCCTTGTTGCACAGAGCCCAGCTTTGTGTACTGCTGTGCCAGGCAGGCTGTTTTGCTCTGACCTCTGAAGGTCAAGGTAGGTGGGGGAGTCTCAGACTCATGGCTTAGTGGCAGTGACTGACTTATTAAGGATCCTGTGGGCAGGGTGCTGAAGTTTGGCTTAGCAGTAGAGTGCTTGCCTAACTTTGTGAGTCCTGGGTTCTATCCCAAATAAGTAAATGCAGTTAAGAGTTCAGACTGTTCTTAGAGGACCTGAGTTTGATTCTTAGCACCTGTATCAGGCAGCTCACAACTGCCTGTGACTTCAATTCTAAGAGTATTCAGTACCTCTAGCCTCCACAGGCAACCACATTCAAGTCCACATATCCACCCACATATACATATTTAAAGATAAAAAGAAATACTTAAAAAAAAAAAGACATTCACACGCCACGTATCTCATTGTTGCCACTGCTCCTCTGGCAGCAGCAATTTGCTTGGTCACTCTTCTCCAGCAAGAAGTTTGAAACAGGGCTACATAGAGAAACCCTGTCTCAAAAAATCAATCAATCAATCAAATCAATCAATCAATCAATCAATCAATCAATAAGTTTAAAACAACTTGGCCCTGGTGGCTGGAGAAAGGGAAGGTGGTGTAGGGGCTCTGCTCTCAGCTAGTTGTTGAATAAAGAAAATGAGTGTTTGGATATGCTAGTATTCTTTAGGGGAGCCTTACGCAGTCTGATGATCTACTCCTCCCTACGGCATTGTGAAGCCGAGACTCTTCATCTATTCTCTTTAAAGGTGAGGTAACCAGGTAAAGGATGCTATCTGCACTGTGTCATGAGACTAGAGAACTACAGAGCAAGCAGTCTGACTTCAGATTGTTTTTAACTACTTTTTTTTTTTTTTTTTTTTGGTTTTTTTTGAGACAGGGTTTCTCTGTATAGCCTTGGCTGTACTGGAACTCACTCGGTAGACCAGGCTGGCCTCGAGCTCAGAAATCTGTCTGCCTCTGCCTCCCAAGTGCTGGGATTAAAGGCATGCGCCACCACTGCCCGGCTTTAACTACTTATTAATAGGCTCCCAAAGACCTGAGAGCCTGTTTGTACCACAACCTCCATTTTAACATTGATTGGACGCCCCAGGCTCTCCGACTACTTTCCCTAGCATCGAGAGTACTGGAACCAATGTCCTTTGTGTAGTAGTTAGGCTTCCTCACAATTCCATTCCTCTGCTGTAATAAAATACTCCGGACAGGAAGCAACTTGGGGAAGCAAGGGTTTCTTTTAGCTTACAATTAATTCCAGGTTACAACCATCACTGTGGGGAAGGCCACGGTGACAGATGCTTATGTGAATGTGAAGCATGCTTATGCAGATGTGAATGCCTGCATGCTTAGTGCTAGGGTAGCTTTCTCCACTTTCTAACATTTACTTTTACTTCATGTGTATGACTGTTTGCCTAAATGTTACCTCAGTGCACCATGTGCACACCTTGTACATGCAGAAGTTAAAAGTGGGTGTTTGAGCCCCTGAAACTGGAGTTATAGACAATTGTGAGCCAGCCCCATTCTTGTATACTCCAGAAACGGAAACTAGGTATGCTAGCTAATTTTATGTCAACTTGACACAGTGCAGAATCATCTGAGCGCAGGGAACGCCAATTGAGAAAATGCCTCCATAACATCAGCCTGTAGAGCATTTTCTTAATTAGGGATTGATGGGGGACAGCCCAGCCTATTGTGCGTGGTGCCATCCCTGGGCTGGTGGTTCTGAGTTCTATAAGAAAACTGACTGAGCAAGCCAATAAACAGCAACCCTTCATGATCTCTGCACCAGCTCCTGCTTCCAGGTTCCTGCTCTTGTTTGAGTTCCTGTCCTGACTTCCTTCAATGATGAAAAACAATATGGAAGTCTAAGCCAAATAAGGCCTTTCCTTCCCAGCTTCCTTTTTAGTTACGGTGTTTCATCATAGCAAAGAAACCCTAACTATGATCCCAGGGAATGGTGCCACATACTTTCAGACTTCAGCATCCCACGCTAAGGCAGTCTACTACAGACCTCTCACAGGCCAACCTGATCTAGTCAAGCCTTCACCAAGACTCTCTTCCTAGGTGATTCTAGGTTGTGTCAAGTCGAATATTAAAACTGATAGCCAAGTATGGAAGTGCATGAATTTAATCCTAGCACTTGGGAGGCAGAGGCAGAGGGATCTCTGTGAGTTCGAGGCTAGCCTAATCTACACAGTAAGTTCCAGGACAACCAGAGAGCTACACAGTGAGACCTTATCTCAAAAAGCCAAAAGCCAAACAAAAAACAAGACAATCTAAAACTAACCAACCATAGCATCACCCCCCAGAACCCCAGCACCTCTCCTTGATTTCAAGAAACTAACTACACTCTAGAGACAAAGAAATCTGTCTCTACCTGAAAAATACATGGATACTAAGCAACATAAAGCCAAGTCTCATAATACTGTACTCTCTCTGAACCAGTGACTCTTCCTTCACATCTGGCAAATCTGCCTCAGGATTCTGCTCCTGTACCTGGATGGACCCTTATTCACCATGGCTGCTCACCTTGGTTGTCTCAATTTCAAGAGGCAAAAGCATAGTCATCAACAGACTGAAGCAAAACACATCAAAAACAGTGGGGAAAGTCATGAGCAATTTCCTCACAAATAATTACTTTAAAAATTGTTTTAATTGGCAGAACACTAACAATCTTTAACAAACCAGTCCTTTTATTCAATGTTTTATGACCTTGGAATGAAGTAAGGGCAAAGTGTTGCATTTGAAAATGCCAGAATTACATGCCGGGGTCAGTGTCCTGGAACATGAACTTTGTTTTCTAGCCATGACCTTGGGGTCAATAGACCTGTATAACCTATACGATTCTGAGTCTACCAGATTATAGGTCACAGAACACTCCAGTGAAGTTATAATTTACAACATGTTTGTTTATGCTATTCATTGCCCTACCTTTGGAGATGATAAAATTGCAGGGAGGGTTTTAGAGTATTCTAAATCAGGTATTTCTGGCTGGAATACTTAAGTTTCACTATAACCCTCATAACTTAAATCTCTCAAGGAGTGGTAACTAGTTAGTTCTGAGCTTAGGCAATAAAACGAAAAGCCAAATGTGCATAACTAAAATTTAATGTCAGAACTACACCGTATACCATATAGGGGACCAGGAAGCAATCGTTATTTCAGAAGAACGGGAAAACTTTCAGGATGAGAAGAGGACATCCTCTCTAACCTTTTCCTATAATCTAAAATAGGCACATTCAGAAAAAAAAAAAAGTAACGAGGAAACGAACGTTCATTTCCTGAACATCTATTGAATTCCAGTCACATGCTTACATCTTAGCTAATATAATTCTCCTTACTGGGTAAGAACTTGTAACCAGAATACCTGAATTAGTACTGCCTGTCGCCACAAGCCCCGATGAGCCAGACAGGAAATGCATCTTTGTTGTGCTTTACACACAATCCCAACCCGTCCTCCAGTCTCCTCTCCCACTGCTAGTATTTCACGTTCCCGAGCACTCGGTTTGAGAGGCCTAGGGTTTGCTCAAGGTGACACACTGCAGCAAATATGAGTTAAGAATTCGAATCCGAAGTAACATCCTCCCCGCTGCGCCACAGCCGGGGCTCCTAAAGAGCAGGTCCGCCGCGGGGAAACTAATGACCCATGGCTCTCCCTCAGTGCAGTGCCACAGCTGGGAACGCAAGCCTGTCCTCGTGACTACTGAATCTTTCCGTTTTCACCCAAGTGCGTGACTGCGGGAGCGAGGTGGCCACGTGAGATCCCTCCACCCCCTCCGGGCGAGGAAGAGATCGGGTCCGGCCAAGGGCAAGTCCCAGTACACGCGCTCTTCCGCGTCGCCACAGAGCTGACCCGGGCCCGCGTGGGAGAAACTCGGAACGACCTTGGTGGCGGCCTCTGAGTCCCCGCGTGAGGACCTGCGTGCCTGGGCGAGACTCTCCCACAGTCCCCGCCCGCAGCCACCCGGCGTGGCCAGCGCAGACAGGATAACCGGGGCGAGGCTGCAGGGAGGCGGCTGGCCAGTCCCACGTGGACCAGCTCCTCTTTGGGGGCGGGGCCTCCGGAACATCCCGGCCAATCAGCGCCGCTTCCCAGCTCACCCGGCTAGGCGCGCCCGGCCATCCTGTGGTTGCGTCATATCAGAGGCGGGACTTCGGGCGGGCGCGAGGCTCGGCAGGTCACGTGGGGCGCGGAACGGGCTATAAATAGGAGCCGGCGGCGTGCTCGCTAGATGATGGCCGCCGGCGCGCACTGCGCGTTTTCTTCTCTCGCCTGCTGAGGCGCCCGCGGCTGCTTCACGAGTGGGTTGAGAGTCCCTCCGTGCTGTTCCCGGTATTGCCGTCCTGAGTTGTGCGATCGTGGCTCGAGCCTGCCTCAGCCTCGTTCTTCTGGTCTCTGTTCGGCCCTCAGTTGCCTTTGGTGAGTGGCGGCGCGGCACCCGTGCAAAGGTCCTTTCTTCTCTGGAGTGGGCCCGGGTGAGGGGAGCTGGCGGGCGGGTGTGGGCGGCGGGCTGTAGGATCCCGCTGCGCTGCTGTCCGTCCGTCTCCCGCCTCCCCACGCCGCACCCTTCCGCGAGCCTTTTCGGCGGTCCTCGGCAGGCGCGCGCGCGGGAATGGCCTTTTTCCGGTCTTCCACGGAGGGCGCGCGCGGGCAAGCGGCCGGAGACAGAACAGAACCCGTGGGGCGGGGCGGGGCGGGACGGGCTGGGGGGTGGGGGAGCACAGACATCGCCATGTGCCCCACCTTGCACGGTGTTTGAGGGGACTGAGGACAGAAGTGACGGGCGGGGGCACTGCGGAGTGTCTGGCTGTCCTCTTCCTAGGGATGCGCCGCTATTGTTATTTTCTCCCACTTCGTCCCCCCAGGATGAACTTGTGTCCTTTCTCTAATCCGCCATGGAATTCTGCTCCGTGCTTTTAGCCCTCCAGAGCCAAAGAAACCCCAGACAACAGACGCCCAAACGCAGCGTATAGCAGTAACTCCCCAGCTCGGTTTCCGTGCCGTAGTTTACAGTATTTAATTTTATATAATATATACTATTTATTATAGCATTTTTGATACCTCATTCCGTTTACACATCTTGAAAGCCGCTCAGTAATTCTCTTATTATTTAAAGAACCACTACACTAGAGAATGGAATCTACTGTGGCAACGATTACTAGTACTCTAGCTGCTGTTACTGCTTCTGCTCCACCGAAGTATGACAATCTATGGATGCTCATCCTGGGCTTCATCATTGCATTTGTCTTGGCATTCTCTGTGGGAGCCAATGATGTAGCAAATTCGTTCGGTACAGCTGTAGGCTCAGGTGTAGTGACCCTGAAGCAAGCCTGCATCCTAGCTAGCATCTTTGAAACTGTGGGCTCCGCCTTGCTGGGGGCCAAAGTGAGTGAAACCATCCGGAAGGGCTTGATAGATGTGGAGATGTACAACTCGACTCAAGATCTGCTCATGGCTGGCTCGGTCAGTGCTATGTTTGGTAAGTTGTTATACCTTATGTTCTTGCCAGTCCTGAACCCTTTTCCGCTTCTTTCCATGAGAACACACTGCTTATGTAACAGTTTTGCCATCTACCTGACAAAATGTGATTAATTCTATTTATTTCAGGCTCTGCTGTGTGGCAACTAGTGGCTTCGTTTTTGAAGCTCCCTATTTCCGGGACCCATTGTATTGTCGGTGCAACCATTGGTTTCTCCTTTGTGGCAAAGGGGCAAGAAGGTGTCAAGTGGTCTGAACTGATAAAAATTGGTATGTTTAATTCTAAATGGTTTGGGTTTTATTTATTTGTCGTGTGCTGCTGTAATACTTACTGTGTCTGTTGAATGGGTGCATGATTGAAGTCAAGGGGCAAGTTGAAGAGTATCAGAAATGGAACACCTAACATTTCAGGGTCTCATTTCCCTACTTTCCAGACTTGACACTTTACTTTGTGTTCTATTCCAGTGATGTCTTGGTTCGTCTCTCCACTACTTTCTGGTATTATGTCTGGAATTTTATTCTTCCTTGTTCGTGCTTTCATCCTCCGTAAGGTAACCTTTCTACTTAACGACCTTTCATGAGTCACATTCAGTCTTGTTCAGACTCACTGGTATTCTCTCAGATGTGACTGGTATGTAAGTATGGGGCTTTGGAAAGTTAAAAGTTCTTTGTTCTGTATCTCCTGTACGTTGTGGAGTTCTGTGAAAGAAGCAAGTTTTTTAATGCCCCAGAGGGCATTCAGGAAGGAAAAAACTGGGTAGTTCTATGGTCTGCCAGGAAATAAAGGGACTGGGAGTGAAAACTAAGAACATTTGTTTAAGATGGCTCTGTCTGCATAGATTAGTACATTCAGGACAATTGGAATTGTAACCTTTTAGTTCAGTAAGTCACAGAATCCTTTCTAAATTGCCACTTAAATTGGTCTCTCTCATGATTGTCAAGTACATAGAAGTTTCTCGATGGGGCCTTCTACCTGTAGGACTCCACTTTCTCAGTAAAAAGAGTAGGGATGGGTTGTTAGGTTTTTTTTGTTTGTTTGTTTGTTTGTATGTTTGGTTTTTTGTTTCATCTTTTGGGTTTTTTTTTTTTTTTTTGTTTTTTTTTGTTTTTTTTTTTTTTTTTTTGTTGTTGTTGTTTTAAAAAAATTGGGAAGCCATTGAATTTCCTGACTACTTGAAAATCCCTTTTGAGAGACCTAGTGGTATTTCTTTTATCATGGAGTCTGATCCTGGCTCCACAAAAAAATGGAGACAACAAGGGATTATGTTGACTCTGGACTGAATTACAGTAAGAGTAAATGAATTTTTCTCAGGAGACAGAGTTGTCCTATTTTCTAGGGTGAATGGTTCTTAACAGTCCTTTGTTAAGTTCTTTTAAAATTCCCCTAAACAGTAGAAATCTGAGTGAGGGGAGATAGGTACTTTATCCTAACGGACTCCCCACTTGGTGATCTAGTTCTCAAGTCTCTTGGGAACGATTTATGTCTTTCTCAATAGAAATCCTCCCTGGCTCCTTCCTGATTCACTATACTTACCATTATGTGTCTGGCAGAACGTGTCTAGCATGGTGAGCATTAGAAAGATCTCTAGCTTGGCACAGTGTGACTGAGGAAATAGTTCATTGATGCCCAACCTCTAGATTTAGTATTCTTTCATCTAGCAAGCAGGTATGATATGCACTCCCCTGATTCCCCTATCTGTAGTATATGGTAATTTGAGTCTCACCAGTATGCAGGAATCATAGTTTTTAGTGTTCTTGTTAGAGCCACTTATCTTTTGATATACCAGAAAACCAGAATAATTAATAGGATGCTATTTGGATTCCTGTTTTATAAAGGTTTATTCTGGCCCCTTTGATTATTGGGAAATAGATCATTCTGATTCTGGAGAGCCCCTTGTATCAGATCTGAGAACTGATTGGTGGTCATTTCTGGAAGTGAGAACAGAGGTGCAAAGTGGGGTGGAGTTCTCAATGCCCGGAACCTCTCATTGATGATATATGCCAAGTATCTTTATTCTCACTGTGTTATTGAAATGTCAAGTTGTATATGTTAACTAATAATTCTTTTGTATGGTCTCATGTAGCCTAGGCTGGCCTTGAACTTCTAATCCTCCTGCATTCACCTCCCAAGTACTTGAATTACTGGAGTGTGCTCCCATTCCCAGCTTGAGTATAGATGGAATGGCCATGGTCAGGAATGATGGACAAGCTTTAGTACAGTGCTGACTTTGAGGATTTTCCCCCTTTGTCTCTCACTTGTTTACTAATCCCTCAGTAACAGATGAGGGACCCTTTCCTGTCTCCATGTTACTGAGTGAGGTATTCACATCATTTCCAACTGAAGTTTTAAATTCTCTGTCTCATTCCTTCTTATACTGGGCCCAAAATAGTTCCTGGAAGTCTGTTGACTTGACAGAAAGACCTAGTGCGTATTTGGTTTTCATCTTTATCACTATATATAAAAGATAAGGAGTTTACATGATGAGAAAACCATTTAATAAAAATCACTAGCCTAGCTAGGAAGACCTGGGAAGAGGCTGGAGGGGAGAGACCTTTCTTATTTTACCATTTTCCTTGACTCTTAGGAAGTTATGAAGTGGTTTGTTTTTGTTTTTAAGCCATTGAGTCTGTATTTCATCGTGTCTTAAGGCTAGTTATTCTCTAACTATCCCAAGCTATATACTCTTATTTTAAATACATTATTATCTTGTGACTAAGCCTCTGTAGCCCAGGTTGATCTTGAATCTGGGGGTCTTCTGCTTCAGCACGCCCAGTGCTGGTATAACACCATGTTCACGGTGGCCCCATAGCTGGGGACTACTACTTCAGGGAATATTTAATTTTAGGCCCCAAGTAAAGAAAATGTATGTAGGGTGTTTTTTACTTGATGGGTCAGTTACTAAATATAAATAGCATTTGAAAATTGATACGAGGGTCTCTACCTACTGCCTACAATGCCTACAGAATATTCTCGGAACCTTGGATTAGCTTGTCTACCTCAGGCTCTTGTCTGCCTTTAGGTGTAGCCTTCATCTGTTTAGTTATTCAGGGTGAGTCATGGTTCTGTAGGTTGCTTTTGATCTGCTGTCTTACCAATAGTGTCCTCCTAAACAATGGATAAAACTTTAAAATTAAGTGTTCTTTATGAGGGGCTTTAACTTCACTGATTTTTAAGCTTCCCCTCCCCCAAAATCTTTTTTTTTTTTTTTTTTTTTTTTTTTTTTTGGTTTTTTGAGACAGGGTTTCTCTGTGTAGCCCTGGCTGTCCTGGAACTCACTCTGTAGACCAGGCCTGCCTCTGCCTCCCAAGTGCTGGGATTAAAGGCATGCACCACCACCACCCGGCTTCCCCCAAAATCTTAATGATTGTCAGAAACTCTGGTATCTCATTTGGGTCTTCACCTCTGTCTGACCCTTAAGATTTTCAGCTGGAATTGTGACTAGGGTAGCGTTAAACTTTTGTGCTGAAGGTTTGGCCTTCCTGATGAGACCTATGTTCTTATTCTTTTAAATGTTTGGCTTAGAAGTTTTTCTGTGGAATTATCAATAATACATACATGGGAACTATTTTTATTTTCAGTCACAGTGACCATTGGTACTTCTTAAACATTTCACAGCTTCACCTTGGGGTCTTTGTACTTGCTTATCCCCCTCCTCCCATCCCCCTCCTCCCATTCCCTTCCTCCCATCCCCCTCCTCCCATTCCCCTCCTCCCATCCCCTCCTCCCATTCCCCTCCTCCCATTGCCTTCCTCCCATCCCCCTCCTCCCATCCCCCTCCTCCCATCCCCCTCCTCCCATCCCCCTCCTCCCATCCCCCTCCTCCCATTCCCCTCCTCCCATCCCCCTCCTCCCATTCCCCTCCTCCCATCCCCCTCCTCCCATCCCCCTCCTCCCATCCCCCTCCTCCCATCCCCCAGTGGATAGGTAGCTTACACTTTCCACACTCTTGACATAGGTCAGCCCAACTGATGTCACTCCCATATTTTATTAAAATGTCTCTTCCCGTCAACATCCTCTTGCCTGTTTTTGTTTTTCCCTTTAAAAGCATTTGTCAACCCAGTATATTATTGTGTAGTAGAAAATGACTCTCAGTTCTATGAAAATGGAGACTTGGTCTGGTCCGTCCTCTATTTCAGGGCCCTGAACAGTCTAGTTCTTGACAGTCACTAGACTGAGTGGATGGCTGGGTTCATAGTTGAATTAACTTTGCACTTTGGTAAAGCCGTATGCCACATTGATCAGATACATAGATAAGATGGTTGTGTTTAGTTTGCAGACTTTTTTAATTTAAGGAGGCAGGGCATGAGGAAATAAGTATTTTACCTTAGTCTGTTTTTCTCCTGTTCAGTACATCCTGGGGGGGCCTGTGTTCAGGTTTACAGATGGACTTTGGATAACTCAGAGGAACTGGTTATTTGGGATATTGGCTACATCCTCGTTACTAAGATTAGGGAGAAAGTCCCCGATGGATGGAAAGTGGCCTTAGCTTTCTTAGGTAGCAAATGCAGGACAAAGCCCAGTTGGCTTTGTAGAAATGATGGGGGAGGCTGCTAGCACCGTGATTCCCTAGTCTGTCTGGCCACGGGGTGCTCTGGAAATTGATCTACATTTACAGCTTTTAAGATACTGATCTTAATGTTTTACAGGCAGATCCAGTTCCTAATGGCTTACGAGCTTTACCAGTTTTTTATGCCTGCACAATTGGAATCAACCTCTTTTCCATTATGTATACTGGAGCACCGTGTAAGTTCAAATCAAGATATTTAAATGTGAATTTAAGGTTATTTACAAAACTTTCATTAAATGCCCAATTTACCCCTTTTTGCTTTACAGGGCTGAAATCTTCTAGAAGGTGGCTGGCCTGCACCCATTTCAGAAGGCTGCAGGCTAGTGTATGCTGAGTTAACCTAGATAGGTTTCCAACCAAAGAGACCTGCTCAGATTCTAAATCACTACCGACCTTTCCTCTTTAGTCTTCACAGGATCCACTGATAATATGACCTTCTCCCTCCCTTTCTTGTATCTGTGCTAAAAGTGCTGGAAATGATACTGGCCTCAACTACTGAAGAGTTGTTAGTTAAATCTGTTCTTCAATAATCAGCTATTTAGGACTGGTTGTTAGAGGTCTCCTTTCTCTCCCAGTTTGGAGCCATTTCAGTTTCTCAGTTCTCAATTTGCGCCCCTGAATTGACTTGAATGAGAAGAGTTGGGATGTGTAACACCTGGTCTAATTACACTTGAAAGAAGAATTTCCACAGCTAAGAGAAAGAAAGCATTTGAGGAATATAAAGGCTCTGGTGTTGGTTACTTTTATATTGGGACTAAGGGAAGGCAAGGATTTGTTGTCAACTGGAAGATTGATAGGTTGGACTTTGAGGCAGAGCAGCACAGGTCTGGCATCCATTGACTTGCTACCTATGTGTAGGACCTTAGGCATTTACTACGCTCATTCCTCTGACTATTGCGCGGCAAGAGGAAAGACTGTGCTGCCCAGGGCACCCATGTCTCTGTGTGTAAACAGAGAACTAAATAGCAAAATGATTTATCCTCATGTTAGATGTGCTCTCATTCTCAATTCTTAAAGGATTTTAATGCTTGTGGCCTCCAAATTGGTTCCACCTCTGGTTCATGGATTGTGACCTGTGTGGTATTGCCACTGAAATGATGTAGTAAGTCACCAAGCAAAACAAAACCGCAGAGTATTTCTCACACTGTCGTTCTTAAAATGTCAGTAAAGAAACACACGATGGGACTGGCCTTGATGCGGGGACTTTGTTACTTTTATCTTTTATGGTCATTTCTAAGAAAATCCAGTCCTTTCATTCCCCCCTTTTGACTTGGAATGTAGACAAATTTAAACTGATAGAGACTGACTAGACCTCATGGATGTTTTACTTTGTGTGACGTAACTACTGATCACAATTGAAAGCAGAAATTAAAATGAAAAGGCCAGCGGACAGGAAGAACTTCAGGTCTGAAAGATTTCAACTTATGTCTGATTCCTAAAGACTAGTTAGTTCTTAGTATTTTCTATCTCTTACACTGCTAGAGATGGAATCTAGGGCTTTGTGCAACAGTAATGTTCCCATTTTATAAGTGACTTACTATGCAGTAAGCAAAATCAAGTGCTTGTCTCAAGCACAGGTGACTTAGCTGCTGTGGGAAGGGACACTCAGACATCAGCTGAGTGCTGTGAATGATCTCCACTCCATAATAGGCCAGCAGTCCTGGTTGCCTGTGTACCAGTGACAAGCTGACACTCACCCAACACTGCTGATCCTGAGGTTGTTAAGCCAAGGGAAAAAAGTATTGGAGGACAAGTCTCTCTGGCTTGTTACTGAACTACCACTAAACTTGTTTTTTGTGAAAGACAAGTATTAAGCAAGTGTCTTCCCATAGTTAATAGCCCTGTTTTCTGCTAGCTTGATGAATCAGTTTCCCCAAAGGCTGCCTGGTACAGTTAATGTAGTAACTTTCCACAGCAGTATGATACTGACTTGAGATACTTTCCTTTTTGACATTAAAATAAATCATATGTAAGTGTAATATGGGACAGTTAGGATGAGGTGCTGGGTGAAGAAAGGGATGCTTTGATTGGTTTTATAGCTACAGGTCCTTAGTGTAGTGATTCTTTATATCTGTAGGGCCAAGCATGTGAAGAAAGCTAGCATGTGAGTCCAGCAAGTGTGTCAGTGGCTCTGATTGCTGTGGGCTTAAGATGGTCATTGAGGTTTTCTCCATGGTCCACCCGTATAGCCAGTAGCCTGATGAAACTCTGGAATGGAAGCAGCTGTAACGGGTGACGGTGACGGGCTGGCTTGGGGAAGCCCTCCTTCCCCTCAGGAGGGTTTACACGTTGCAGCGGGCAGTTGCCCTGGGGTTTTCAAGATGCACCATTTTATCTCGTAGTGCTGGGCTTTGACAAACTTCCTCTGTGGGGTACCATCCTCATCTCGGTGGGATGTGCAGTTTTCTGTGCCCTTATCGTCTGGTTCTTTGTATGTCCCAAGATGAAGAGAAAAATTGAACGTAAGTAATACAGTTTAATAGTGTTCCCCTCTCCCTCTACTCTTCCCTTCCTTTCCCCCTCTTTCCCTTATCTATAAGAGTACACTATTTTGGGATAGAGGAGGCATTTGCTTCAGCTACCTTTGTATACTCAGCTTAGATGGCTGTGTGACAGTGTGTACACATATACATTGTGTATTGCAGACACACTTGTCACATTCCCTTGTGCTAGAGCTGTAACACAGGGAGAAGAAACACTTTTAGATATAAGTAATCTCTTAAGTCATTGAAGGATGTTTTTGTGGTATAGTTAAATACCAACTTTAAGTTTTGACTGGTGCTAGTCTTTGTGTCTTATTTAGTGGTTAAGATAGTTTAGTAGAATCCTATTCTGTCCCTGGAATGTTAGTTTGCGGATGCACAGCAGGACGGGAATGCATAGACTGCAGCAGCGTTAGAGGAATGCTGTGTTAGAGGAATGCTGCGTCATTGCAGTTCTGAGGAGCCGCCCAGAGCTCTGTGCTAGTCAGCTGTGCAGCACACAGTGGGAATGAGGCTTTCAGGACTCTGACCTCATTTTTGTCTCAGTCTGGAAGGAGAGACAAATCTTACTTTAATGCTATACTAATGTGAGGTGTTTGAGCCAGTAGGTGACCATGGTGAGCTGGCCTGGTAGGTAGAAATACTGCCTGGCTACTGGGTTTGGAAGTGTTTAGGTATGACGGTTACAGCTCAGTTGTCTGTACTCTTGACTGAAGAGTTAAGAGATTCCTCAGGGCAGTCTTAACTCTTTAGTCAGCTGCCAGGCTTGAGCTCCCGTTTCATGACCAAGAGCTAAAGATGGCTTTACACTTGTAATTATAAAAATAAAATGCCAGAAATGGACCAGAACCCTGAAATACTTAGTATCAGGCAATTCACAGCAGTTTGTCAGCCCCCATTTCTCCAAGCAGTGTGCTCCTGCATGGCTGCCTTGTCCCTCCCAATGGAAAGATGAATTCCTGAAATAATAAGAGAGCAGCACTGTTAGCTTGGATTTTGACTAAAATTTACATCTATTATTTTGAGATGGGTTTCAGGGGTGGATAGAAAGGAATGTGGGGCAAGGTAGTATAGTCAAGTCAGAAATTGCCTTTATTTTTTAGGAGAAGTAAAGTCTAGTCCCTCTGAAAGTCCCTTAATGGAAAAGAAGAGCAACTTAAAAGAAGACCATGAAGAAACAAAGATGGCTCCTGGGGATGTTGAGAATAGGAGTCCTGTGTCTGAGGTAGTGTGTACCACTGGGCCACTCCGGGCTGTGGTGGAGGAAAGAACAGTGTCATTCAAACTTGGTGACCTGGAGGAAGCTCCGGAGCGAGAGCGGCTTCCCATGGACCTGAAGGAGGAGACCAGTATAGACAGTTCCATCAATGGTGAGTTAACTGTCCAGGGTTTCCTAGTGCCCCGGGGTAGTGGAAAGGCTGCTATTCTGGCTGATGCACTTTGCATTGAATATTGCCTTTTTGGTCTTGGCTAGGTGCAGTGCAGTTACCTAATGGGAACCTTGTTCAGTTCAGTCAAACTGTCAGCAACCAGATCAACTCCAGTGGCCACTATCAGTATCACACTGTGCACAAGGATTCTGGCTTATATAAAGAGCTGCTCCATAAGTTACATCTGGCCAAGGTGGGAGACTGCATGGGAGACTCTGGGGACAAGCCCTTGAGACGCAACAACAGCTACACTTCCTACACTATGGCAATATGTGGCATGCCCCTGGATTCATTCCGTGCCAAAGAAGGTGAACAAAAGGGAGACGAAATGGAGACGCTGACATGGCCTAATGCAGATACCAAGAAGCGGATTCGAATGGACAGTTACACCAGTTACTGCAATGCTGTGTCTGACCTTCACTCCGAGTCTGAGATGGACATGAGTGTTAAGGCCGAGATGGGTCTGGGTGACAGAAAAGGAAGCAGTGGCTCTCTTGAAGAATGGTATGACCAGGATAAGCCTGAAGTGTCCCTCCTCTTCCAGTTTCTGCAGATCCTTACAGCCTGCTTTGGGTCATTTGCTCATGGTGGTAATGACGTCAGGTTAGTCCACATGACTCTCAGTGTTACTTACTGACTATTTTTAAACAGTCTTACCCTCTCGTGTATACTGCTCTACCTCTGGGAGACACTGAGTAATCTAGACAGGATGAAGCAACAGGAAGTTGGTTTAGATTTTAAGAATGATTTTAGCTTTATTTCTAGACAAGATAAACAGATGGGAATGAGTCTTTGCTAAATTGGGACTTCAGTGATGAAAAACTTAAAATCACGGGCATCCCTGAAAGTGGACCTAGGGGTTAGTATTAGCCTTGTTTCTCTGGCCAGTAAGCTTCATTGCCTGCAACTTGCTCTAAGCTACGTGTGAAAGACCTTCTGTCACAGCAGCCGTGTTGGGCTTCTGTAGGATAGTTAGCTAAGTGACACTGGTCCGTCACCTAACAGATTGGGTCTTGACAAAAAGTGGTTCTGCCTAAAAAGTCACCACTGTCCTCTTTGTTCTTCCAGCAATGCTATCGGCCCTCTGGTTGCTCTGTATCTTGTTTATGAAACGGGAGATGTTTCTACAAAAGCAGCGACACCCATATGGCTTCTGCTTTATGGTGGTGTTGGCATTTGCATGGGTCTGTGGGTTTGGGGAAGAAGAGTTATCCAGACTATGGGGAAGGACCTGACACCAATCACACCCTCCAGGTAAGCAGATGAATCATGCTTTAGGTAGAGCCTCAAACTTTTCAAGAGATATTGTGTGGAGGGTAGCACATGGGTCTCTAGCTAAAGGAGTGTATGCTGTTATTCTCACAATTGATCTGAACATTTTCTGCTGCACTTACCGTCTGACTTGTAAACACTTTTTGTCAATCTGCTCAGTTCCAGTGATCATGTAATTGGAATTTTCTGAGAAAGATGTAGTAGAGTAAATAATTATATACATGACTTTGATTTGGGAGCTAAAACCTTATATTTTATTCAGAATAAAAGTTCCTTTTTTGTTTGTTTGTTTGTTTGTTTGTTTGTTTGCTTTTTGAGATAGGGTTTCTCTGTCTTGGCTGGCCTGGAATTCATTATATAGAGCAAACTGGCCTCGAACCCAGAAATTCATCTGCCTCTGTTTTCCAAGTGTTAGCATTAAAGGCATATCCCAGCTTTTTAAATAATATCATTCCAGAAGTACTTACTCCTCAGATGTTCGTACCTTGGCCCAGTTTAAGTAGGTTTTGGGGGTTAGAGGCAATGATCAGTTTTTGACACTGAGTAGAACAAAGCAAGATTAGACCCAGTTACTTTAGTGTTGGGTTTTCAGAAAACCCTACATTGTTGACAAGCATCTTTTTGTATCAACAGTGGTTTTAGTATTGAACTGGCATCTGCCTTCACTGTGGTCATCGCATCAAACATTGGCCTTCCCATCAGCACAACTCATTGTAAAGTAAGTGGAGTGGGGATGTCATGGGCCCTCAAAGCCGATCAGGAGCTTGGGTGTGTCCACTGTTCAGGTGGATCTAGGCGGGCTCCTACTACTTGTGGTAGTAAATAGACTGTTTAGCAAATTTGTGAGGCTTATTTATAAGGGTGGTCTTCTAGTGAAAGCATTATATATAGGGCCTCTTGGGCCTGTCGTGCTGAGACACTGAACTTTTAAGAAGTTGCTGGATGAACATATAACATAGTTATTGAATAAAGAAGAAACTGACTTCCTTGGAAGAGCTGAATCTGGTCCAGGCTGGGGCCTGCCAAGTCATTCTTTCTGCTAGGGCGGTTGTTGGGGAATCAGAAATTTAACTTAGAAAAAGGAGTCTTGTCACATTTTAGCACATTTAGCAACAGATTTAATGGTTGAATATTTATATCGCCTTCACCTGGCCATGGGTAATTTTAGCTTGTTAGAAGTTAGCTTCTGGCTTGTGTCACATGCCTGTAATTTCACCTCTTGGGATTCTGAAGTAGGAGGATCACAAGTTCAATCCTGTTTGGACAACAGTGAGAACAGCCGTGTCTTTCTTCAGACAAACTGCATCCATGGAGCTGGGTTCATTGCGTGTCTGCATTTCCTGTCCCAGGTGTCTTTTTGCTGAGTAATGTCCTGTCTGTTTCTCTCTAGGTGGGCTCTGTTGTGTCTGTTGGCTGGCTCCGATCAAAGAAGGCTGTTGACTGGCGACTGTTTCGAAACATTTTTATGGCCTGGTTTGTCACAGTCCCCATTTCTGGGGTCATCAGTGCTGCTATCATGGCAGTGTTCAAGTACATCATTCTGCGAGTGTGAAGCTGAGGTCAAAAGTTGTGTCAGTGTCTGGGACCATCGGACACATTCCTGTTCCTAAAAGAATGCTCACAGTGTTGCTGAAGACAGACAGGGGTTTTAAAGTTCGGCAGCCGTGGGAAGGAAGTGTAATTTACACTATAATTGCTTTTGTGCTAAATATGACTTATCTCAAAATTAGCTATGTAAAATAGCCAGGTTTCCATTGATTCATTCTAAGGTCCCTTTTCTCTCCTGGGCTATGAATTCCTGTATATATTTCTCTACTTTTGTATCAGGCATCAATTCCATTATGTTTTAATGTTGTCTGTGAGATAACTTATGTGGGTTCTTTCTAAACAGCCAGGCAGAGCCATTTGATGGCATATACTGCATTGTTGGCCTCACCAGCTTCTTCCCCAACATGCACAGGGACTTAACAAACATGTAACTGAAGCTTCCCTCGTAGTCTATCATAGAAATAGTCACGGCACTCTGCTCCCTGCCACTAGTGGCAGGTTCTGTTGACATGTGACAACTTCTTAGAGGGCCGAGAATCTTTGGCACAGTAAAAATAAAAGTTTGTAGTAACTTCTTTGCAAACAGTTCATGGACATGTTGCTAAGAAGTAGGAAGACAAAGCCTCCTGGCGGTTGTGGTTATTCTTTTGAGATTGTGGCCGTGTGGGATGGGTGAATGAAGTGGAACGTGAACTTCGGGCAAATTCAATGGGACAGCCTTCCATGTTCATCTGTCTACCTCTTAACTGAATAAAAAGCCTACAGTTTTTAGAAAATTTGTTCTTGTGCTTTTTGTTTTTATTGAGTCCTGATCTTTCAGCCTTATGACATTCTTAGGATGTGTGTACCTTTCCAAATGAAGGTGCTATCCAAGTTCAAGCTCCTCACTGTCTACTGTGATCCCCTGATGTTGCCCCACAGAACAACTTGATGTTGATGGCTTCTATCCTGAGAATTACTGGACAATGCTTTTGACATTTTTAGTTTCAAAGTATTATAATCAAACTCATGACTAAGCCAGGAGAAGGCTATGTCCAAGAAGGTTGTCCACCCGAGAGTTTTCAGTAAATGTTTCCACTTGCCACAGGCACTGAGCAGTTGGCACTTAGTCCTCAGGAACACTGGCAGGTCTTACCCTAAGATTGGAGCTCTTCAGTGCTTGGTGTGTATTGGCAGAGAATAAGCATCTGGAGGCTTAGGCTGGCTGCCAGTAGAATTGGGAAGATGGACCCGAGTGTTAAATCTGGATCTGAGGGTTAGAAAGAGGTGCTGAGAACTGGTTCTGGCCTTCATTCACATGACTGATCTATGGCATGAACATCCACGCTCTTCCACAGTGTTGTGATGACAGCACAGTGCTTTCTTCAATTTTTCCTAGCTTAGGATGTACTCAGAGCAAATAGGAGGAGAGGAGCCCCTAGAGGTCAGAGGTGACACCATAGAGGCTGGGCATGTGCTAGTAAGAGCACTAGTCTTTAGTTGTTATAGATGTTTTCTTAAAAATTAAGGTCGTTTTATATTAGAGCCAGCAGTAAGATTTTTAGTAAAAGATTGAGGTCTGTTGTGGCCATTTTCCTTTCCTGAGTAGCTACCTCCAGATTGGTTGTTTTGGTATTTACTCCTGCATAAACACATTACTAATTAGTCCTTTTTGTATGTTTAGTTATATTGGGAGGCATCTGGTTTTCAGCTCCAGTGGTTCTCAACTGGGGTGATTTTTCTTTGGGTCTCACACATGTAAACTTACTGGGATACATCTGTGATTATTAAAGTTAGTAGATGCTACTGACCAGAAATGTCATGAACATTATATAGCACCTCTGAGATTAAAGAAACCTGATGTAGGCCGGTTCTAGTTGGCTGTTTACTTGGGGATCCCATAGGAAAATTCAGAAGGATGAAAGTCCAACTGCTTAGCTGGTCACCACACAGTCTAACCTCTGTTTTCAGCATAGGCAGCTTTTGCTTTGTTTGGCCGATTGTGGATTTCTGTTGCTGTGGTTTAGGTAAATACTGGTCAACAACCTGGTTCACACGTCAGTCAGTCTGATATGTGAGTCATTGCGTAAAGTGCAAACTTCAATGCTAGGTCTTGAGTCTGAAAATCACATTTAGAAAATACCAGTTACTCATGATCAGTGGTCCAGCTCAGCTTCCAAAGTCTGCAGATGACTGTGCTCTGTGTGTTGCTTCATTGGAGAATGACAAAGATTTTTGGCTGCTTTACCTCTTCCCAAGGTAGAAATACTAGGCCAACTTTGACTGCTGTTGGGCTTTCCTCAGGCTTGAATGGAAATTGTTTTTAACATTAGACACAACTCAATCCAGCCTATGGACAGTATTACTTCAATCCTAATAGCTTCTATTAAGATGGTATCTTGTATAACTCTGCTGTCATACGTGGAGATCTTGCACATTGTTTAGCTGAAGTGGAGAGTAAGTTGAAAGTACTGTGGCAGGAATGAATGGGACACTTATTGTGTCACTGCAGGAGGCAAATCACACATGACTAGATAGATGCTTGCTGCGGGAGTTTGTGGAGGGGTTGTTCTTGTTTGGTTGGTTTAGATGTTTTGTTTTGTGTTTTTGAGTCCAAAGTCTTGGTATGTAGTGCAGACCTGCTTGAGGTCTCCTCTGCCACTGTCTCCCCAGCACCAGGATAACAGGCATGTATCACTACTTGCATCTGGGGCTGCCATTTGAGAGATTATGTATGGACAACCAGGGGGACTTAGTGATGGTAAATTTAACAAGAAAAAAAGGATGGGATTGTGATGACAAGAATGCACATGTCCCAGACGGAATGACACTGTCCGAACTTAGTAATAAGTGATCTTATAGACATGGCACAGTAAAGCGCAACGGGTAAAATGTTGGAAGCTGACCCCAAAACCATGTCAATATTCCAGTGTTTTACAGTGTATTAATGCATTGTGCTTAGTTTTCTTCCAATTACATAGGATTTCTTTTCTTTCTCTCCCCATTTCCCCAGGGTTTTGTGACTCAGGCTGGGCTCAAATTATTTATGTAGTTGAGGATGACCTTGTGCTTCTGACCCTCCCACCTCTACCTACCGGGAAGACAGGCAAGCACTACACCTGGTGTATATGGTGCTGGGGTGGATTAAACTCAGAGCTTTCTACATGTACCAACAGAGGTACATCCCAGCTCTGGGTCTCCAACTTCCGAGCCTTCTAGGGGCCAGCTTAGCATTAACTCTTCAGGGTGCAAGTCTGTTTCTGTCTCCAGTAACATTTGCAGAGCACCGATGCATCTCCTTCCACTTGTCTCTGTGATCGTTCTGGTGACCATTGCCAGGAGAGCAAACACAAAGCTTTCAATCTGATTTTCTAGGAATTCTTAAGGTATTCATAGGTTAGTGATATTTTATTTTTTTAAGTGAAAACGTAGGTACAGCAGTTTGGTGGGTCAGTGGATAAGATGGCTGACATGAAAGCACGTGGGGCAGGTAAGATGGCTCAGTGGGTAAAGCTGTGTGTCAGGGAAGCCTGTAGGCCTTAGTCCAGTACTTACAGCCCACATAAAAGTGAACAGAGGAAACCAATTCCACAAAGTTAACCTCTGACCTACACACACACACACACACACACACACACACACACACACACTGAATTAAAAACTTAAATATTTTTTTAAAGAGTTAAAAAAAAAAAAAAACCTGGCAAGATGACTTAGTGGAAAAGGGTATTTGTAGCCAATCCTGATGACCTAAGCGTGATACCCTGATGCCTGGCACACACATGACAGATGAAGAGAACCAACTCCCACAAGTCATCTTCTGACCTCCACATATGTACCATGGCATGTGTGGACCTTGCTCCCATGAAATTAATAAATTAAAAAAATTGGGTAGGCTGCTGTATGCCTGTAAACCTGGCGCTGAGGGTGGAGACAGGAAGGTCTTGGGCTTGCTGGCAGCTAGACCAACAACAGCACTAGGTGGCAAGGACCTGTCTCAGGAAGATAAGTCAGAGGGAAACAAAGGAAGATAGCTGAAGTCAACCTCTGGCATGAACATGCGCACACGCAGGTGAGCACTCCCCCAACACACACACACACACACACACACACACCCCACATGCACAGGATGAAGAATATGCTCCATGTTTACACTGAATTTCTTTTCAACAGTTAGGTATAGGAAAGAATGAGAGAGCTTCGTTGCATTCCCCTTCCCAGACGCATCACCCAAGGGAATGCCTGCATGCCTTCTAAAGAATGACATCCACACAGCTATGTACCGACACACTAATTTGTGGGATCGATCTGACAAATGAAGCTGTTTTAAAAAAATACTCATCCTTTGACAGTTCCACTCGTGTTTATAATGCATTTTGACCATATGCACACAAATGCCATTCCCTTCTCCTATTTATTCTGTAGGCCCTCTTTACAGCACACCCTCCTAGTCTCCTGTCTCCTTAAAGAGTAACCCACTGGGTTTAACAACAGTTGCTTGCCTGTGCATGGGTGTGGGGTTATATACTGGATCACGGACAACTTATCAGTGGCTATATCACTTGGGGAGAAAATGACTCTCCCTTTCTTAGTAGCTACCAACTGCCAGGCACCCCTTAGCTAGGGGTGGAGCCTCATGCCCCTTCCCATATTCATGCTGGAGTGTTGAGTGGCACTTTGCAGGTAGCCACAGTACTGGGAACTCATGTGCAGTGTCGTGTGCAGAAGACAGCATTTTACAGCACTCTTCTCCACCCTCCAACTCTATGTTCTCTGAGCCTTGGGTGGGTTCGGAGGTGAAATCGATGTCTCATTTAGAGCAGAAAACTTAACAGTTATTTATTTTTAGCGTTTTGACTAATCGTGAATCTCTGCATTAACTGCTGTCCACTGCAAAAATAGCTTCACCAATCAAGGTTGAGCGTAGCACAGATCTATGGGTTTCAGCCAAATGTTTAGAAGGCATTTTGACAACTTGTCCGTGACTTGAATAACAGTAGGAGATTCCTACCTTGGGTCAATGACCTCTTAGGTCATAGGTTCTTGGGCAAGTGTACAGTATCAAGCATTAATTGTCCCTCCTGTATTGTGAACCACAATACAGAAAGTGGATGCTTAAAAACTTCCATAATCCTCACACTACTGATGCACCAATAGGCACATCTTGCCTGACAGATTGGTGTTGCCACGCCCACGGTCTGGCTGTGGAAGAAGAGTGATGACTTTTCCAGTGGGCTGCACTGCACCTACTAACAGTATGAAAACAGCCAGGAAAAGGCATTGCCAGGTCAGTCCCAGCTTGATGCTCTACAACTGAAGTATATAGTGTCTTCAGCACTGGGTGAGCTCTAGAGGGTAGTCAGGAGCAACAGCCATAGTTTGTACTGCTGTGGCCTCTGAGTGACAACTCATAATGAGATAGCTTGAGTTGGCCCTGAATTATTATTTAATAACCCATGGTTTGTAGGAGTAGCATTATTCAACATCTATGCCAGCTGTCTCCATTCAAACTTTTCTATAAAAATTATACCTAGCCAGCCTCCAGGGCCTAGTGTGCTCAGAAATCTTAAAAGAGAATCTACTATCATCAGTTTGCTAGACCAGCACAATTCTTTACTACATTCTCAATTCCATCCTTTACCCACAGGGAAGTGGAGCTCACATTCCTCATCAAAGAAGCCTCTTTTTACAGTAAAAGGCAACCATAACAAAACCACGACTGGACACATACAGAGATCAAGAGAATGCGAGAAACCGGGGCCCCAGTGAATACAGCCACACCACAGCTCCTGCATCTGTGACTCAGGGGACATTGCAGAAGAGGGGGTGGAAAGGTTGTAAGAGCCAGAATTCCAGGAAGTCTACTGCGAAATAGCGTTTCTTAGAAATGATTATATACAAAAGACTAGAACAATGGAAATATCAATGGACAATTTCAGTTTTGTCACACTCTCTAGACAAAGAACTACGAGTAACTATTGACTGCTGGAAGAGAAGGAGGATTAGACCCTCCAGGAATGAACTGTCTGATGCAGAATGATGAGCCCTGAAATTATATACACTCAAACAACAAAAAAAGACTCAGCAGGATGCATTTATATATTTGTGTATGTACATGCACACACATACACACATCACATCAATAATCAAATAAAAACAGGCTATCAGCTTGAGAATTGGGAGCCATAAGAGGGGCTGGAGGGAGGAGGGGAGTAATGTAACTGTTTCAATTTAAAAATATTTTAAGGCTGGGTTTTGGTGACACAAGCCTTTAATCCCAGTAATTGAGGCAGAGGCAGGTGGATCTCTGAGTTTGAGGCCAACCTGATCTACAGAGTTCCAGGACCGCCAAGGGTTACACAGAGAAACCCTGTCTCAAAACAAAACAAAACAACAACATCAAACAAACAAAAAATAAAACTCGTAGCATACAAAGCAAACGGTTTGCATAGGGCTTCCCACACATTCTTAGTTTTGGTTGACTCACCTCTAACCCCTTCCATTCCCTCTCTCTCACCCCTGAGCAGTTTATCCTTGGTTAACCCCCTTGGAGTCTAGAAGTCAGATGGCTTCATTCCTAGAATGAATGTCGGCCCTGAGTCACTGGTAAGCCTCCTGTCCTAAGAGACAAAAGCTGCACGATCCTGCCACTGCTCATTTGCAAGTGGCCTTACGTGTTGCAAGCTGGGCCACTCTGGGCCAAGCCAGGCTTTCAATCTTTATTACCCGCTTGGCAGCAAATAAAGGCATTTGCTCTCCTCTGCCTCACTCTTTCACCTCTAGGCAGTATAAAGCTGCCTGCAGAGCAAAGGTAGCATGCTATGACTTGCTCAGTAAATGCCCTGGTGTTCCCTGTAAAACCTCACGTTATGGAGTGCCTGGGCTGCTGATCCCTCCCTCTTCTGTAACATAGGATGTTTGCACACATCTTATTTTTGGTTTTTTTTTTTTTTTGTTTTTTTTGTTTTTCGAGACAGGGTTTCTCAATGCACACATCTTAATTACCCACGCTCTTCCCCTGCTTTCACTAAAACCGCATTTAGTGCTTTGCCCTTCTTAATAAAGTCACTGCATCCACTCTATTCTATGCCGATCTGCCTCAATCTTCACCTGGTCTAAACAACCTACATTCTTTAAACTTCTGCTTTTTTTTTTTGTTTGTTTTGTTTTGTTTTGTTTTGTTTCTTCTTTATCTGTGCATGTGTGCACTTGCACATGTGTGCATGTATGGAGATCAGAGGTCCCTAGGTGTCTACCTCTATTGCCTTCAAACTTGCTTTTTGAGTCAGGGTCTCTCAGAATTTGAAGTTTGCTGTTTCGATGAGGTTGGCTGACCAGCAAGCCCCGGGGATGTACCTGTGTGTACCTCTTCCAAGTGGCGGCGTTAGGCACGCATTGCCATGCTTGGCTCATATGTGGGCACTGGGAATAGAACTCAGAACTCAGGCTTGTGCAGCAAGTGCTTTGCCCACTGAGCCATCTCTTCATCATCTCCTAAACGTTTGCTGTTTCGTATGAGAGACAAGAAAACTCAGAGAAGGTTGAGAAGGGTCAGGTAGCTGGACATCAGTGGAGACGGTGAAGATGCTACTACCAAACCTACTTTTGTGATGGGGTATATTTGTGGATGTGAAATGAAACACAGGCTGCTCACTGGTAGTACTTGCCTTCCAGAAGACTGGGCTGTTATAGCCAGGGTTGGTGTTGAGTGCTTGGTCCCTGCTGAGTACACTGTGGTGCAGCGCAGAATGCTTTTTTTTTTTTTTAAAAAAAAAACAGTGAGATTGTTATTTGCTGGGAAATGGTAGCAGGTCTCCCTGCCTGGGATATTATTGCTGAAGACCTAGATAGCAGGTCTCCACTTCCATTCATTCTATTTCTGGAAGCAAATGTTCTCTAATTGCAGGCTGGAGCTGAATGCTTCACAGTGTTTCCCACTGTGCTAATTGGAAAAATATAATTTTCAACTCACTGTGTCCTGCTTTGCACAATAACGGCTGGCAGCTGGGTTCCCAGTTCAGTTCCTCAAGTGAACTAGTAATTTGTAGTTTAGTGTGAAGGACAATAGACCCTTGAGGGTCCCAGAGAGAGCCGATACTGCGTAGAGAACCATTGGAGAATGTCCTCCGGCCTGAAAACATGTACCCATTGACTTCTGGGTTGTTCTAGGAACCTTTATTAAGTTTAATTTCAATTAAAATGTTTGGGGGGCCATCTCCTGGGAATATTAATCAATATTAGTCGAACAGTCCCAGGGTGGGTCTTACATACACCCTATTGATCTGGAATAAAGGTAATTTTCTTTTGCCTGACATCTTGGCTCCTGGCAAGCTCCCCATTGGCCCATGTGTTGAACCTCACCAGCATTCTGAGACTTGAATCAACATGGGAGCAGAGAGTGGGTAAGTAGTGCTTGTGTTTAGAATCTGGTTTTCCTTTAGAGCAGTGGTTCTCAACCTTCCTAATGATGTGACTGTTTAACACAGTTCCTTATGTGGTGACCCTAAACCCCAAAATTATTTTTGTTGCTACTTAACTGTAATGTTGTTACTGTTATGAATCATAATGAAAATGTCTGTGTTTTCTGAAGATCTTAGGTGACCCTTGTAAAAGGGCCATTCAACCCCAGAGGGATCTTGACCTACAGGTTAAGGACCACTGTTTTAGATGGATCTATCTCTTCGTACATAGACACACCATCTACAGTAGAGAATAGCGTTGTACTTCCTGTGGAAGTAGCGATCTCACTGTCAGTGGCATGTCTCCCCTGTGCAGCAGTAGGCTGAGAAGCACAGGCTTTGGGACCCAACATGTCTGGGCTCACTCTCCAGCTCTAGCACTTCCAGTTGGGTGGCCTGGGAGGCTAACTCATTCATTGAAGTGTTGGTTGCTCAGCTAAAGGTGGGAGATGATGGCAACACTTACATCTCAGGGTTTTCATGAGGATTAAATAAAATGATGCATGTGATCTGGGCAATGACCTCAGCCCTTTCCGTCATGTTTATGAGCTGATGCTACTCTCTGAACAGGCTTTTTGCAGCAGCTGCTGCTGCCTTCATTTCCTTCTTCTCGCTTTCCTCTTCCTCCTCCTGTAGTTTTGCTGTGTAACTCAGGTTGCTCTTGTGGTCTTGTGTCTCAGCTTCCCAGCTACTGAGATTACAAGCTTGTCTGGTTTTGCAATTCTCCTGACAAGTCTACTAGTACTTAGTCTACTAGGCGTATTATGTGATTCTCCGGGCATCTTACCTTGACTGTGTGATGTGACAAGCAGGTTTTCTGAACTGTTAGCTTCATCTCAAGTCTGAGCTTGTATTGCCTCAGTTTAAGTTTAGGTTGAGCTGTGAATGATACGAAGTAATGAAGATAGTTTATTTCTCTCCCCAGCACAAGAAATCCCAATCTGTTATAACAGCTCTAGAGTGACCAGGGTGCAAAGACAGGCTCGCCCTTTCTTTCTTTCTTTCTTTCTTTCTTTCTTTCTTTCTTTCTTTCTTCCTTCCTTCCTTCCTTCCTTCCTTCCTTCCTTCCCCTCTCTCTCTCTCTCTCTTTCTTTCTTTCTTTCTTTCTTTCTTTCTTTCTTTCTTTCTTTCTTTTTGGTTCGATCTTCAACATGTGATTACCATCTCCATATAAGTACCCAAAGCCACCAGATATCTCATTAGTAATAGCAAGTTTGATTGTACCACTGAGTTCTAATGAGTAGGAACTAGTACATATACCTTACTCAGGTGTATGTATAAGTTAGAGGGTGGGTATGCACCCCACTCCTGGTATTAATCTGCATCAGGATCCAGTTAGAAGATAGAAATCAGTTTAAATTGTATAGGTGCTTTCCTCAATTACTCTCTACCTTATCTGTTGAGGCAGCTTCTCTCAGTTCAATACAACATTTGTCATATTGTCTGGTTTTGTTAGCTAGCTTGTTCTAGGGATCCCCTCTTTCCATCTTGGAGAGTTGGAATTACAGGTGGTCTTCTAAGCCTACCTCACATTTACTTGAGAGCTAAAGATCTCTGGTTCCCTCACTTGCATGGGAGCACTTCACCCACTGAAGCATTGTTCCACACCCCCAAATAATACTTATTTCAACAGAGAATTTAGATTTTGAATTTTAGTTGTTGAGTAAGTGTGAAGAGTTAACCAGGCAACTGAGAGACAGTGAGGGACTCTGAGGCACCAGTGATAGCAATGAGAAGGTAGGAGGAAAGAAAGGATAGAGTTGCCAACAGGAGAAGCCTTGTGCCTCTGAGGACTGGTCAATGACTAATTTGTGTGCTGTGTCCTTGTGAAAGAGTCTTATAGATGAGGGGTTTTTTTTGGGGGTGGGGTGGGGTGCAAGACTGCCAAGAACAGAGTTCTAGTGACTGGTGAGGTCTAGCACTGTGAGGACTGGCCATTTCTGTGAGAGCCAAAGAACTGTACATGGGAGCTGAGCATATGAGAAGAAACCACTGAGTGAAGAAATTCGAGATTACCTTTCCAGAAGAGGAAGCAGACCTGGAGGGAGTTCCTCTCCTCTCTCCAGTCCAAACAGCTCTCTCCCGACAGTGCAAACCTGCAGCCATTGACAAACAAGCTTGGAAGGGGTCCAAGACCACCAGCAGAGCACAGCAGGCAGAGGTTGAAGCTGAGCTGCCACAGCTTCTCAGACCACACAGCTGGTACCTGATGGGATCCCCGATTCACCCCCCATCCCAGTCACTGTGCTTCATGCTCTGTGGAATTGTGTGTTATCTGGTGATCAGCAGACTGGTGATCCTCAGACATATCACATGTCCATCCTGTACCAAGTGACTTCACTATCTGTGGGTGAATCTTGCCTGGATCACTAATCAATAAGGTGAATTTGTAATTGGGTTTCTATTTTTCTCATTCCTCCCACAACTATTAGGTGACAGTCTTCTTTGTCACACTCTGACCTGGGATGTGGTTTCCTTGTTGGGTGGATCTGAAATTCTACTGATGATTATAAGGAGAGCAGATACACAGGTGTCAGCCCCCAGGGTTTTCTGTGACACTCCTAAGCTTGCAATCTCTCCATGGTGTTTGAATCCTTGATTAACTTAAATTGTAGAAACTTCAAGCCATAAGAAGGAATGGCAGCTTGAGCTCACTGTTGGTGTCCTTTATTTGGGACCCTCATTCTCCAGAGCAGACAGAAAGGTCCAGTGGTTCTCAGCCAGGGCTGTGCATTGGACTCACCTTGATGTTTGAACATAGGTCTCTGGAAGAGACCTATGATTCTCCCTAGGTAAAGCCTGTGTGTCAAGATGCTTAAACCTCTCGTGGGGACTCAGTATTCTTGCAGGGCTGAGAATCCTGAAATTAGCAGCCTAGATGGAGGACATCAGGACTTCTGGTTAGAGTCCATCAGGCATGCTTGGCTAAATGGAACCAGGAATGTATGTTGGCGTGACTTGCTTTTAAATCAGCACTTTCAAAGCTCCATCTGCTGTTACTGTGTGACCACTGGCATAACTACAGATTTGATTTATCACCTTCAGAAAGGGTCACTGTTCTCAACATTTACTGCAGCTCCCTTGGTTCAGATCCAGGTAATTGGCCTTAAGTACTTTCATGACCCCAATTGCAAGCTTGTTTGAGCTGTGTGGTAGTGGGAACACAGTTCTCGGTCTTAAGGATGGAGTGAGGGCCAGTTCAGTAAATACCAGGGATAAGTAGGTTCTGCTTTCCATTGGGCCTTGTGCTATATACTGAATATGGGTGTGTGGTGGCTCACCCCGGTAATTCTGGAACAGCGAAGATGGAGCCAGGAGGATTGTTGTGAATTCCAGGCCAGCATGGGCTGCAGAATGAGATCCTGTTTCACAAGAGCAAAACCTAGCAAAGCAAAACAAAAGCCCAAAAGATAAAGTAACAACTTGCTGTCAAACATCTCATCCATAAAGAAGGTATAAAGAGTTGATACATCAGGCTTGGATATAAGTAAGCCATGAAGCATGTGCTTAGCATGTAGGGGGTCAATCTCTAGCAGCCAAACACAAAACCTACCCAAGCAATAACAAAAAATTAAATAAAATAATGAATACCTTGTTTCTACACACTGGAAACATTTATTTCACCATTTTCTTCTTCTTTTTTCCTCCTTCCCTTCTCCCTCTTGCTCCAGGCCCCACTCTCTCATACAAAGGCATTAGATCTCATTATGAATGGTTGTGAGCCATTATGTGGTTGCTGGGATTTGAACTCATGACCTCCAGAAGAGCAGTCAGTGCTCTTAACCGCTGAGCCATCTCACCAGCCCCCAATTTCACTATTTTCATATGATCATGTTTGTAACTTGTTGCTCAATATTTTACCTAAACCTGCATAGAGTTGCAAAATGCAATGAAGTCATTGCATGGGAAGAACACACAAAAGGAACCCATCACATGCCAGCAGTGTTTCAGCTTAGGAATTTGAATTCTTTTTCAAAGTTGCATAACTAAAAAAACTTTACGGAGCCAGTGGGATGCTTTAGTGGGTAAAGGTGTTTGACTGGAGTTTGAGCCCTGGAACTCAAGTAAAGAAGGAAGGAGAGACTGAGTCCACATCATGGCTTTCTGCTTTTCACATGTGTGCACCCACGTACACACATCAAACACACACTAATAATTAAAAGCTTTTAAAGGTTGCACGGTTGTAAGATGATTAAATGACAAACATGTTGGTGTCCACTTCTCAGCTTGTGGGTTCAGAGTTTGGATGCTTTCTTCCTGTTTTTAACTGCACACAAGCACATACCCTTAAGGCATGTACAACCCCATTTTGCATGTTTTTAGGCCATATGCAAATGATCTTATATTTCATGTAGTCTCATACACGTTATTTTCCTTTTGCTTGACGTGGCAGCAAAAGGAAACGTGCTAACGTGTGTAGCTCTGGCCACTCATACCCAATTTGTTATCTGTTCTCATCAATATATTGGTGATTTCATATTTGAGGCAATTCAACAGAGCGCTTCTGGTTTGAGGGTATGATTAGAGTGTGTGCCTGGCATGTGAGAGGCCCTGGGTTCAATCTTGGGGTGCTGGGGGGAAGAGCAATTTTACTAGCACCCATTGGGGGTGGGGTGCAGGAGATAGAACCCAAGGCCTCGAACATGCTAAGTATGATTTCTCCAGCTATTCAGTAGCTTCTTATAATAGTTTCCTTGGGTGTTTCTGTCCAAGGCTAGAGTTGTGTGTTTTATCGTATGTTTGCCTTCGGTTTTAGATACTGGCTAAGTCAGGTGGTACTCTCATGAGCAGTAAGCTTTAGATCTGTACCTTAGCTAACACCTGTTATTGACAGACACTCCCCCCCCCAAATATGTTATTTGTTACACTTAACAATCCTATCAGGTATCCTTTTCATTTCAGATAAAGACTCAAGTATTTAGTATTAAATTACATAAAATAAGGTTTATTAACTAATAAGCAAGTTGGATCTGACCCAGTTCTGCTAGATTCCAAAGCTCTTGAACATGAAGTCATGGAAACATAGAGGAACTTCTCAGACTGTCACTAGGGCAGAGTATGAGCAGGTGTTAGAGATGGGCAGAGACTCAGGATGTAGGTGGGCACTCGGGGCATAACGGAGACTGCTTGTCTACAGCGCCAACATGCAAGGCTGCCGTTAGAAAAGGATACTGACTGCTGAAAAATGTTGTGGAGTCTCTGACCTTCTTTCCGCACGTGTGTAACCCGGGCTGTTCCTCCCTAAAGGGCCTTCAACTGCCTTACTGCATGGACACTGTCAGAGGTGACTCAGTTTCCTGGTCCACACCTAAGCTTGAAGGGAGTACTTATCTCTCAGAAGGCTTCCTCTGTGGGAAAGGTAATTGCTGTAAAGGAATTCCCACTGCTACAGAGCACAGTAGTGCATACTTTTAATTCCAGCACCTGGGAGGGAGAGGCAGGCGAGTTTGAGGCCAACCTGGCCTACTGAGTGAGTTCCAGATAGCTAGGGCTAATGTAGAGCGAACCTTTCAAACAAAACAACCCTGACTGCCTCCCAAACTGGTGCTCTGTGGGATACCAGCTACCTCTCATTTGCCATCATGGGAGTCAGCCATCTTAGAAGTTGGTCTTCCAGCCCTAAGGAGAAAATACAATGTTTGAATTAATTGTTATGTTTTGTGATGTAGCAATGCTAGGACTCTAGCAAAGGTAGAAGCTGAAGGGAAGATTTTTTTTTCTTTGTAGATACCACAAAATATGCATATTTCAAGGCTGAAATACCCAATTTGGTTCTCATGAGTTTACGTTCCTTGTGCTACATAAACAGCCCATTGCAGATTGCCAACCTGTGACTTCCAACCTTCTGTTTTAATTTTCCCATGTTCTGGTCTGGGCTTTGCTTGAAGTGCATACTTAATTTATAATTAAATACGTAATTATGGAATAGATAAGTACAATTTAGATTTCCTATATTATATAATTTTTAGATGAGTTTGGCCAAAGGGAACTCACTGATAATTAGGATGGCACAAATTAGTCAGACGCGGCTCTAACTGACCCCCTGCTTGTTTGCCTCATTTACTGCTAACAAGAACTCAGTCTGGAAGTCACACCGTCCTGAGGAGAAGATTAAGGCACTGTAGCTACTGAGCACAAGAGGGAACATGTCACCCAGGGGAAGTGGAAGTACGAGGAGACATTCAACTGGCACACCGGCCCGAAGGCGACAAGGCATTGGATACCGTTCAGATTACTTCTTGCAAGGTGAGTGTGTGTTCAGAGGTCATTTAGAAACGCCAAGCCTGGCAACCTACGTTTGATCCCAAGAACTACATCCTAGAAAAAAGAACCGACTCCTGTCGGCTGGCCTCTGACTTCCACGTGTACTCCAAGTCACGCATGCGTATCATACCACATAAAACAAAAGCTAAAAATGTAGACAACTTGTTTAGAAGCAAAGACAGCTCAGTGTGTACTTTCACAATCCTTCCCAAAGAAAAGCCTGCAGCCTCAGGAGATCTGCAGGCTACAATGGATACCTGAAGGCTTCAGTGTGTGGAGAAAAAAGGAGTGTCCACGTGAAATTTGAGGCCTGTGCTTCTGGGGTTTTTAAAGGCAATAAGATTAAGTGTATGATTTGAAAGAGTAGGGAAAGGAAACACAGGGGTTATTTTGGGCTACTTGGGGGTTGGGTTGCTGAGGACTCAAAGTATTGTTAATATTTCCTATATAAATGAACAAAGTAGGGTTGTTGAAAGGGCTCAGTGGATCAAAGGTGTCTGTTTCCAAGACTGATGGCGTAAGTCCTGGCCATGTAGTTGGGGATCTACATGGTAGAAGGAGAGAACTGACTCCTACAATTGTCCTCTGACACAGAGGTGCTCTGGCACATACCTCTCCCCATCACAAATAAATGAATGAATAAATGAACAAACAGTCCAAGAATGAGCCAAGATATAGTGTTAGACTAAAGAGAGCCCGATTCACAAACATGACTAATGACAGTAATAATGTCACTGAATGGCAGGCATGCGGTGCCGGCTTTCCGGGTGTGGTCTACAGGAGATCCCTGAGACTCAGGCCAGGCCTGGGTTTGCGCCCCCAACCTCTCCACTTTGACTTTCCAGAATGTTCTGCCGATCAGAGCAGAGTACACGAGTAGGAGGCACTGTGTTACTTGATGAGGTGGGGTGATCAGAAAATGCCAGGCCAGCGGAGAGGATGCATGTTTTGCAGAGATAGGGAGGTTGTTCCTGGTACTGTTTTGCAGAGCTCTAGGCTGACCCACACCAGGTGATGGCTGCCTCATTGTTCCTTTCTGTCTAAGCCTTCTAGACTCTCAGGGGCAGGGGCAGTGGTAGGGCTGGGGCGGGCTCAAGGGCAGGCCAGTTCATCAAGGCCCTTTTGGCTGTAAAAACACCACATTGTTTGCCAGACACAATACTACATGACCTTTCTCACATAGAGTTTTGCTTGTGGCTTATGGTGAAGGACAAGCCAGAACATGCAGTAGGAATTTGGCCTTGTCGGCTGTTGAGGCCACACATGTTTCCTGTGTAGTTGGCCTTACCTGGGGCTCATGGGGTATTTGAATCCTGGGGTTGGCAGGAAATGCTAAAGATGTAATAAAGATGGGCTATGAGTCTCAAGATGCTAGAGGTAGCGTCTTCTATGAAGGAAGCATTTTGAGCCTCCTTTTGAGTTGCTTCAGTATTGGGGGCAGCACACATGGGTGTGTCCTCCTTTCCAGCCCTTTCCCCTTCCCAGAAGCTGAAGGTTTTTGTTGGGCACATACGTGATTCCAACATGAAGCCCGTCAAGACAGGTCAAGTCTGTCCTCTTCCGGGACAGACAGGTGACAAAGTCTAGTCTGTCTATTCAGGGTGAGTTTGGGGACTTTTGCTGGGATTGTTTGTGATGGGGAGGAGCATGCAGTCTCGTATTTACACCAAGCACTGGTTCAAGCCTTTGTCAAGGAAGCTGGTGATGGTAACATCAGGAAGCTACTGAGTCCTGCCCTTTTCAAGATGGCTAATGGTCCGGGCTAGTTTGGGCTACTTCTTTATGGATGAGACAGTCCTGAAACAGCCCCACCAGGTGCCAGGCATGCTCTGAATAGAGTTGCCTGGAAGAGACAGAAATCCCTGATGTTTGGGTAGAGAGCAATACAGCCAAGGCCAGAGCTCTGTGAGCAGGCAGAACTGGGCAGGCTGCCCTGGCTGGCCTGCTCATCCCAGAATCCCCTGGCAGAGGCAGGCAGGGCCTTTCTTCCTCAAGGTTAAAGAGGCTTCAGTTCTCTCTCTCTCTCTCTCTCTCTCTCTCTCTCTCTCTCTCTCTCTCTCTCTCTCTCTCTCTGTGTGTGTGTGTGTGTGATGCTGCCTGGGGTTGTGGGCAGCAGAACTGTATCCACGCTATGAACAGGCACCTGTGTCCTGCCTCTACCCTTCTCCATCCCACTTAGTACCAGCAGGTCAAAACTCTGCCTTCCCTCCCCCCCCGCCCCCCAACTGCTTTCTGAAGCTCCTTCCCTCTGGGTCCCACTGATGAGCCTATCTGGCGCCTTTTCACCTATCAGCCCCAGGCAGCTGTGGGCCTGTGGGCCCCACCCCAGCAACACTGCCTGGCCTTTAAGGGACTCTGCTGGTGAGCCCATCCTGCAGATTCTGCCAGGGTCTTTCTTGTTCTGTTTCTGCCTGATTTTCAATACGATTATATTCTCAGGAGGACTAGAAGAGGAGGAAGAGGAGGAGGAGGAGGAAGAAGAAGAAGAAGAGGAAGACATGGCTGGGAGAATAGGAAATTATTTAAAAAGAAATATAAAACTGCAATAGTGAAACTAGTTGAACACTACTGGCCCAAGAACAGGCATTGCCTTATTGGATTAGAGTTGGAAATTAAGAAATAGACATACTCGTTGTGAGAATCTACTGTCTGGGAAAGTGGACAAAAGCTGAAGCAGTGTTTCACAGCTGAGTCTGGCTTCCTCTGCCAAAGGACAATTTAAAGTCAGAGTTTGGAAAAATTAGGCAGTGAACTCTTTAGCCATCTCTAATAAGGTCCAGAAAAAAACATTTATCCTTGTGATAAGGATTTTTACTGAGCACAAATAATGAAAGTAATATTAATACAGGTTACTCACAGTCACGCAAGAGCACAGAGCAGACCACTTACAGAACAGGAGCTGCAATACAGAAGGCAAAGGGTTAATATCCTCAATATGAAGAAATAACTAAGAAAACAAAAGATCATAATAAAAATAGGTAAAGGAAATGCATGACTAGAAGTGTTATTTTAAAAAAAGAAAGAAAGAAGAAACACAGAGCCCAGGCCTGCCTGGTAGCGCACTGGCAAGGGCTTCAAGGACTTGGGAGGAAAAGGTGGATGGTTTGTTGAAATTTCTAGGCCAGCTTGAGTTACATAGTGAGGTCAAATCAGGCAAGGCTCCATGTAAAACCCCATAGTGGCGTGAGGGACGGAAGATGAAGAAGGAAAGAAATAAAAGGAGGAAAAGAAAGAGTGAGTGGCAGGCCAGAGAGCACCGTGGTGTATGCCTGTTATCCCAGCACCTGGGAGGCAGAGACAGGAGGATCCAGACTTTGAGACCAGCTACCAGTAGGGCTTCGTAATGAGACTGCTGGTTTCAGCGGGGAGGGGGACTATAGCTGGCCAACAAAGAGTCTTCACTCTTCTGCAATGAGCAGAGAAACAGAAATTGTGTCTTTATTAATCTGAACAGTTGAGAAGTAGCTTAAAAAAACACCATCCTGTGTCCGTATTAGGATAGATGGAGACAGGCGTCCTTGGATGGTGAACATTCTGAAGTTACACTTTGGGAGCCATAGACTTTGCATGCAATAAAATGCACCCATTTTTAGTATATGGCAAGATAGAATAAATGTGCAGACCAAGGTAAACATCATCACAATAAAGTTGAACAAATTTTAACTGGTAAAGTTCAGGATGTCACCTTCCACGTCCCCTCTTACTTCTTTGTCACCAGCCTCTTCTGTACTTGCTTTCCTTTGTCGTAGTTTTGCCTTTTCTGGAATTTCATGGAAATTAGATTAGGCAATTGTGCCTGGGTCTTTAATCCCCTTTTTTATTGCTGCGTAATATTCCATTGTATAAGCATACCATAATTTTTAATGACTTTCATTTTTGAGCTGCAAATATGCTCTTTTCAGCCCATCAGTAGTGACCTTTGGAGCCACTGGAGGGCTGCAGATGGGATGGGGTGGACTTTTACCCATCTTCTCCTGAGAAGCTAGGCTTCTTGTCCTCTCTGGGTCTTACCCAATGAAGAGTAGAGCTAGCCTTCTGCTTCTTGTTTAGTATGTCTTTTTTTTAAAAAAATCATTATTGCACATATAAAATAAGGTAACATGAAGATATTTCAACTAAAAAAATAAAAATGAAAAGTATAAATTGTCCTGTCAGCTCCACAAATTGATTTAGACATTAAAAAGAGCACCAATCCCTCACCACTTGAGGGGCCCACCCTTTTTTTCTAGAATGCATACTTTAGCTTTCCCATTATATAGACATTAATATATCTGTAGAATAACACATTGCTTTTTATTTAAAAATAAGACAAATCTGGTTTTAAAAAATTCAAAGAAAAAGACTCTTAGGATCAGTCTCTGTGAATAGGTTGGTGAGACTCTTCTTGGCATTTACAAGGTCTAATAGGATCATGAATATAACCTGGGGCTGGAGAGATGGCTCAGAGGTTAAGAGCATGTACTAGTTTTCCAGAGGTTCCAAGTTCAGTTCCCAGAACCTACAGCTGGAGGCTCAGAAACACCTATAACTCCAGCTCCAGGGGATTCGACACCATCTTCTGGTCTCCTCAGGTACACTCACGAATGTGCTACACACACACACACACACACACACACACACACACACACACACACACAAATTAAAATAAATCTTTTTAAAAATTAAAAAAAGTGGCTAGAGAAATGGCTCAGTGGTTAAAAGCACTGGCTCCTCTTCCAGAGGACCTGGGTTCAATACCAACACTCACATGGTGGCTCACAACTTCTGTTGTGACTGCAACTCCAGGGGATCCAACACCCTCTTCTATAGTCTGAGGGAAGTGCTCATACATGCATGCGGGCAAAGCATCTACTACTACTACTGCTACTACTACTAAAAACTAAAAACTAAACCAACCCTATTTCTGCGTTCTTGACTAACACAGTGACAGAGCAATCTCCCTACCTGGATACCTGGATACCTGGATACCTGGATACCTGGATACCTGGATACCTGGATACCTGGATACCTGGATACCTGGATACCTGGATACCTGGATACCTGGATGTGTTTATTTGTTTATTTGTGTGGTGTGTGTATGTGCATACACTGTAGAGAATGACCTCTGTCATCTGCTCTATTGTTTTCTGCCTTATTTCCTTGAGACAGCCAATGGGCCTCTCACTGTTTGGCAGCAGGGGTAAGCGTGGGTTTATCTGACTGGTGGAGCCCTGGTCTGTAGAAAAGCCAGGAACTTAAGCTTCTGGCATTTCAGTTTGTATTGTGAAAGAAAATCTGCTTTTTAAAGAGGGAACTCCCTTAACATAGGGGTGCAGAATTTAGAAACACAAAGAGAATGGGAATCCCCTACTATGTCAGCACCCTGTAAAGCCCTAAACATCTTGTTTCATCTGTCCCCAGTCTCTTCCTCTCTTTATTCCAGGTCCCTCATCCTCACCTTGGGCTGTGAGAGGTTCCCTCTCTCCTTTGATGTGCTCCAAAGGCAGATGCTTAGGATTTAAGGATCTTCCCCTGTTACAAACACACACACACACACACACACACACACACACACACACACACACACGAGAGAGAGAGAGAGAGAGAGAGAGAGAGAGAGAGAGAGAGAGAGAGAGAGAGAGAGAGAGAGGACTGCAACACACGTACTATTTCACTTGAGGATTGCCACATTCTGTAGAACGCCTGGTACCTATCAACTGTAGAGAGGCGTCCATTCTGCTCTCATACAGGCAGAGCTCTGCCTTATGCTCATTGGCGTTAAATAGCGAATGACCTATTATTTCCTTTTCTTAATATGTGTTCTTTTACAATTTCATATCTATCTATAGAGATATGTATATACTTCATTATATTTTCCTGTTATCCTTGCTTATTACCTTCCCTTTCTCACTAAACTCTTTTTTGTTGTTTTAATGACCTTCCTCCTACTTTTATGTGTGTGTGTGTGTTTGTGTGTATGACTATACCACTGAAAAACATGATCCATCCCACCAGAAACCATTACCCCAGGGTATATATAGCCTCAGGCAGGCGTTCAGGATCCCCTTCCCCACACATGTTGGAATATTGATGAGGGAGATTTCATTTTTTTAAAAAAGATTTTATGTTTAATTCTGCATAAGTCTGTGCATGTTAGTGCAGGTGTCAGTGGAGGCCAGAAGAGCACGATGGAGCTCTTGGAGCGGGAGTTACAGGTGGTTGTGAACCCTGAATTCAACTGGGGTCCTCTGGAAGAACAGTGCATTCTCCTAGCTACTGAGTCATCTCTCTATCCCTGAGATCAGTGCTTTCTTGAAAACAACTTCTGCTGGACACTAGGCCTCTGTCAGTCCTCAAGAACCTGCCCAGAGCTGCACCCGTGTGCCTGTCATTAGGGAGCCTGCTTAGCCCAGCTGCAGAGGAATCCTAGGCTTTCACACCTTTGGTGTGAAGTCCTACTGGGCCATGTGGGCTTCCAAGGAGCCATTTCTAGCCAAGTCTCCATATGCCTGGTGGGCGGGTGTAGAAACCAGGGTAAGGCTTGGCAGGAGATCTGCAGAGGGAGCTGTTACAACCCAAACAGTCACGGTGTGCACCGTGTTTTTCCATATGCCTGGAACCAGTCACTGGAAACTGCAAGACTCCGTGCAACCCCTAGAAAGGATTGTTAGAGAAAGTGCCTGGGACTCACGGGACAACTTGGTCTGATGTCTCCTAGGCATCGTAAAAACCACCGAATATTTAAATGACCATATTGAGGGAAATATACCCAGATCAGTCCTCCCACTACTGGACGGAAATAAAGACTTTTGGTTGTCTGATTCCCTAGCATTCAGGCCTTGCTTGGGACAACTCTCTTTCCTTCTGATGAGTTGCCAGCTCAAGGTCACATGTGGTTTAGGTGGAAGCATTCCTCACAAGCCAAGTGTAAGGACACGAGCTCTGTGCGAGCCACAGCCTTTGGACTCCATTCTGGACTTTGACCGCTGCGTGGAGTAAGGCTGGAACTGAAGAAATGTCGCTGACTGACTCACTGTACCTGCTCCCAGACAGTGAGTGGGCGATCCCCACCGAGGAGTGCCGAGCTCATGCAGATAGAACCTGGCAAGCTTGGGCTTGACCACTGGATCTGCAGTGGAAGAGAAGGCAGCAACCACAACTACAGCCCCCTCCCCCGTTCTGCAGGGTCTGCCTCTCTCAACCCTCTCCTGCTATGGGCCACCCCTATTTCCTGCTGCCAAGGAGCTCTCCCACCAGCCCAGCTTTCTTTGCTCCTATCTCCAGAGCCCTAGACTCTTGGATCTCACCCACAGTAGAGGCTGGCATCATGGACTTATAGGTGCTGTGTCAGTTTTTCCCAGTTTCTGTGACTTCTGTCCCTGGTCACTCTGGGTAGGTACGTGTGAATGGGCAAGTGTGAGAGAGAAGACACAGGAGGCAAAGAAAGAAATAAGCGTATGAAGGGTTGAGTGCTTACTGATGAACACTGAACTTCTGGGACTTAAATATTCCAGAATGTTCTCTCCTTCAGCTGGACTGTTACTACAGGATCTTTAGATCCTTTGAGAAAACGAAACTATTCCTATTGTGGACCCATTAATACCCAGATGCTGCCATTTGTGTTTCTTCCTGATGCTTAGTAAAGAGAGTTGGAGAGATGGCTAAGTGTCAAGGGCATTGGGTGCTCTTGGAGAGGACCCCGTTCAGTTCCTAGCACCCACATGCAGATCCAACCATTTCCAGTCCCAGGGGGTCTGATGCCTTCTTCTGGCTTCTGTAGAATGCATAGACATACATGA